>NC_091432.1:96658586-96972023 GCF_964237555.1 Oryctolagus cuniculus
TAATCTGTTATATTTTCAATAGTTGAAGTTAAATAAAGGGGAGAATTCAGAGTATCTTGAGAAGAAAGTAAACCCGAGGAAAAGAAAAAAAGAAGAGGAGAAAATATAAGTGGTTAAAATAAAGATAGAAGAGGAATAGACTATCAATGGGAAGGAATAGAATAGACTGTAAGAAAGAGGTATAGGGGCCAGTGCTGTGACATAGCAGGTAAAGCCACCACCTGCTCCACTTCTGATCTAGCTCTCTGCTATGACCTGGGAAAGCAGTGGAAGATTGCCCAAGTACTTGGGCCCCTGTGTTGGCATGGGAGACTCGTTAAGAAGCTCCTGGCTCCTGGTTTCAGATTGCCACAGCTTCAACCATTGCAGTCATTGGGAATGAACCAGTGGATGAAGACTACTCTCGCTCGCTCTCTGCCTCTGCTTATCTGTAATATGCCTTTCAAATAAATAAATAAATCTTTAAGAAAAAAAGAAAGAGGTATAAAGGGGAACTGAGAATGAAGTGGAAAAGGGAAAGTGAGAGACTAAAAGTTCTCTTCAGGCTTTAGCACTTCATTTATAACTTTTTTTTTTTTTTTTTTTTGACAGAACGGACAGTGAGAGAGACAGAGAGAAAGGTCTTCCTTTTGCTATTGGTTCACCCTCCAATGGCTACCGTGGCTGGTGCACTGCAGCCGGCGCACCATGCTGATCCGAAGGCAGGAGCCAGGTGCTTATCCTGGTCTCCCATGTGGGTGCAGGGCCCAAGCACTTGGGCCATCCTCCACTGCACTCCCCGGCCACAGCAGAGAGCTGGCCTGGAAGAGGGGCAACCGGGACTCCACCTTTCTGCTAATGCAAACACCAGGAGGCAGCAGATGGTGGTTCAAGTGCTTAAATCCCTACCACCCATGTAGATGACCTAGATTGAGTTCCAGGTGCATGGTTTTGGCCCTGGCTTTTGCAGGTATTTGCAGAATGAACCAACCAATGAAAGACAATCTCTCTCTCTCTCTTTCTCTCTCAGATGTAAGATAGCTCCCTCCCCCCATGTGTGTGTGCATGTGTGTGTGTCTGTATCACTTTGCCTTTCATAAAAAATACATAAAAATTTTTAAAGAATACTTATACTTGCTTTAGACATATGTTTTAGCAATGGATGTTAACAATAATAGATGACTGTGCCAAGCAGAGGGTGTACAATCATAATATTACGAATAAGCAACTTTTATGGAGTAAGATTATTATTAAAGAAAAAAAGATGCAGAGGTATAAATGTGATTGGGATATATCAGGGCATTTGTGTTATTAAGTAAAACAGATAACCATGTGGAGAGGGTTCTAGAGATAGGATAGTTTATTCTCCACTTGAAATGGAAGAAATAAAGAAACTGCACAAGGTCAGTAGAGGATTACTCACTTAAACTCAGCTGGGTCATAGCCTCGAAGATGTTTTTGCCTACCACTTGTGTTGCATTAGTGGTATCAACCTGGTTTTCAGTGTTGTTCACAGGGGAATTCGCTTCTTTCTCTGCTCTGTATAATTCATTTCCACTTACACATTCTTCATCCAAAATGGCACTAACTGGGTTCCAGGCAATCATTGTCCACATGTTAACTGCATCTTCTTCAGGTGGTCTCTTAGCTGTCAAAAACTATGGGATCTTAGATATAGACAAAAATTTAGGTATCAAATTCAAGGCCCTAATTTTACTTTGCAGAAGAATCACCTGGAAAACTTCTACACACCAATTCCCAGAAATTCTGATTTCATAGGTCAGTGTGGGACCCATAAGCTTTGATTTCTAACAGTCCTCAGGTGGTGCCAGAGCTGCACTTTCAGGAATTACACTTGAGTGACATCTACGGTGTTCAATTCTCTCCGCATTTTACAAAGGAAATGGAGATTCAGAAAAGTAAAGCAACTGTATTAAGGTACTTAATGTGATAGCTGACACAGTTTAGTCTTTGTATCATCTGTGAGCCCTTCACATCTTGTACATTTTATCAAGAACTAATTTAAAGAGACATTATATTCACTATCTGTAGCAGTAAAACACAACCATATCATAATGCATTTTTAAAAATTATTGTTTATTTTTATTATTTATTTGAGAGGCAGACACACAGAGGAGAGGAAGAGAAACTGATCCTATCATCTGGTCCATGTCCCAAACCCCTCCCCAAATGCCCTCAATGGTCAGAGTTGAGCCAAACTGAAGCCAGGAGTCAGAAACTCAATTCAGGTCTTCTATGTGGGTGGCAGGGACCCCCAAACACGAGCTGTCACCATCTGCCTCCCAGGACTGCATTAGTGGAAGCTGGAGCCTGGTCTCAAACCCAGGTACTCAGATATAAAATGTAGATGCTTCTGCTAATGTCCTTCTTTATTTTTTAAAGATTTTATTTATTTACTTGAAAGTCAGAGTTACACAGAGAGAGAAGCAAAGGCAGAGAGAGAGGTCTTCCATCCGCTGGTTCACTCCCCAACTGGCCGCAATGGCCGGAGCTGTGCCAATTTGAAACCAGGAGCCAGGAGCTTCCTCTGGGTCTCTCTTGCAGGTGCAGGGGCCCAAGAACTTGGTCCATCCTCCACTGCCTTCCCAGGCCACAGCAGAGAGTGGATCGGAGAGGAGGAGCTGGGACTCGAACCTGCCCATATGGAATGACGGCCCCACCCGCCACACCACAGCGCTGGCCCCTCTGCTAATGTCTTAAAAGCAAGGCCAACAGGTGCCTCCAGTAATAGGCTTTTGTTTCTGTTTTCAAGGCCTGTAAGATGGCTTTCTATGCAGTTTGAAAGCACAAACTGGATCTTATTGATTTGCTTTTATAGACAAAAGATCATACAGATAGAAGAAGGAAGGAGGAAATATAAGTTACTGTGTTCAAAAGTTACTCTGTATAAAATCTCAGCCTGACAAGAGAACACTTAGAAAATACATATGTATTTTCTGTATGAGCCAAAAGAAAAGTCTAAAATTTCAGGAAAAGTTTAAGGAATTAGGTTCAAATTTTAAAATATTTTCTTTTGTTTCAAGAAGCCGAAACATATTAAGAGACTTATTCTGTTAGCATATGCATTGCTATGCTCCAATCTCCCAGATTCTCTTTTATCCTTAGAACTACACAACAATGTCTACCGCTTTATGGTAAACAGAATTGACAAATCAGAAGATCAGGAGAGAAAAGAAGAGATTATTTATATGTGGTTTAGATAAATGGAGGAGTGAAGTATACTATTATGTGCTGGTCCACTCCTCAAATGCCTGGGCAAAAGCTAGGAGATATGAACTCAATCCTTGTCTCCTGTATGGGTTTAGAACCCAGACTGTACAAAACCTATGCACTTCTGCCTTTTTGATACCTCAGCCTCTATTATATTACTGGAAATGAGAACTATCACATGAAGGAGACTCAATTGTCTCATCCAAGGTCACCCCTGTTTTTTGTTTAAACTTCACAACGTATGGCAAGTATTTTATTTTGAAAGGTCATCACATAAGGACTATTTGATGTTTTGGATGGCTGCAGGGTATTTCAGGTGTTGATAGATAATAACTTTAAATATTTTCTCAAACTCATGCATCCACAAAACAACTAAACCAGTCATACACAAAAGCATATGATGAAAACCATATTTTTGGGAGCAGTGCTGTGACATAGTAGGTAAAGCCGCTGCCTTCAATGCTGGCATCCCATATAGACATTGGTAACTGTCTTAGCTATTCCACTTCTGATCCAGCTCCCTGCTAATGGCTTGGGAAAGCAATGGAAGATGTCTCAAGTGGAAGACCATGAAGAAGTTCTTGGCTACTGGCTTCAGCCTGGCCTAGCTCTGGCTGTTGAGGCCATTTGGAGAGTGATGGAAGATCCCCTCCCCCTTGCTTCCTCCCTCCCTCCCCCTCTCCCTGGCTCACCCTCTTTCCCTGTAACCCTGACTTTCAAAACAAATAAATGAATATTTTAAAAAAGTATTTTCTAGTACCACACACCCTACTCTCAGTTCAACATCCTAGATGCAATTTCCCTAGATAATTTCTGTTTCTGCTTTTTCATTGTAATCTTTGAAACTCTCAACAGTGCTTTTTTTTCTATTACCTGGTATATGAGTAGAAAACATATAATGTCATTAACTATCTCATAAGAAAATGAAATGTAGGTCACTTATACTGCCTCATTTCTATCCTGTTCCACCCAGTATTTGATGAAAACATAATTTTTAATTATTTTGTTAATTAACTTTTAAATGTTAAATAATATAAGTTTCATCAAAATTTTTTGGTAAAAAGTAGATTTATTCTGATACAGAATAAATTTGAAACCATGAAGTACACGTGTAGTTTTTTCATAATACTCATTTGCCATGAAGTTTCTGAAAACGCATGATATGCATTGATTTCAAAATAGTTTGCACCAAAATAAATTCATCTTTTAGTTCTGTTTTCCACAAAGTATTATTGTATATTTAACTCTCATTTTTTCACCCATGGTTGTGGCTCTGTAGCTTAATTCTCCTTGTATAAGTTGATAATAGTTGTCCTCATACAATTTTTCCATCATTTCTCACCTCAAATCATCCCAGGATTTTTCAAGTATTGTTGATATATATACATACACACACATATACAAATATATATGTAATGAAAAATTTACCAACATAAATGTTTCAGTTGTCCCATTCAGTGATACTTAAATATACTCACGACCCGGACGCGCGGTCTGGCAGGGTGGTCTGGGCTGGGGCAGGTTCCCCCTGACGCCAGTGTGCTGAGGACCTTGCGGGCTGGTACACCCAAGTCCTGCGGACCCGGGGGCCACTCCCTTGCTAGGCATCTGAGAGGGAACTTGGCTCCCGTTCAGGAAGCCCAGGGGAGGGACCTCGGCGGAGGGAGGGGCCTTAGGAGGGGCTCCGCGGGGGACCCCTCGGCGCCTCCGGGGAAAGCCCAGATCCGGCCTTCCTGCCCCGCAGTGATGAAGGCGCCTGCGCTGGGCGCCAGCACGGACAGGCCCTGCACCCCCTCCTTTGTTCTTTGTTGGGCTGTGGGCCCAGGCCTGGCCGCCTGCCCTTACCCTGCCGGTCCAGTTTTATCCCAGGAACCACCGCCCCACCCCGCACCCGCCCATTCCACTCTCCGCATAGAGGGCGTGTTTGGTGACCCCTCCCTGCCTAGACCCTGCCAGACACATCTCCCTTGGCTGCTCTAGACACACACCTGTCGCCACTGACACCAACCACAGGTGCAGCTCAGTCCAGGAGCACCTCTCCAGAGCTCGAGCTGCGTGGGCGGCTCCCCAGACCCCTTCCTCGCCACCCCCTACCTGCTCTTGCTGAAGCAGAGGCACCTTTCACAGAGGTAATCTGACCAGTTCCTAGGCCATCCCTGGGCGGGTATTGCCAGGACCCAGGGCCCACAGTGGCAGTGACCAAACCAGAGGCTGGCCTAGCACTGGCTGCTGACCCTGGAAGACACCTGGGCCAGGAGCCAAGCTGGGCACAGGTGAAGATCCCTGCAGGCCACTCCCGCGGCCCCTCTCCAGGAACCTCAGTTTGCCATGGGTCCGAGAGGTAGGGCAAAAATTGAAAAAAAAAAAACAAAAAACAAAAAAAAAAACCTCATGACAATTTGCAATGATAACCACCACTCATTTCCAGATATTTTTTTAATCTTGTAAAACTGAAACCATATACCCATTAAACATATAACTCCATGCCATACTTTGGACATGGTTTCAGTGAATTCTATGAAGATTCATGTGTTGGAAACTTGGTCCCCATTGTGGAAATGAAGTAATGGAATCTTTAATGAGGTGGGCCTAGCGTATCGTGATTATGTCATGGTAGTGCTGCCTTTGGAAGGAATTAATGTGGTCTCCTATGGTGAGTTAGTTCTCACAAGAGCAGGTGGTTAGAAACAGGCTACAATACCACATGTGCTTGGCCATAACTACATGCGGATAGTTCCCTTTCTGTTTCTCTGCCATTTTGTTATGCAGCCAGAGAAAACAAACTAGGATGCCATTGAACCATTCAGCCATCAGAATCATGAGCCATATAAACTATGCACTTTATACAGTACCCAGCCTCAGTTACTTTAACAATGATAAACAACCCCTCCTCCTTCCAGCCTGTGAAAACCACAGTCTATTCTCTATGAATCTGACTACTCTAGATATCTAAAATAAGTAGAATCCTATAGTTAGCATATTGCCCTGAAGAATCAGTCATATTGTGGCATATTCCAGAATTTCTTTCATTTTCAAGACTGAATAATATTTTGTTTTATGTATTTTATGCATTTTGCTTATTTATTTGTCATTCAGTAAACACTTGAGTGCTTCCATGTTTTAGCTATTATGAATAATACTGCAATGAACATGAGTATAAAAATATCTCCTTTAGAGTCAGCTTTCAATTTCGTTGTGTATATGCCAAAAACTAAAAATTGCTGGATCATATGATAATTATATCTGTTTATCTGTCTATCTTTTTATCTACATTAAATGCTTTATACCATTTTCCACAGTGATTGGACCATTTTACAATTCCTATCAATGCTACATAAAGGTTTCTTTCTCTTTTTTTAAGGTTTATTTATTTATTTGAAAGTCAGAGTTACACAGAGAGACAAGAGGCAGAGAGAAAGAGGTCTTCCATCAGATGGTTCACTCCCCAACTGGCCACAATGGCCAGAGCTGCGCCAATCTGAAGCCAGGAGCCAGGAGCCTTTTCCAGGTCTCCCGCCCGGGTGCAAGGGCCCAAGAACTTGGGCCATCCTCCACTGCTTTCTCAGGCCATAGCAGAGAGCTTGATTGGAAGCGGAGCAGCTGGGTCTCAAACCAGTGTCCATATGGGATGCTGGCGCTTCAGGCCAGGACATTAACCTGCTACGCTACAGCATCAACCAAAGTTTCAATTAAACCATTTCCTTACCAACACTAATGATGTTGTTTTTGGTGTTTTTGTATTTTTTTATAGTCATCCTAATGGATATGAAGTAGTATCTCACTGTATTTGTAGGTATCATTTCCATTCACCCTTCTTTTCCTTATTAGAATAAAAAAAGACAGTTCATTTGTTTTTATTTTTATTGAAATGCAAAAGGTTAAATACATGTGTATGTGCTGTACTGATAACGGTGCACTTTGAAGTTGATACAAGAGGACTTGTCTGCCTATGGCTTCCTGTAGAAGAGAGACAGAGGATAAAGTCAAGGTGTTGATCCCAAATTGCCTTCATCTCATGCTCCATCAAGATTCTCATCCATCCTCTCTATGATCTATTGTCACTCCCCTTGACTTCCATCTGTGTTCTTTTGCAATCTGTTTACCAAATAGTGGTCTCTGAATACCCTAATATAGATTATGTCATTTCTCTGTTCAAAAGAATATCAAGGATTTCTTCATTTTGGATAAAAATTTTATAAAATTTACCATAGCCCATGTGACCAGATGTCACTTTTTTTTCTTAATTTGTCTTTAATTTTCCCCACCTGCAATCTCAACCAGTGTCATTGTATCCTTGCACATTCCATTCCACAATTAGTAATTGTTGTTCCCTCTGCTGGGACACTTCTTGCATAAGAACCACAGAGTTCATTTCTCCACTCTGTCCATTCTTTGTTCTGATTTTATCATCTCAAAGACGCCTTTCTTGAATGATCTGTTTATACCAGTGAAACATCCATCATATTTTCTGCCCTTCTCTATTTTTTCTCAATTCTCATCATTCTCTGACCTATGATGTATTTACCTGTTGACATAATCAGATTATGCCTCTATTCACTAGAATATAAACTTTCTGAGGGTAAGGATTCCATTTACTTAGTTCACAAAACCTGGCTAAATGTTGATAAGCATTATTGAAGTAAATGATACAACACCCAAATGTGGTCATAATGGCTGACTTAGACACTGAAAGCTGCCCTGCTGATGTATCTCTGAAATTTTACTGCTGGAATGTCAGATACCAGGGACAAAGGACAAAGTGAGCAAATATTTGTAGTGTTGAGATATGTTTTATGTAAAATATAATTTTACACATGTTTCTGAGAAGGAGATTAATGGCATTTTTATAACAGGGTATGATATAAAGTTGTCATGAATGGATAAAATAATTGCTGGATCTAAACTTGATGCACTCATTCTAAATCACCTATAACAAAAAGATAAAGGATTTAGATAGGAGTTTGAAGGAGTTTCTGAGTAGTAGTTGAAGATCTGAAAGCAGATTCTGAGTGGCCTGTGTTCTACACTATGAGAGTAGTATGAGAATTAGAGGCTTGTAACAGAATTTACGGGCCAGTCTGTTTTACAATGTCTGACAGTAGTAGTTCAGTGTCAGAGATATGATATATGCAGCCAGAGGGCCAAAGCCTAGGACTTCCTGTTTTTTGTATCAAAGTCTGATATAATGTTTCATAGCACTTTGTGTGTGTGAGAGAGACAGAGACAGAAAGTAAAAATGTACATGAGTATATTTCTATCATACTGTTTGCTACACTAGATCTTTCATTGTTTATCACTCCTTGTTTTGGTTTTGCTTGTCGCTCCCCTTCTTCGTGGAGGAACGACACAGGACCCTGCGCTGTTCTTTCGTCTGCTCGGCCCTTCCCGGGTTTGCTGCTGGTTCTTCCCGGGTTGGCTACCGACCCTTCCACCTCTGTGGAAGGGCGGTTCCCCCTGCCACTTTCCCCACTTCCGCGGGGGAGCGGCACACCGCCGGCCGGCTCTCTTGGGGGCTGCACAGGTGTTCCTTCAGATAGATGTTCCTGGTGCATGTTGTCTCTCTCCTCCTTTATAGTCCTCTTCCACCAATCCCAACTCTGCTACCCACACGCCGAGTACGCTGCTCTCCTCCAATCAGGAGCAGCTCCTGCAGCTTGTCAAGTTGGTGAGAGGCAGCTGTGTAGAATCTGTTTACTCCTCTCCCAGCGCCATATTGTGGGAGAGCAGATGCATAGAATAAGTCTTAATTCCAGTAACTTAGTCTAGTCCGAGTTGCTCCCCACATTTGCTCACCCCCTTGATTGACTAGTAGGTTGGTTCTGAGATAGAGGAATTCAAATGCATGAATGTAGAACAAAAAATAGAAGTAATAACCAATTTGCATCAACAAAGATTACTGTCTTAATCATCTAAGCTCTCAGCTGCCACTGATCATGGGTCCTCATCATCAAAATTATTTCTCCATTTATTTAACCCATAACCACCAACTCCTGATACTTACTATATTCAGTTACCAGGAAAGAGAAAGAAGTATCTTGTCATAGACAGTCGCTCAATGGTGGGCATCTGGGCTTTCACACTTGGTTTTTCAAATGATTGTTGGACCTTAAAGCCATAAAGAAACTCTAGATGGGATACACCTTATGAGTGCTCAGAAACACTACCAAAGCAGAGTATTCCAGGAATATTCATGCCAAACAGAATATTCCAGGAATGAAGGGTGCTTCTGGAGTTGATGAGAACAAGCCCATGGATATTCCAACCTCTTGCCACTTTTACCATGTATATTAGAAATGGTGACCCGAAAAACACTATGCTATTTACTTCAAAGCACACATTATATGCACAATCCGAGACACTTCAACCACAATTTCCTGTTTTCCTTGGGATCTCTTCTGAAGAACTGGGTCTAGAAGGTTCCCTACTTTCAATCCCCACCAAGGCTGATTCTTGTATTCAAGGAAAGTCAGCAGGATTTTGTCTTTAAGAACTTGAGCACTGAACAACTTTCACCACAAAGATGGCCTCTTTAGGTCTTTTACCATGTGTTGATCAATAATATCCTACTTACCCTGTTTGCTATGATTTCTCATCTTTTCCTAGGAATCTGTTTGAAAGCATAATGTCTTATTTCTGTTCACTCAATTAGGTGTCCCTGTTCTCAGAAAGCCTGAACCTGAATTGCAGTGTAATCTGCCCAGTCTGCCTAAGTTATGTCTCTTTCCCTCTTTTCCCACAGAAGCATTAATTTTTTATATAGTTTGAATTTTATATAACCATAATTTTCTGTTATTAATTTCAATAGTCTTATCTCTTAAGAAGGGGGAACATGTATTTCTTTATTCATTCATCTTGTTCAATGAATATTGATTATCTGTTATATGCCAGGCATATTTGAGGTGTGGAGCAAATCCCTTCCTTCATGAAGCTTGCATTTTAGTAAGTAAAGCCAGGTAAAAAGCAAACACACACATAAAACATAAACTAGATGGGTGGTGATAAGAGATTTAGGGAGAACTGAATTAGGAAGACAAGGCAGTAAGGAATGCCTTTAATTTGGAAAGGTGCTCAGGTATTCCATTCTGGACTACCCATTTAAAGAATTTTTTCTCCATTATTTTCTTTCTCATGTCTACGTGTTTTTATTTGTGGTTCTGATCACCATCAGTAGTCACACATTTGTTGGTCTACCAGATAGACCACTTTAAAAATTTACTGATTAAATTAATTAGTGCAAAAAAAAAATTGATTTAATATATTTTATAGTCTCTGAAACTTTGGACCTTATAGCCCATAGCATGCAGGCTTATAATTTATATCATTTTGTTCTATGCTCATCTCCCACTGTGGGATATTGACAACTTTTTCTAAACTAGATTTGAGTCACCTGAATGACAGAAATCAGGTAACATCTTACTTTTGCTTACCTGACAGAATTTGTTATTATCACATGAAATGTGAGTAATGATAAAATGTTGAGCAAGTAAGTAAGTGATTACAAAGGTATAGAGAATCTTACCTTCCGAAATACTTCCTCTAGATGACAGCACCAGGAATACTTTTGGAAGCAGGAGATGAGTTGTGTGATGAACAGAGAGCCCTTTGTGATGTCTCTCCAGGACAGATTATCTGTGAAGACAGAGAATGGTCTGCCTTGGGTCTGTGTCCTTCTCAATTATTTTATGTTTATGTTTTTGTTGGTCTGTGTGTGTGTTTGGGATGGGGGTTGCTTTTCTAAAATGTGTCACTTAGGAATTACCTTAACAGGATTAGAGAAAGTACTCATAGACCTATGTAAAACTCTGTTTCCACAGAGCGAAAATAAAAATTCTAGCTGAGGTTGAACTAAAGGGTCAGTTTGTCAGAACTGCAAAAGTTTGTACAGTGGTGGCAATGTTATTCTTGGGGCTGATGCTCTGCAGTGTGCCTTAAATTCATTCACTTGATTTCCAAAGAGGCTTGAGACATAACTGGAAACATGTCATTTAACAGAGCATGAAAGAACATCCCCAAACTTCACAGTGAGTGAACGGGAAAAAAATGGCCATCTGGTTTCAAGTTTGATTATAGATTACATCCTAATGTCTTTCACACTACAATAAATAAAAAGCAAAGAAATTCAGAGTTTCAGTTACAAAAGATAAATCATAAAGATTTACTATACAGTACAATGTCTGTAGTTAACAGTATTGTACTATATATTTTAAAATGTGTTGAAGGATGGTTCCTTCTTCAATAAAATTTTATTTTATTTTATTTGAAAGATAGGTAAAAGAGACAGAAGAGATCTTCTGTCTGGCAGTTTACTCTCCAAAGGACCACAACAGCCAGATTTAGGCCAGGACAAAGTCAGGGGTCTGGAACTCTACCAAGTTCTCCCATATAGGTGGCACTGAGCTAAGAACTTAGACTATCAGCTGCTGCTTCCCAGGGTGTGCATTAGCAGGAAGCTGCAACCAAAAATGGAGGTGAGATCTGGACCCACACTCAGATATAGGATGTGGGCAACCCAGGTGGTGTCGTAACTACTATATTCCATATACACCATGCGATGTGTCCTTATCACACACACAAATTAATAATTACAGTGATGATGATGAACAGTAGGGAGGGAGGGATGTAGAGATGGAAGGAGTGAGGAAGAAAGGAAGGAAGGAAGGACAGAAGTTCAGAAGGAAGGAAGGAAAGAAGGAGAGAGAGAGGGAGAGAAGGAAAAACAGAGAGAAATCCTTTGAGGAATAGATATATGTTTACAGCACAGGTGGTGTTGTTGGTTTCATATTTATCTCTGAATTCATTAAATTGTATGCTTCATGTTTGTACAAATTTTTAAATGCCAATTTACACATCAATAAAGTGGTTAAAAAATGACAAAATTTGCAAATTAGAAGCAGTCAAATGTAAGGCTCCTTAAAAATACCAAAATATTAAACAATAAAATACAACCTTTGTAATTGAAGTATTATTTTTAAAGAGTGTGTTTGTGTTTGTGTGTGTGCATGTGTATGTGTATATAGAGAGAGAGACTCTGTCCTCACAGTATAGATACGATAATGCAAATATTTGTAAGTTGACAACACTCAAAATCATCTCAGTCCATGATTGCATTTGGCCTATCTTGATTTTCTAGAATCATTCAAAGGTGACATGAGGGCAACATATCCCTGTCTTTAACTGAAAGATACATACGTGGTGTTGAAGAGCAGAAAGCAATGAAATCCTTCTCCACATGGGTCTTGTAAATGCCATCATCCTGCAGATTCTCAGGCAACTGTGAAGAGCTGTTTGCCAAGGCCATTGGAGAGTCACTAAACCACACTTCTCCATGATTTGCTGTAGAGAGATTCACCTTTTAAACATCAAGGAGCCTCTCTCAATATGACTATCAATTGCTCACCTCCTTCTTTTTGAATGTTTATTCTACTTTCATACCTATGTTGTTTTGTCTTCTCTCTAGTGTCATTGACCAATGTTAAAATTAATAGTGAGAACATCATGTAAAGAAATAGTAATTTTGCCATAATACTGGCAGAACCCATATGCTAAAAAAGCAAAAGAGTTAAAACCATATTTGTATAATTTCATAGCAGAGTTACCATTTCTTAGCTAAATTATTTCTGTTTTTTTTTTTTTTTTTTTTCTAAACCGAAGCTCCCAATTGCCACACAGCAATTGGAAATCAGGAAAAAAAAATAGACAAACAAAAAACACATTTTTACTGCATTATCCCAAATCCCTTCATGTCCCTGTTTGTTTTTCCTTCAATGATGTAGGCGACAAAAAGAATATTATTACAGTGTTCAAATAAAATTCCTCTCAAGAAAGTTAATATGAAGATGACTGTAAAACTTTTAAAAGTTAAAGTCTCATTAAAATAACTCCATTTCAATGTTTGAATATTTCTCTTTAACCTTGATTTAGGATTCTGGTAATCGTCTCCACTATTGCCATGGGTCAAGTTGTATAGAAATTTCTCAGTTCACCAGATTCCCAATCTTCTGCAAGCCTCTTAGATTCTGTTTCCTTCAGAATTCCGCAAGGCAGAGGATTAACCAAGTGAGCCATGGCACCGGATCCCTGTTTTGTTTATTTTCTTTGGATGGGGTTGAGAGTTCTTCCTGTAGATACAAATCATACATCTCAATCCTCTGCATAATCTACACTTATTCGCCTTAAGGACTCACCACCCCTGCAGGCCTGTACAATGATGACCTTGGGTTTGTCCCTCAGACTGATGCAGTTGCGGTTGTTGAGTGTCCGGAATACAGTGTCATAAGGTAGCACATCTTGTGTTTTGTCACTATGCATAATGCCACAGATTCCATCCAGGATGCCATGAGACATGAGCACCACAAATGTGCTATCTGAAGAATTGTGCTCTGGCCGAGCAGCAAACTCCTGCAGCACTGACTCCATAGCCTGAAAAAGATCAATGCTGCCTTACTTCAGTAGGACAAGCATTAAAATTAATCCAACCTCCTCTGTTTACGATGAGCAATGCAGGCAACACATGTTACGCTCTGATCATGCACGTTCTGCTCTTCTGCCTGTGCCTCCCATGTGTCAGTTCCATTTTCAGTGTAGTGTAGTCTTTTCACTTGCAATTCCCTCTATTTGGAGGGCGCTTCACAGTCATCTTCCCAGAGCCTTCTTGTTTGTAGTAGTAATGTCTCAGCTCCTGTCATCTCACAGAAGCTTTTCTGGACCACACCTTCAAATGTTGCTCTCCACCCACCAATTCTCTGTTTCCCTTTTTTTTTTTTCCTTTTACTCTGATGTAGGTACATGCACACAAATCTGAAATTAGCTGTTTATAGTTTGACTCTTCCTTTTCAGTCTAGCCAGTTCAGTGCAAGCTGGGTACCTGTTGCCTCCCTTATAGAACTATTCCTCAGAGCTAAGAGGAACCCCAGACATGAATTCAGGACCCACTATTTTTTATGGGTGAATACCTGTTTAACATTCATTAGTCTTGAATTTTCTGGGTGACTTTAGGGCTGAATTCCAATCACTCCATTTTAGAACTAAGAGTGGTGTGGATACACATGCCAATCACATTTTGTCCAGTTTCACAGAATTAGGATGTTTACAGTATAAAGAAACATTAGTTTTATCTATATAATAACTTTATTTTGCAAATACACAGCACATATAATCAGAGATTGTTAAAACTTTTGTCTAACATTATAAGCCTAACTTGTTAGTAGAAGGATGTATGTTGAATATGCATGATTTTTGTGTGTTTGAGGGGATCATACCTTGGCTGTGAGTTTCACTTTCACAACCACACTGTAACCCAGGTCCTCAAGCAGCCTCTTCATCCCTGAGATGTCAAACTGAGCCCCACTCCTCAGAGGAAGATGCTGAAACTCTATGTTGCATATGATGAGAGCCAGGCGAGTGCGATCCTTTTTGTCCTTTATTGGGTAGATCTGTAGGAAATGCATATATTGTTGGTAAAATGGCACAGTCTCATCTACGGTGTGATCTGCACCCCAGGCACCATCCTAGTCTCTAGCCCCCACCACCGTGGTTGGAAGCCAAATGACCCCATGGTCCAACCACCAGTGTCAGCTCCACCCCCATGCTAATGAGATTCGTTATTCCTACTTCCCTACCCACCCTCAGTAAAATTTTAAGAGGACCAGTTCCTGAATACAGGACTCTCTCTCTGTCTCTCGATCTCTCTGTCTCTCTCTTGATCTCTTTCTTATGCTCTCCTTCTTCCTCTTTTTCTTCTTCGCCCCTTCCTTCCTGTCTGTTGGGTTTCCCCCAATAAACCCTTTCCCTTACTCCAGTGTTCAGTGTGTTTGGTGGCAGCCTTACATATGTAGTGAAGTTGGTTTATGTGAGTCAGTTTAAAATCCCATGCATTCATCAGCATCACTGTGTTAACAACCATGTATAGCAGTCCTCTCCCTTAACTTCTCCTAGAAGACAATATCTTGCTCTCTTTTGAAACCCAGAACAAGAATTGGACATATCTGAAATGTTTACTCAAGAACCTTGTAAAAACAAGAATAATTCCTAACCTCTTCTTCCCTTTCTTCTCCACCTTGTGAAATGTACCATAGCAGCCAAAGTTCAGATCAGATTTGTCACTGGATGCAGTAAAAATGAAAGCAACCCTTGCTTTATATAGCTTTGTATTTGAGCACTATTTTAATGCATCAACTTACAGTGCTTTATAAGATTTAATTATATTTTAAAAATGTGCTTAATGTTGAGAACTTTCAACTGGAATCAATTACTATGCATATGTATAATCATAAATAATTTGAATCTTTGCCTACAGCCAAGCTTGTCATAAATCTCAAATAGACAGGAAAATGAATTAATAAATTAATAGAAGATCTGCATTTGACCATAGGATTGGAGTTAGAATCTCCATTAAGCCATATGATTTCCTTCTATGACAATGATTACCACCATCCGCCTGACCATTACTTAGTGCTTTAAGACATTGTATACTTAGCAAAAGCAATTATTTCTCTCCTTTCTCTATTTCATGCATAGAGCACAGCACCTCTCCAGCTCTTTCTTTACAGAGTCTCAGGAATTTTTCAGATGGACAAAGCTTGAGAACATCTGTAGATTCTGCTGAATCCTCTGGTCCAGCCTTGATTTCTGGAAGAGTTACAAGATATAACACAAAATATAAATTGTATTTATCACCTAGGACTATTAAGAGGGAGAAAATTAATGGAAATAAGAGTTTTATTTTAACATAAAGTGCTGATATTTGTATCTAACTTCTGCTATAAGCAGACATATTGTGACTGAGAGAAAAAAAAATAGTCTTTGTTAGAGAAAGCAGATCCACCCAAAAGTACAAGGATCGATTTTGACAATTATGAAGAAAATATCTTGATGGTTTGGGTCAAATTTGCCTTTTTCATATTCAGCAAAAATAGTTTAATTCTTTCCATTGATATTACACTAGGATTTTCATTGCTCTATAATGACTTTGGCTTTCTGTTATCTCCGAGCAAGAGTATTTCATGGAGATATTTATCAGAAGCTTATTCATTTGAAGTACCATAAGATTTGCATATGCAATTTAATATTCACATTAAAATTAAAATAAACAAGGAAAGTTAATTTTAATAATATATTTTATTTAAAAAATAATTTATTTTACAATGTAGATCAAAATAAGCTACAGTTCAAGTACTTAAGCTGTTAGAAATCTGATATATTCTGGATGTCTTGTCCTCCAAAGAGCTGAACAAAAAATAGGAAGGTTTTCAATCCAAGTTTTAAAATGTAAATGCATAATTAACCTCTTTTGTAGAAGTTTATTTCTGAGTAATCTGGTCTGTTCTCTAAAGAAATACTCATAAAATATTTTCCAACATTGCTTGTCCTCATTTGATTGAGATTATGCAAGAGATTGGTGTTAGGAAACTGGCGCAGTTGTAGCCAGGTGGCCGAATGGCCCAGCTACCTGTGCCAGGCTCCACCCCCATCCTAATGGGATTGGCTGCTCCTGCTTCCCTGCCCACCCTCAGGCAAAGTTTTAAAAGGGCCTGTTCCTGAACACGTGCTCTCTCTGTCCTTCTCTCCTGCTCTTTCTTGGTTCCTCTCTCCAGCCTCCCCCTCTGGTCTCTTGGCTCTTGGCCCTTGTCTCCTGCTCTCTGCTCTATCTTCTCTCCTTGCTAGCTACTCTCCTCTCTGTTTCTCTCTCACAGTCTCCTCTCTTTTTCCTTCGCCACCCCCTCACTCTGGTCTGTAGGGTGTTCCCCAATAAACCCTTTCCCTTACTCCGGTGTCCGGTGTGCTTTGCGACGGCTAACATTAAGATATAACAAGCATCCCATATGAGCACAGGTTCAAGTCTTCACTAATCTACTTGGCATCCAGCTCCCTGTTAATGCACCTAGGAAAGCGGCAGAGGATGGCATCCAAGTGCTTGGACCATGCCACCCATGTGGGAGATTGGATCTATTTCCCTTTCTCTCTGTCAATATATAAGTCAATAAATTATAAAATTTTCCTTGTATAAATTCCGTCTTGCCATTCAGTGAAATTACAAATAATATTTTTGGTAGAGGATCAGTGCAATTTTTTTTTTGTAATTTTTTTAAATTTATTTGAGAGTCAGAATTACAGAGAGAGAAGGAGAGACAGAAAGAGACATCTTCCAGCTGGTTCACTCCTCAGGTAACAGCAACAGCTAGGGCTGGGCCAGGCCAGAGGCAGAAGCCAGGAGCTTCTAACAGGTCTCCCACATGGGTAACAGGGGTCCAAGCACTTGGACCATCTTCTGCTGCTTTTCACAGATCCTTAGCAGGGAGTTAGATCAGAAGTAGAGCAGCTGGGACACGAACTGGTGCCCATGGGATGTTGGCATAGCAGGTGGCAGATTACCTACTATACAACAACACTGGCCTCATATACAGTTCTTATAAAATTAAAAAAATTTCCAATGTAATAGTAATCTCTGATTGTCCATTATATGTCTCTATATAAATACAGTGTTCAAGTAAAATTAGAAAATAATATTTCTATCATATCTAGCAGTAGAACCAGCATGAAGACAGATCCTTTTGTCACAACCTAGTAAATACTGTATTGGAGACTGTAGCCCAAAGATAATTCCTATAACTTGGCAATGCAACAGAAAAAAATGAGGAATCAAGGAATTTAGATAAAAATGTTAATTTCTGAGTCTTATAGGCTACTTAACTAAAAGCTCTGGAATTCCTTCAAACTGATAGGAAAAGGAGAAGAGTGGTATAGGACAACAAAGTCATCTCCCACAGCAGATGGAAATTCAAGTGATTATTTCTGACTAACAGTTTTGGCACATAGGGTGTATATGAATATGTTAAGTGAAATGAACTAATAGTGTTCATTCATACTATTCCCTCAGTACCTTGCTGAGGACCCTTGGAGTTATATCCTGTCCAAACGGTTGGCTAGCCCAGCTCACCCATCTGGGTCAGAGTATCCAAAGTGTACCTAGAATTTCCTTGTATCATTCTGGAAACTCTAAATTCAAGTAGAATTCAGGCAGCCAAAGGATCCTTAATGAGAAGTTACACACCTGAAACCCTGTTGTCACAATGTCTGCTGACGACATAGGTTATTTTAGCTTAGTAACCATTGCTACTAAAACCAGTATTACTTCAATCCTGATTCTCATAGGCTACATTATCTTTGATTTTTTTAAAACTAAGATTATTTTGATTTTATTCCATGTTTGGAATAAAACTTGTAAACCTGTAAAAGGATGAGTGTAAATATTAATGAGAATGCAGCTTAAGCTATACTCTGGACATCTATAATATTATATTATTCTTCCTGTTGTTGGGAGCAATTCTGCTCTATTGAGAAGGGCTTATTGAAAAAGCTCATCAGACATAATGAAGTCTCAATCATACATGTCACACTTTGTTCAATATTGTTCATCATTAATGGTGAACTCTAGTATTTCAGGGCAAAAGATTATAGCTTCAAATATGGAAAACTGAGTCAATCACTGGTAAACTTAGGTCTGAGAACGTTTAGGATCTAATAATACACATAATTTAATCTGAGTCCCAAATTTTGCAATATTATGAAATTTTTGATATTTAAAAGTATTCTGATCATAGTTTGTAGCTTGCAGAAATTGATATACACTGGAAAATTCTAAATCTTAACACTCCTAAATAATTATTAAAACTAATATCTAACCTATGCACAGCCTTCATTTGCTTGTTTCCCCTATATTGATTGGGAAATCTGCCATATGTACTCTACTAATTGCTGTTATTTATTGGAAACCAGTTGTAATCTGGTAGGAGAAACTTGACAGATATTATTAATATTTCTTGAGATGGAAAAGGAATAGAAGTAGTAAAGATTTGATTATAGAACAAGTATTTAATTTTATGTATATTGGTTTTATGAATCCAGTGGAATGAACATGCAAGCAATAACGTTCAACTATGCACAAGAGCTAAATGAGTGTGGAGATCAAGTAACAGAGTTTTGATAACAGCTAGTAACTCATGGTTTATTGACGTGTTTTATGTTCCTAGCATTATTATATTTCCTAGCCTTAGAAAGGCTCATGAAGAGGTACTACAGTTTTCTCTATTTAACAGATGCTGAGACTGATGACAGAGGAGGTTAGAAATTTACAGAGTCATGTAGTTTACAAAGTGACAGGATATAGGGTTAAATATTTCTTACTATAAAGCCTGTATAATTTACTATTTCTGTGAACAACCTAAACCCAAGGAATGGGATTTTTTGCTTATTGGAAATTTAATTTCACCCTACAAATGACAAGGTAGCCTCTAAAAGTTCAGTGATAGGATTAGTAAAATGATACTTTAGACATGGAAGGATGGGGTTTCATAAAGGACATTGAATATTCATATAAGATAGTTGAAATATTCAATATAAATGAGTCCAGTCTTACCTTGCATACCAGTAGAATTTTGGTCAATGTTAAGAAAGGTTTCAGTAAGCTTTTGATCTTCTTCATGGCACTTCTCTCGAAGAGAGTCCACCAAGATTTGGGCCTTTTTGTGAGTTTTGGCATCATAAAACTTTTCCCTCTTCGCTTTCTCCAATTTTATCACTTTTTTTTTCACCAAATTATCCATAAAGCTACCTGCAATAGCTTTGCCCGCGGATTCCATCTCCTTAAGTACATCCTTGTATTCTGTTGGAAATAGAAGACACCTTCAACTATGGCACACTTCAAAGAGCTTTTCCCCTCACTGTAGACCCAGCTTTCTGTAATGAGAAATATCTATGAGAATGCTTTCTCTTTTACCATCTCCTCAAAAGCTAAGTATCTCTTTCATTACAGAGTTTTCTTGTCTTACCAAATTTATACCAGACTTTGTTGAATCATTCATTGCCACTTAAGGTTTCTGGTAACTTCTCATTTCCCTTCTGTGTCATTGGTTCTCATGCTGACTTGCTGATGATTAGTGTTTTCATATTTCTCTTTCTCATGCTCCCAGCATTTGATGACAATGACCCATCTAGAATGTATTCTCTGATGAAAGTCCATGATCTTGACTAGACTATAAATTCCTCTCACTAGATTTGAGCATTTTTCCATTTTTCTTTCCCTCTGGAATTTTTTTCTTCCCTGCTATACTTAAGTTTCTTTGGTGAAAGCCCTATGTGTTTGAATACACATCTTTTTACCTAAATGCTGTAGTCATGCTTCTGTGCTTAAAATGTTCAAAAGTGCTCAACTTCTTGCAAAATGCATGAATTAATGGTTAATTGAATTAACACATGTAGATTCCTGATTCTGTGAGATCTTATTCTCAATCAAAATTAAAAATTAAAAAAATCTCATAACTAATCTCCCATTTAGGTAGATTACTTTGATACAAACTTAATATGTCATAGGATGATTTAATTTTATAGGTATATATATATATTAAATAAAGGTTTTATTTTAAGACTACAGATATTATTTGGACAGATATTATATGGGAAGCCAGGATATCTCATCAATTTTCACTTAAATTTATAAAAATCATTATTTAATTCCTCTTGATATAAGGATAAGTTTACACAAAATAACATATATAAATAAAATAACCAGGACATTGAACAAAAACATTGGTCCAGAACCAATTGTCTCACTGTTCATTTTACTTTGAATTATACTTTAAATAAATATTTATAGAGTAATTATGATGAGAAAAATACATGGAGGTTACAGAACATCAATAAAAGTTACCTAATAATAATTCATTTACCTAATGACTAAGAGAGAAATATACAAAGCAATGTAAATCATTATTACTGTTATTATTACTACTACTATTATGGTCAAGTTTCTGTACCAAATACTTTACAAATAAAAAAATATACTATACTGGATCCTCAAAATTAGCCAGTGGTATATTTATTATTTTCCATATCTTATAGATGAGTTAAATAACAAATTGCCCCAAATCTCACAAATTGGGATTAAAATCCTGTTCTTACATGACAAAGACACAGTTTCAGTAATAATAAATTCACTGAACCTCCATCATGCCAAATGTATCACATTAAACTTTTCACTGAAACATCAGAAAAACTCCATATGAAATGAATATTATTGTACCTCATACACAAAATACACACAGAGAAGTTAGTTTAGTAATTGACCGAAATAATGTGAAAAGAATACAAGATACATGGTATCAACCATGAGTTGAAACTCTGCTTCGAAATCCAGAAGTGTTAATAGATTCTGTGACACTCACTGAAAAGATGCTTAAGAGAATATGAACAAGATGCCACAGGGGCTAATAAAAGATGGGTGGATTCCAACAGATGAGATCAGAATGATTTCCTAGAAGTGACAGAATCACTTGTCTTGAAAGACAGTACACATATGTTAGAAAAGAGAATTTCGGCCCAGTGCTGTGGCCCAGCGGGTTAATGCCCTGGCCTGAGGTGATGGCATCCCATATGGGCACCAGTTCAAGACCCGGCTGCTTCACTTCCCATTCAGCTCTCAATTTAGGTCTCCCATATGGATGGCAGGGATCCAAGTCATACGAGCCATCACCACTGCCTCTCTGGGTCAGCATTAGCAAGAAGATGGAGTGAAGAATCAAAACCAGACAAACACAGACCAGGTCATCTACCTAAGAATTGTATATTTAAGATAAAGCTATTCAGGATCTGGAAGAAGGAAGTGACTACAAATTATTTATAAATTTTATGAGGTTCACAGATCTGATCCAGTCTCATCCTTCTAAAAGAAGGGGATGAGGTCCGAGCAGTCATATATGTTTGGTAGGAACTGCCTAAATAACAGATGATGGTAATGACTGTACGTTTTCAGGGTCTGTGCATGGCAGGTGATCTTTAAGTACTGTGCAGGATATAGTAGATGATGAATTCCCAGAGACAGGGAGGCTTAACTGGCAACACAACAACAACAAAATATAGCAGTCCAGGCAATATTGTACTAGAGTAGTTAGTAAAAGCACTAAAGAGAGAGGGAAATAAATGGAACTACTTGAAAGAGACCAAGGGTGTGATTCAGTATAAGGGTTAACAAAAGGTTGAGGATTCAAACCTTGGGTCTTACTCTGTGAGGAATTATGACCTGAATGACTAACTTGGAATCAAGAGGAAACAAAGAACATTTGAAAGTGTGTGTAGAAACTTCCAGGTTTGTCTGTTAAACGAGTTATTCTGTCTTTACCTTCCCTTTGATTATCAGAAACTGAAAGAAAGTATTTCACCTGTTTCTGGCTCAAAGATATCTGCATATTCTATCAAGGTCTCTGATGCTGAACACTGCAATTTGAGTTGCAAACAACTATTAAGAGGAAGAATCTGGCTTGAACAGTGTCATTCCTGCTTGTTATATAGAGCAATGAATGAGAATTTTCTAAGACCCAGTCCTTAGCTCCTAGTGGGAAAAGGACCCCAACTTACCAGCCATCGGTAACAGCCTCAGTCCCTTCCTGCTGCCTTGAACAAAGCTACAGACTCGAAAATGAAAGTCACTGAATATTTCCTGAATATAGTGGGTGGGACATTTAAACAGACATTGTGAAATTGCTGCTTGGAACTTCCACACTCATGTTCCGGAAGTTCCCTGTATTTGTAAAATTGGTTATCTCATTTTGAACTCCAGTTTCTTCCTTTATGAAGAAAAACAAAATTACAGAATATTGTCCTGTACTTTGGGACCTTTGATTCTCCTTCTTAGCTTTTCTCTCTCCAAGTCCCCACACCACTTCCTCTCTATTCTTCTCGTGATTTCTTGTTTCTACTTATCTAAAAGTTCAAATCCTTAGGAAGTTATATCTTCAGGCCAGTGTTGTGGCATAATGGGTTAAGCGACTGCTTGGAATCCTGGCATCCCATATGGGTGCTGATTTGAGTCCCGGTTGTGCCACTTCCAATCCAGCTCCTTGATGATATGCCTGGGAAAGAGGCAGAGGATGGCCCAAATGCCCCTGCAATCATGTTGGAGACCCAGATAAAACTCCTGGATCCTGGCTACAGCCCGGCCCAGCTCTGGCCATCACAGCTATTTGGGCAGTGAAATTATCTCTCTTGCCCCTTCTCTGTAACTCTGCCTTTCAAATAAATGAAATAAATCTTAAATAAAGAAGTTGTATCTCATAGGCCTCCTTTAATTTGCAGAAAAAAAAAATACCTTAAGTGTCCTGTTCCAGCTGTCCATCACTATGCATTTTCTCTCTGTCTCATCATTATCATTTTGTAAAAATAAATAGATTTATTTATTTATGTATTTATATAACAAGAACAGATTTCATGTATTTCACATACACAACTTGAAGAACATAATGGGCTTGTGCCGCAGCTCACTTGGGCTAATCCTCCTCCTGTGGCGCCGGTACTCTGGGTTCTAGTCCCGGTTGGGGTGCTGGATTCTGTCCCGATTGCTCCTCTTCCAGTCCAGCTCTCTGTTGTGGCCCGGGAGTGCAGTGGAGGATGGCCCAAGTGCTTGGGCCCTGCGCTGGGATGGGAGACCAGGAGGAAGCACCTGGCTCCTGACTTCGAATCGGCGCAGCGCTGGCCATAGCGGCCATTGCGGGGTGAACCAATGGAAAAAGAAGACCTTTATCTCTGTCTCTCTCTCTCACTGTCTAACTCTGCCTGTCAAAAAAAAAAAAAAAAAAGAACATAGTGATACTTCCTACCCTCCTTGCCTCCATTCTACCCTTCCTCCTTCCTTTCTTATTTTTCTTTTAGTTGTTTTGATAACATATTTTGAATTTACTTTATTATCATAAGCTTAACTCTATGCTAAATAAAGAATTCAACAAGTAGAAAGTGTAAAGACCACTGTTCCTCAGGAGTATGGACAAGGTCTATATGAGATTTGATTTTTGTTTATAGTCCCTGTTATCTTGATTTTTGCTGGAGATAGTTCTAAATATATATTCCTCCAGTTTTCCATCTGCTTTTCTTTTACTTCCTAAGAGTATCTGAACATTTAATTCTCACTCTGGGTGAATATTCACTTTTGCTTTTTGATATCCTCTGTACAAAGACTGATCAGAGAAGTATTTGAAGGCTGTAGTAGAATTAATGCATGATTGCCCAGAACTGATAGGTCTAGAATAACAGCAGTAAAAGGGAAAACAGAATGCAGTGACCTATTTAGTACTGAACATTTTCACAAGGTCATAAATTCACTTTCACTTTTAATGAGTTTAGGGTTAACTTATTTGCACAGGAAAAAGTCATTTTTCCAGTCTTTCCTAAACCTAACATTGCTGAATAAATGATTTCACCCCAAATTTATTTTCACTGAACCACACAGGAACATCACATCCTAGTATTTATTATAGTTTTGCACTGTCTGCTAATTGTTTATTGTTTGTTCATTATCTTATCTTCTCAACAAGACTGTAAAGTACTAGATTAGAGATGAATCAAAAGTGAATTTTACTACTGAAATACCTTCACCAAGGGGAGAAATACAGTTTTCATTATGAGTTTGGCAGCAATAAATTCTGGGGTTTGTAATAAGTCACCATACTATATTCTGTCATTGTCATGACTCTCCCTTTTCTCTGCATCTCTCCTGCTTAGCTCTGTTTTTTTGAAGTTACTTACCTACTACTATTTGCATCTGTCCTTAAAGCAGAAAGTCTAACAAATGTTTTCTAGAAAGAAAGAGTGGTGCTATTAGCCAGCTCTGCTTATATGAATCAAGTTTTAGGACTCCAAATCTACTGCATGCCCCAAGTTTCACTTCCTGTTTTGCAGTGTAGAAATAAACCCAGGACAACATTTCATTTTTAATTTGTTTTATTAGATTGTTGAAAGAACTATCTATTTCCAACAGACATGATTCCAAAAACAGGTACAGGATGATAGCACTCTTGGCTTCCTATAGGAAAAGGAATCAAAAGAAACATAAAGAAAGGTATTCTAAAAGATATGCAAGTTATAGGATCAGTCACTCCACCAGTGGAGACATGCACATTCAGAAAAGGCGGCAGTCCATGGCATGTTTAAGTATTGTCCTACTGAGGTGGAGAGGAGAAACATCCAAATTGAACATTCATGCCTTATGGCTACTTATTGACCTATAACAACTCCATAAAAAAGGGCATCTAAGGACTTTAAGGGAAGCACAGTATGTTCTGTGCTGAAGAGAAGATATCCATTCTATGTCCGTCCTTGATTATTAGATCTAGAAAACTTAACAAGGATGGAGTTTTAATACTCTTTTCCCAAACTCCTGCTAGCTCTCCACACACACACACACACACACACACACACACCCCTGCACATAGATGTCAATAAAACTTACGTATTTTAATGTCCTGGGAAGAGATAGAAACGTCTTGTCAATGTCACCCTTTCAGTGGTAGGCATCTGTGTCCTACCTTCTGGAAGTTCAAATGAAAATCGAACCTAAAAGAGAATGGAAAGCCTGTATACCTTTCGTTGGAGTGAATGATCTTTACTGAAACTGAAAAAGCCGCAAAGAATATGGCAAAATAAATGATAAAAGCAAAAAGCACATACACCTCTGAGAATCAGTAATATTGAAACATGGAATGACCTCCCAGACATATCTAGTCTGTTGCTAGATCTGGCAACTGTTATGGATGCAAGCAAACCAGAGCCTACTCATTTGTCTAATCAGGACTGGAAGGGGTGAAACAAATGATGGTTTTCCAGGTGTTACGGATAATAGATTAATCTGGCTTTCCAGTTTGTCAACTCACAAAAGATCATCAAACTTCCCTAGAAATAGTGGCATTATTATAAAATAAACAAAACGGACTGGCACTGTGGTGTAGTAGGTAAAGCAGCTGCCTGCAGTGCCAGCATCCCATATGGGTGCCAGTCAGAGTCCTGACTGCCCACTTCTGATCCAGCTCTCTGCTGTGGCCTGGGAAAGCAGAAGATGGCTCAAGTCCTTGGGCCCCTGCACGCACGTGGGAGACCTGGAAGAAGCTCCTGGCTCCTGGCTTTGGATAGGCTCATCTCTGGCCATTGCAGCCATTTTGGGAGTGGATAACCAGTGGATAGAAGACCTCTTTCTCTCTCTCTCTGCTTCTTCCTCTCTGTGACTCTGTCTTTCAAATAAATAAATAAATCTTTTTTTTTTTTTTGACAGGCAGAGTGGACAGTGAGAGAGAGAGACAGATAGAAAGGTCCTCCTTTTCCGTTGATTCACCCCCCAATGGCCACTGTGGCCGGCGCATCACGCTGATCTGAAGCCAGGAGCCAGGTGCCTCTCCTGGTCTCCCGTGTGGGTGCAGGGCCCAAGGACTTGGGCCATCCTCCACTGCACTCAAGGGCCACAGCAGAGAGCTGGACTGGAAGAGGAGCAACTGGGACAGAATCCGGTGCCCCAACCGGGACTAGAATCCGGTGTGCTGGCGCTGCAGGCGGAGGATTATCCTAGTGAGCTGCGGTGCTGGACTATAAATAAATCTTGAAAAAAAGATAAGCAAAACATGTCCAGAAATGCACCCATAACAGTCCATCTGGAGAGCCAATATCCAGGGGATTAGAGTGCAAGGAGCATCTGGGGCCCTACCTTTCGGAAGATTTCCTCCACATCACAAGACCAGGCATATTCCTGCATAGTTTTGATGAGTCTCATAATGAAAAGTGAACCCTGTTTGGGATGTCGCCAAGAAACATTATCTGTAAGTAGAACACATTACAAATCTCATATCAGGCTCTAAACTGAATGCAGAGAGATAGCGTGAGTCTTTCCACAACACCTGGGGCATATTACTGAGTTCATCCTGTGTTTTATACTCTGCCTGCCATGTGTCACTGAATATTTTCAAAGTGAGTACATTTTTACTGATATTCAAAAATAGTATTGATTATGTTGTACATATTAGGATGGCATTATTCCTGAACTGAAAGAACTACACTTCTACTAGACAGGCAGGAAAAGGCAGAATGGGGTAAAAAGGAATGATTGGACCCTTGATAAAAAATATCTCTGTGTGTATAAAGGGGTGCTACTTACTGCCTCTGAGCTATGTTAATGATAGTCTCTAAAGTAAAATTGTCAAGAGGTGGTACTAAATTTCTGCTATGAAGAGATATTTGAAGATTAGATATGATGTATCACAAATTTCTGGGAAAATATGGGATATAATAATCAGCCAATTCAATTTATTACATTAACTTCTGAACTTGCAAAATTCATAAGTAACTTAATTACAGTACTATTGACCATATATTTGTGAAGAAAATGTTAACTAAATACAAAAATGGTGCATACTGGACTGCTGAGTGATCCATACCCTGCGGGCCTTTTCTATGTAGAATCACACTCCAATTTACTTCGGTATAGATTCTCTTCCATTTACTTTTGTCTCATCTCTCAGAGTTCCAGGAAAAAAAATTGCAACATTGAGGAGTTTACTAATTACTAATTCAGTAAACACATACATTTGGTCTCTGTGAATAATGGAAAAATTATGAGGAAAGCATGACCTGAGCTTCAATAATCTCATATAAAGTTAAACTCAGGTGGCCACATTAATGGGTGGGTACGAATGTCTGTATCAGTGACCATGACAAAGGTGTCCTGCACAGAACCCCATTACCTGGAGTTGAAGAGCAGAAAGCAATAAAATCCTTCTCTATGTGGGCTATCCTACTGGCATCATACTCAAAATCATCTGGATTCAGTAAAGATGTGTTTCCAGAATCTCCTATTGAATCCTTTAGCCACACTATTCCTTGGTTTTCTGGAAAGAGAAAACATTTGGTTTCTTTCTACTACCAAATGTCAAAAGAACAACTTTGCCTTTAAAGTTCTATTGAACTGTATTTGTTGACTTATTTATTTATGTCTTTCATTTATATATACACACAAAAATACCTTAGTATTTCATGGAAAAAGGGATGAAAGGATAATATGTATTTCCATAAAATTTTTATGCACATGTGCATTTCAAGAACCATCTTTTTAACAATTCTTATCTCTCTTAACCCTTAAGTGAATTCCAATGAGCTCAATAAATATCAGTTTCTCAAGAGTAAAAGTCATACTTTTTTGTTGAAAATGGAACAAATATCTATCAATCAGCCATACAATCCACAAACCACAATCTTAACTGGTTAATATTGGTGTTCTTTTAATATTAAGGACCAGATGCAACTAAAATTTTAAAAATGGATATATCTAGATGATAAAATCAATATCAGCATATCTTCTGTTCTATTGTAGTCATCACTCACCACCACGACAGGCTTGGATGATGATCACCTTGGGTTTGTCTTTCAAACTCTGACAGTTCTTGGTGTTTAACATCTCAAAGATGGTGTTGACATTCAGTATATCTGAGTATTGCTCAGAGTAATTCTTCCCACAAATACCATCTCTAGTACCATGAGACATGAACACTAGGAAAGTACTGTCAGAAGTCCAGTGCTCTGGGCGATCAGCAAAGGCCTTCAGCTCTGTAGCCATGTCCTGAAAGAAGTCAGACCACTAATTTGGACCATAGGATTCACTATCATGGCACCTTGGGAATCCAGTCAAGAGACATTTAAGAAATTCCATAAGGAATTTCATAAAAATCAGTTGAATGGAAGAGAAAACTTATGTCTCAATTGGGAGAATGGTGGAGAAATAAACCATTATATGAAATCATTCAAGAATTACTCATACAGGAAAGGGATGTTAGTAAATTAATAAAATACTTTAAAATACTAGGCTCTTATTAAAAGACTCTTGTTTTCAAAGTGGATACGTGGCATCAAGCATGAACCCCACAACAAATTTAGATGATAGAGTATCAAAATATTAAATTTCCTGATGCTATAACCATCATTCAACATTATTTTGAGAACGAATGGCATGACTATTGTCTTTT
Organism: Oryctolagus cuniculus; assembly: GCF_964237555.1. Lineage (NCBI taxonomy): Eukaryota > Metazoa > Chordata > Mammalia > Lagomorpha > Leporidae > Oryctolagus > Oryctolagus cuniculus. Next base: position 96,687,617 of record NC_091432.1, read on the forward strand.
CAGTATTATAACCTTACCAAAGCATTGAGGTTTTCTTTCACATCTACACTGTATCCCAGACCTATCAGCAGCATCTTCATATCTCTGATATCAACATCAGCTCCAGTCCTTCTGGGGAGACTGTCAAACTCTGTGTTGCAGATAATGAGGGCAAGACGGGTGCGGCCTGAACTTTGCATTTTTATTGGATAAATCTATAGGAAACATAGATTGGATTTATAGTCAGGCTGTCTCTAATTAAATATTAATGCATGGGTTAAATACAGCTTCCCCTTCCTTAGTCTATCAAGAAACCACATCCTCTGAATCATATATTAAGACACAACTGACTATTACTACAGTAGTGGGAATGGAGTTTGAAATGCCCAGATGGTAGCTGAGCATCTGACTTAATAATCATTGACAGCTAGAATGTTAAAAGATGTATATACATTGAAATCAGAATGAATGAATTTTAAAACTGAATTCTTCACTTGCTGGTTGTTTAATTTTTGTAACATATTTAACAATCCCATGCCTCAGTTTTATGATCTCTAAAGTGGGATTTTTTTCTGATGGTTAAAGTTGTTATTGTACTTGTATGTAAAATGGTTAGAACAATGTCTGACTCACAGTAAACATGAAATAACTGTCATTGTTGCTATTATTATTTACTCTAGGAACTGGGACAAACTTAGAACTCTAAGCCTAGGATTTTAGGAGACAAGAATCCTGTATGTATTCAAAGCAGTGGGATGATTTTGCAAAACCGCTCAACAGAATTGACTATAAGAGCCACTGCACTCCGGAATGCACATTAGTGTATCTTCCCCCCCTCTATCCTGTGGTCTGAGCAGCAGCACCTCTTCTGACTTTTCTTTCCATATCCTTTGGGCTGTCTCTGGTGGGCAAAGCTTGAGACTTGGACCTGAGAACGTGAACACAACTTGGTTGTCCTGCGTAGTCTGTGGAGCTGAAAGAGATAAGGAACATTATGAATAATTACATCTTTTTTGTTTCCAGGACATGTTTCTCGCAGCATCTAGTATGCATGAAGTCACAGAGAAGGACTTACACCTTAGGAGGACAACCCTGAGTTAGTCCTTAACACTGTTGAGTGAATTCATGCTAACAGAACACATTGCAAACCAGAAGGGATTTCCAATCATGCGATACAGTGATCTGCTTTTATTTCTCAGGACTGCTATTTTTACTAACATTTAGGTTACACAGAAAGGAAGGTTTTAAGACCACTCATGATAAAAAACAATTTTAAAGAGTGTTAGAAAAATAGTTAAGGTATAAATTTATTTCAAAATGTTTAAAACTTGGGATCAAATTGAATGGAGGGACATTATAAGTAACTCTGCTAAAACATCCTTCTAATACATTAAAGCTATATGGCAGGTATGAGGATTATTTATTTTTAATGAATGAGCCTTTGTTCTGTCTTCCAGTATGACATTCTAATGGACATACATATTGGAAGAAAGAGAATTCAATATATGAATTAGAATGACTATGTAATAAAATGATAAAATAAGTATTCACAACATATGGTTTCATGAGGCCAGATATTGAGTTTTCAAAGTGTTTTATTTGAAGAAAAAATCCGAGTCTTTTATTTGACCACAAGTTCCACACCATCTGACGATGCAACATACTTGCTAGAGAAATTATGCAAACTTTTTCTGTTTCCAAATAGAAACTGATTTATATAGTCATTCAGGGAATCTTTTAGAATGAAACTATTACACTGAGAAAATTATACTCAGTTTTAAGAGGAATTTAGAGAAACTCCTGTGTATTCAGGAAGGTCAACCAACATCACATACTGTATGTTCAATATGGAGAAGATATGTGCTATTTAGAATAGATATAGAAATAGTCACTAGGTAGAAGAAATATTCTTATTCCTTAAAGGAGTCTGGGAAACAATAAAAATTAAATAGAAATATTTGAGTTAGTTTAGAACTGAGTTTCCTTGGTAGAGGAAGGGAGCATTTGATTGCATAGTGAATGTCTCACTTCATGAAATGTCTAAGAAAGTATGTATGTGATAATCACTTTTAACAGATTAAGTAGTATAATTTTAGAACTTGGTGAAATATTTGCTTCTATATCCTATAGATTTCTGTTAAATATATGATTCTATAATTTTAAGACAAAAATCACTTTTAGATTAAATTGTGCCTGAATTATGGATGAAAAGCTGTTCCAGGACAAATAATGCACTGATTAGTTCGTAAGAAAGAGGTTGGGCTCATTCAAAAAAAAATTTGCTAACAAGGAACCAAATGTATAGTAACTGTGTCAGGACTCAATAAGGTTGAGCTCACTTTTTCAGGATAGAGTCCTGAAACTATTTTATAATATTTCTGTCAGCTAAAACCTAGGCTGTAACTGTGATACATTTGTTTCCAGTGAAAAATTTCCTGCTTAATTATTGTGGCAGAAATGGATAGCAACTGTTTATACCCAGTGTTTTCAAAACGCTCTCCTCTTCCTACTGGGTGGTTATTATAGAACAAGACTTAGAACTTAGTTGGCATGTGATAGTTTTGTTTTAATAGTGACTTAGTAAATAATGGTTATTTAGATCAAATCATTCAACAAAATGATCTTCCAATACACTATGATTGAATGCACCTTGTAAACCAATGATTCCTAGATAGAACCATACTTATGAGTCATACATGTTTACTTCAGTGAGAAAGTTTTAAACCCAAATGAGAAAGAAGTAGTTTATAAAATGATAAGGGAAAAACATTATGAGTGATGGCTGGAGAAATACAGGGCATTGTAGGAATAGGATCTGTAAAATATAGTTATAGAAGTAGAAATGAAGCATGGAGGGAGGAATAAATAAACTTAGTCACTGTCTGGATGTTGGAAGTCAGGGTAAAGAAAGAGCTGAAGATGCATTGAGGGTTTCAGATGTGAATGACTGGTGATGGTGTCACCATAGACCAAGACAGGGGAAACTGCAAGGGAAGCAGTGTGCAGAGAGAAAGACAAGTTCAGCCCTGGGCCTGATTTTATAAAACTTATCTATGGAAGATATGAGCGATTGTGTTCAACAGGCACTTGAAAGTGAAATCTGGCACTCCAGAGGGATATTGGTTTGACTCCCAGATTGGGAATTTGTTACCTTAGATAAGGCTAGGGAAACTGGGAGCAATTTCTGCTCAAGCCAAATGGATTAAAAGGAGAAAAAGGCACAGGCCCAATCCATGAGAATCACCTGATTACCACAGCCCTCTCACCCTGGGTGCACACCATTAAATTAATGACTAGGAATAGGGAGTTCAAAGAATACTTTTCATCTGTACACACAGTTACCTGAAAAGGAAGAAAATGCTTCCAGAGAATCTTGTGCATTAAAATGGTTTTCAGATTGTGGACCTGTGGACAAATGAAGGACATTAAAAGTCACTAACCATCTATGAAGAACTCTGCCCCAGTGCTGCTGTATACTCCTGGTGGAAATTTCTTTCCCTGAGACTCACTGCTTGATAATTAATCCTACTCAAGATGTTCCTCACTTGGATACACACTCCTCACTGAGAAACAACACTTGTGCACTGCCTAACTGGACAGTAACAACATTTGGAGTAGAACAAAAGAGGGTCTTCAAGTGGTGCACTTTACACTTGCCTTATATGATGAAAGTAGAATTCAGATATCCTCAGCCACAGAATCAGTAATTCTCTTGATCCACACATGTCGAAATGGCTGCTGGAGTAAACACTACTGCATAGCAGATGTGTACAAAAGAAAGCTGTCTAAATCAAAGGGGACTTTGGCATCAGAGTAAATTAATTGAAAAAGGCATCTATGCTTGGACTCCTGGCCTTTCTAAGAATTATCACAGTAGAAAATGGTGAGGTGACCAGTTGCTGAAATCAGGGGCTTAAAGATCCTTGTCTAGTTTCAATCTTAAAGTAAACAGGTAACAGAATCTGCACATCAGAGAGATGTGAGGTATCCCAACGTGTTTTAGTCCACTTGTAGGAAGGAAAGGTTAATAGAAATGTCTTCTTCATCTCAGAAACACAGATATGTGTGCAAAGCCAATAAAATCTCCTCATAAAGTTCCGAAAAACCTTTCAAATTTATTCCCCATTAATATTAATAATCTTCTCTCTGATGAACCAGCAAAATCTCCAATGTCCAGAGACATTCCTGACAAATGGGTTAGATGATTTAATAAATTTAGTGCTAGGATATAGAAGACAGTTAAAAAGAAAATATTCTGTAGAATTTACTATAGAGATTCAATTCCATAATCATTCTCTATTCACTGTATTATGTTCTCTATTCTCTTTGCTATATCTACATGCTTTCTGTAATGTCACTGTAAATATCAATAGGAATACAATTACTAATACTGTAAGTATCTGGATGGGCCCTTTATAGATGTTAACTCATTAGCACACTATTTCAGAAGGGTAAAGAATATTTCATAAGTGTCATTGGGCAAAACAGTAGTGGAGCCAGAATATGAACAGAGATCTTTAGATATATTTATTGGACAGGAACACCAACCACAATCTTACTCTCCCTGCTAATTGAAGCCATATACCTGTTAGTACTTTAATACATAACCTGGAGGCTGGCACTGTGGTGTAGCTGATTAAGCCACTGCTTGCACCATGTGGGCACAGGTTTGAGTCCTAGCTGCTCCACTTCCATTCCAGCTCCCTGCAGTGGAGGATGGCCCAAGTGCTTAAGCCCCTGCACCTGTGTTGGAGACCAGAAGCTCCTGGCTCTTGGCTTTGGCCTTGCCCATCCCTTGCTGTTGCAGCCGTTTAGAGAGTGAACCAGTAAATGGAAGACCTCTTTCTGTGTCTCTATGTCTGTGTGTGTAACTCAGCCTTTCAAATAAATAAAAATAATAAATCTTTTTTTTAAAAAAATTGATAATCTGGGGGAAAAAAGTACAAATCCTGAGATAAACTATTTAGTTTCATAAAATAGCTCAAATCTAATGTTTTTTTTTTTTTTTTTTTGACAGGCAGAGTGGACAGTGAGAGAGACAGACAGAGAGAAAGGTCTTCCTTTGCCGTTGGTTCACCCTCCAATGGCCGCCGCGGCCGGCGCGCTGCGGTCGGCGCACCGTGCTGATCCGATGGCAGGAGCCAGGAGCCAGGGGCTTTTCCTGGTCTCCCATGGGGTGCAGGGCCCAAGCACCTGGGCCATCCTCCACTGCACTCCCGGGCCACAGCAGAGAGCTGGCCTGGAAGAGGGGCAACCAGGACAGAATCCGGCGCCCTGACCGGGACTAGAACCTGGTATGCCGGCGCCGCTAGGCGGAGGATTAGCCTAGTGAGCCGCGGCGCCGGCCTGTTTTTTTTTTTTTTTTTTTTTTTTTTAGAAAAAATATTATTTCTTTCTTTGAAAGGAAAAATTACAGAGAGGGATATGAGTAGAGACAGAGAGAGAGATCTATCTGCTAGTTCAATCCCCAAATGGCTATGACAGCAGGGGCTTTGTCAGGCAGAAGTCAGGAGCCAGAAGCTTTTTCTGGGTCTCCCATATGGGTGCAAGGACCCAAGGGCTTGGGCCATCCTCCACTGCTTTCCCAGGTACATTAGCAGAGAGCTGGATTGGATGTGGAGCAGCCAGAGCTGGAACCAGCACTCATACAGGATTTCAACAGGGCAGATAGCAGTTTAACCTGCTACACTACAGTGCCAGCCCCCTATTGTTTGTATTTCTGTCAGGTTCTGGATTGCAAGATCAGGATTATATTTAATTTTATTTATAATTTAATAAAGATATCAAAATAACAATTCCTGAGAAATGTATACCAGAAACATTAAGAATTGACATGAGGGGCCGGTGCTGTGGCGCAGCAGGCTAAAGCCCTGGCCCGAAGCACCAGCATTCCATATGGGCGCTGGTTCTAGTCTCAGCTGCTCCTCTTCCCATCCAACTCTCTGCTACGGGCTGGGAGGGTAGTGAAGGATGGCCCACATGCTTGGGCCCCTGCACCAGCATCGAGACCTGGAGGAGGCTGCTGGCCCCTGGCTTCGGATCAGCTCAGCTCCAGCCATTGCAGCCATCTGGGGAGTGAACCAATGGATGGAGGACCTCTCTCTCTGTCTCTGCCTCTCTGTAGCTCTTTCTTTCAAATAAATAAAATAAATCTTTATTTTAAAAAAAAGTATTGACATGAGTTTAAAAATGAGGAATAATCCAAATCTACATTTCCTAGCAGTTATTGAAGGTTATATTTCTTCAGACAAAATAAAATTGATTTCCCTCTTCGGAGTGGAGGAAGAGTCACAGGTTGTTCCACAAAACTTCATAGCCAGAGAAACAGGCTACAGTTTGTCACACCTTTCCTAATGACTGCTGGGCTTTCTTTGCCATCGATAAATCCAAGATCATTTCTTGGAGGAGGCCTTGTTGTAGTAGAAGTGGACTGACCAAAGCTTCCTTTTAGGAAGTTCTAACCCATTATAATGCATTCATATAATATGTGTAATTGCTACCTGCAATGACCCTGAAAATAATCTCTGAACAAAAAGATGCCATCTGATAAATAGATAGGCAGACTGCAGGTGCTAGATCTCACAGTGGATTGTGCAGGTACCTCTAAGATTCAAAGACTTTGTGTTGAAAGGAATGGGATAGAGAAGAAAACACCTTGTCTATAATTTTTAACAGTTATTTGCCTGAAAAGCAGAGTGAGTGAGAGGGAGATAGAGAGAGAGAGACTGAGAGAGAAGAGAGATATCTTCCATCTACTAGTTCCCTCCCCAAATGGCAGCAATTGTCTGTGCAGAAATCAGGAGCCAACAGCCAGCAACTTAGGTCTTTCATGTGGGTGGCAAGTGCTTGGGCCATTTCTGCTGCTTTCTCAGGAGCATTAGCAGGGGCCTAGATTGGATGTGGAGCAGTAGGGACTTGAACCGGTGTTCATATGAGATGCACACATCACAGGCAGTGGCTTAATCTGCTGTGCCACAACTAGCCCCATTACAATCATTTTTTATCTTTGTTTTATTTATTGGTATTGCATTTGTGGGATTGTGTAGGACATACAATGAAAAATGGATATTAAAAGAAAAACAAGAAATCGATTACAAGAAAATGAGCACATAAAGCATCACAATGTCAGGTTAGACAGGTATAAGCTTTCACTAGGCCCTAGAAGGAAAAATTATTTTTTGAAAGAAAATAAATCTTGCATTGGGTCCTCACGGGGACTGAGGGTGAAGATGGTAGGTCTCACAGAATTTTCTACAGCTGGTACTCTATTAGTTCACAACTTTCCTCAAAGCAGGGGGGGAGAGGGGGACACACGACAACTGGAAGACAGAGTTCACTTAATATCCTTAATTTGAAAAAAATTCAGCTTATTTTCTTACTGTTCTACCATCACTGAAATAAAGTCTTCAAAGAGAGCAAAAATTTTGAAAAATATTATAAAATGTCTTGGATGACAGAATTTAAATCTGATTAATTACATAAGCATGTAGTACTCTGTACTTAACAAAACTATTTAGTTAATAATACTAATAATGTACTTGGCCTAGAGGACTAGAGTAGATAATATAAAGATTTTCAGGCTGATCAAATGAACTTCAACAAATGAGCCACCACATAATCAGGACAGGAATTGAACTTCAACCCAAAGAAGGCCATCAGCATGGACACAACATAAACAAATAGCATACAATGGAGTCACAGGCATTGAAAATGTTGCCCTGAAGTCAAACAAGGAAGCTGTGTGCAAACTAACATGACTAAGAATGTGCTCAGATGTTGGGCACAAAGACACAGGCCTATGTGAATTTTGTCTGAGACATTGACCCTTACCTGAGGAGAGCCCCAGCAGTCCTGCAAGGTGACAGTCATCTTCACAAATGTGGTTGATGCAAATCTGGCATGCCTGGGGCCCTTTCCGAATGACACAGTCCAGCAAAGCCCGGGCCTTATCCATAACTGTAGCATTTTCAACTCTTACTTTCTCCATCTCTTCCTGGTTCAGCACTCTTTTCTCCAACAATTCATCCAGTAAGCCATTTATTGTACCTGTGCCCACCGAGTTGATAAACCGCTTCCTCCTGTCCTTTAGAATCCTGTCTGGAGCACAGGGATTTTTCAAGTCATGAAAACAGCCTCGTGTTCCTCTCATGTCTCCAACAGGAAATGGCCTCCTCTGAGTTTTATCAGCAGTGCAGCCCTGTCCACACAGTCCCTTCTCTTGTTCTATTGTTGCCCCCAAGCCCCATTTTAAAAACTCTATATTGCCCTATATGCTAATGGAGTAGCCTGGAGACTGAGCTTTACAATCTTTATGTTAGCACCTGGAAAGGAGAGATAATTTTTTCTTGATCTATTTTTATTCAGCTCTGAATAATAAAATAATGAAATGGTGGTAGCCTATTTTTTTCTTGAAGGACAACGGATACTGTCTCATTCTGTGCCAGCTCTGCATGCTCCCTGTCAGACTTCTGATACTAAGAATTCAGTTAAGATTGCAAAACATCACTTGTCAGCCTTTTAGCTAAGATCAAGTGTAAGATTGCAAAATAACAGCAGAATGCCAGTGAAGCCCCAGCTCCTTTTTAGCCCTTGCCTTTCGTTCCTAAAAGCTGTCTCTTCCCTACCTGTTCCTCATCCTGTCCCTAAGTCTGCTCTGCTAAATGTCTTTAGAATCTAATTATGGCTTCAAGAAGAGCCAGCCCTTTCCAAAAGCATTTCTTCTCTAAGACCCATCTTTTTAACAGGAAGACACTCACCAGCCATGGCTTTTCTCTTCTACTCTCGGGTGTGGTAAGAAACTGAAAGCACTTCCCACCTTCCTTTTTAGTGGCCTGTGTACGCAGATTGAGAAATACCCACTGAACATATATATGCATGCCTGTATTTCTTCCCCAAAGAAATAACTAGATTTCTATCATTTAAAGTACCCCAAGGGGTGTATTCTTAGAAAAATTTATACAAAGTATTTGCAAGAGATCAGGGTGGGTAGAGAGTGGGGCTTGGAGATTAAGAAAGGAATGAGAAAGCTAACTGAATTTCATGAAACTTAGTCAAAGAAGAATCTCCTGTTCATTAGGAAGTGTGATACAGAAAAGTCACTTACCCTTCAAAGAAGTTCTTACCCTTCAAGGAAGTTAAAGTTAGTCTTCCCATTAATATGCCACACCTAGGGAAAGAGTCCTAGGAACTGTACCTGTGACTACTTTTGCTCTTAGGAGTGGAAACATTTTCACCAGAATGAAATCTTTTCTCATCGATGGCTCCACCTTTTCAGATGGCTCTCTTTTGAGGGCTCAAACTCTGAGCTCAGAATCTTGGACTTAGCATTCTAACTTTGCCTCTTGGGTAAGTATCGAACTTTTCTCTGTGTTGGTTTCATTAGGTGTAAAATAATTTTTTTCTTAGTTCATACATATAGTTTTAACCATAAACAAATGAAAATTAGGAAATGCTTAGAACATTTCCTGATACATGTGAAGATTATATTAAATGGTAGCATTATATTTGAAATAAATATTACACACTAAAAAATTTACCAAAGTTAGTAATTAACAGATCATCTAGTTATCTTTTGTAAAATCCCTCATGTACCTTATCCACTCATTAATCCTGCAAATATTCAAATATTCTTCAAAGAGTTCATGGAAAATACATATTATGAAGATCATACTTGCCTTCTAATTTTTTTACAACAAAATAAATTTTCTTTGTAATTCTTTCTCCAAGAACAGTTGGAGTTACCTCCAGTATGGAAGACTAACTCCATGCCAGACACTATTTAGGTATTAAGTGGGTCTAGTCTAAACAGACCTGGTGCCCTGTGTTATATCTTAATGTTAGCCGTCGTAAAGCACACCGGACACCGGAGTAAGGGAAAGGGTTTATTGGGGAACACCCTACAGACCGGAGTGAAGGGGCGGCGAAGGAAAAAGGAGAAAGAGAGTATAAGAGAGAGAAACAGAGAGGAGAGGAGCTAGCAAGGAGAGAAGAGAGAGCAGAGAAGAGGAGAGAGGAGAGCAGAGCCAAGAGACCAGAGGAGGAGGCTAGAGAGAGGAACCGAGAGAGCAGGAGAGAAGGGGCCAAGAGAGAGCACGTGTGCAGGAACAGGCCCTTTTAAAACTTTGCCTGAGGGCAGGCAGGGAAGCAGGAGCAGTGAATCCCATTAGGATGGGGGTGGAGCCTGGCTCAGGTAGCTGGGCCATTGGGCTACCTGGCTACAACTGCGCCAGTTTCCTAACACCCTATACCTATAGCCTCATATTCTAGAGGGGAAGAAAAACATGGGCCCCAGGATGTGACTGGACTATTCAGAATGTAAGACTGAGGTAAATGTTTAGAAAAAAATTAATTAGGAAAATAAGTGATGAAATATTATGTGACATTAAAATTATAGATAGAAGAGATTGGGAAAGCCTTAAGAAGTCATTGCTTTTTGAAAGCACATGTTTAATTGATTATCCAAAATAAGCTCACTGAGGTCAATTTATTGATATATTTGATAGAAGCTAGATTAGTAACCAAATATAAATGTTCTTCAATTTTATCAACATTTTTCAAAAAAATACTCATAGGATTAATACCTTATTATCTTAGAAGAATTATGACCCAGAGCCACTGAAATGCACGCTTTTTGTGTTAATGAACTCATGTCTACATGTACATACCTGGAACATATAAAAAGTATTGACAGCTGTGTTACTATTGTTTTAGAATTATACAATTCAAAGCAAACACCTTTCAATGAAAGGCCAGCAGTTTAAATTCCTATGATCTAGGCTAAATGTTAAATGTATTTTAGGTAGAATGGGGTTCACGGTGTAGAGGGTTAACTATATAGATTTTAGTCTTCAGAGTTTCTCAGCATGTTTTCATCTTTATTGCTTAGCAAATCTATTTGCATCAGAATGTAGTGCTTCTTGTCACAGAGATGACTTACAGCATAAATGTAAGGCAAACATTTCACGCACATTGTTTCTTTCATTCCTTTGCTTATTTTCCTGAATACTGTAAAGATTTCACATGAGGATTTCTCCACTAGCCAAGCCTACACATCAATGTGCAGGCACAGAAAGAATGGCCAGGTCTTCTATCTTGGAATATAGAACCATAAACATAATTTCTACCTCCTGGGAAGGTAGATGGAGAGCCACTGTCCCCTAAAGAATTAATATGCCAAAGGCTGTTGTTGTGGCTCAGTGAAACACTGCTTATCCTATCTACATCCCATATGAGAGCACTGCTTCATGTCGCAGCTACACTGCTTCCCATCCAACTTCCTGCTAATGCTCATGAGAAGGGAGTAGAAATGACAGTATGTGGGTCCCTGCCACCATCATGTAGACCCAGATGGAGTTCCTGGCTCCTGGCTTTGGCTCCTGGCTTTGGCCTGGACCAGCCCTGGCTTTTGTGGTCATTTGGTGAGTGAAACAGCAGATAGAAGATCTCTCTCTTTCTTTCTCTCTCTCTCTCTCTCTCTCTCTCTCTCAACCCCCCTCCTTCCCCCACACAGTTTTCTCTCTGTGTCACTCTACCTTTCATATAAATAAATAAATAAAATCTTTCAAAAATTAAGATGTTAAAAACTGCAAAATTAAACAACCAGTTTAGGTTAATATGTAAACAAATTGTGAAGTATAGATATTGCATACCACCCAGACATAAAAAGGGAACAAATTACTGGAAAATACAATAGGAAAACACCATGCTATTATTATGAGTGAGTGAAGCCTTCAACAAAAGAACACATACTCTATGATTACCATTGTATGGATTGCTTGAATGGGTAGGACTGATGTGCTGTGGTGGAAATGGGATTACTAATTGTCTGAAGAGGAGGTAAAGGTAAAGTGAGGGCAAAGGACTTGAGCAAACTTTCTGGGATGCTGAAACTGTTATGCATCTTATATGACATAGAGTTGTATCAGAACATACACAGAACATTTTAAATCCCTAAAAGAGATGTGTTCTGTTGACAAATTATACTATACTATAATCACATTACATTTTAAAATAAAAGATTAATGCTTGTAAAAGTAGATTGGAATGGAGAAGATTTTCTTTCCTTTGATTTTTTTGACACTAAAATTTCCAGAAATCAGGGGAAACTGGTAAGAGGAAGAGGGTCTTGTAGTGACTGAAATGCAAATACCTACCACTTTATAGTTTGGTTGGGATTTCTAGACAGACTGGAAATAATTTGTATGGGTAATTGGTAGAAATTAGTTTATTAACTAAGATATGTGCCAGGGACATAGTGTTATATATACTATATAACAATAATTTGAAAGTTAAGAATGTGGCAGTTCTCCTGTAACTAATATTTTATCTTTTTTGAAGTTTTACTTACTTACTTGTTTTATTCAGAAGGCAGAACAACAAAGAGAAGGGAGAGAGAGAGAGAGAATGAGAGAGAGAGAAGGATATTCCACCTGCTTGTTCACTTCCCAAATGCCTGCAACAGTCCATTCTGGGCCACAGGGAAGCCTGGAGCCAGGAATTCTGTCAGCAGTGGTAAGGGCCCAAACATTTGGGCCATCTTCTGCTGCCTTCCTAGGTATATTAGCAGGGAGCTGGATCAGAAGGGGAGTAGTTGGGACTCAACCATCAGCACTTCCATGGGAAATGCCAGCATCACAACAAAGGATTAACACACTACACCACACTGCTGGTTTAAACTAGTAACATAGAGGGGCTAAAACTAAGTGCATATCATGAAAAGCTCTGATGTAGAAGTCAGAACATCCCTGTGATTGGTTTCTGGTTGTTCCATTTTCAACATTCAGTATGTCACTTGCCCTCTCAGGTTATCCATCTCATATTGTTCATATTTTTAACTGTGAAGATATTTTAATTAATACAACAACGAGGATATTAAATATCTCTAATATTTTTATGTTGTCTATCTCTAAATCCTCCCGTTCTATACAGATTATCCACATAGACTTGGGAAAATATGAGTTCTAACTTGACTTCCATTTATTAGTTGTACATCTCGGGCAAGTTATTTAATACAAGCCTTCATTTCCCTATCTGTATGAGGGGACTCATCATCATTCTTACTTTCTAGAATGGAACGCCAGGTGTAAGAGCATACTATAGCACCTACCATCTCTATTTGTCATGAGCTGTAGCCCAGAAGCAAGGAAATGTGGAAATATACGTCTTTGAAAATGTTTCTCAATATTTCTTAAGTCTAATTTCAGGGCCCATCAAAACAATTTTGTAAATTATGAAAGTTAAACAACCATTAATTGTTGTTATTATAAATAAGAGGGCCAGGTAAAAATTGATTCAAAGATTTGATAACTACAAGTTGCCAGACATAGGGTGAGAAGTCAGTTGTACCCCACCCATGATACTTGCTTTCTGTCATGTGTCAGTCTTTCATTTGGTTCTATGCTCGGAGCTATGGTTTATTCAATAAGTATTCAAAAATGGGTTTAGTTGGGCGCAAAAACTTGAAATACATGGATAGTTATTTCACAATATGCTTATACATGAACTTTTAAAGACGCTCTCAGATAAGCAGCAGTTAGGACTATGTACTTGCTTTATGGAGTTGAAGATAGTGTAGAGGAGATAAAGTAAATGCATGGAGAAGAATTACAATGGCAATAAAAGAGGGCATAGATGAAAGTACTGTGAGATATCAGAAGAAAGTCAATTGCACATGGTCTGGAGCAAGCATGGAAGACTGCTGCAAACCGGCTAGACACTCTGCAGATCCAAGATGCAAGTGTCTTGATTATAATGAGAGAAGAGAAAACGAAACACTTACTGAGACATTTCTGTGTTCTAGATACTGAGGTAGATCCTTTGACCCACTCAGCAATGTTTGCACATAAATATTACAGTTTTAAAGATCAGCAAATTGAGACTCAGAGTGTATGCTTCTTTCTCAGTTGCAGCATTCATGAGTATAAAGTGTAAGTTTCTTGTTTTATTTCAAAGTCCTTGTTTGGTGATTATTTTATCTTTGTGATCTGTAGAGGGTAGAAATGTAAGATCAGTGCAATCCAGTGAGGGAAAATAATATGAACACAATGCAGAGAGTAGAGTCAGAAGAGAGAAAAAATTAAAGAATAATCAATAATCAAATAATGATTCAAGAAGAGTTTGTTGGGATCAGTGGGAAGTAAGTTTTGAAAAGTAGGCTGATTTTAGAATATGATGATTGTTGATAGATGGCTTCAGAGAGGAATTTAAAGAGATGGGACAGGCAATGAGGGGCTAATGGGATGTCGCAGGTAAGAGATTCATATTGGGGGTAGTATTTGGCAGCTGTTAAGTTCTCACTTTGAATTTCCACATCCCATTTTGGGGTGCTCAATTCAAGTTCCTCATACCCCAGTTCCAATCCAACTTTCTTCTAACACACACTCTGGGAGGCAGAAGAATATGGTTCATGTACCTGGGTCCCTGCCACCACATGGGAGATTTGGATTGAGTTGCAGGCTACTGGCTTCAGCCTCAGCTGTTGGAGGATTTTGCAGGATGAATCAATGCATGGATAATCTTTATCGGTCTGTCTGCCTCTGTACCTCTCTGACTATCCTCTTGCTTTTCAAATAATATAAAAATAAATAAATATTTCAAAAAGAGTCCTATTAACATGCCTTTAAAGCAGCTATTTTGTATTGAATGTTTAATGAGAGTTAGGCTCTGGAATAAGTACTTTACGGATCTTGATTCTGCTTGTCAAACCTTTCTTTCTTTTTTTTTTAAAGATTTATTTATTTATTTGAAAGTCAGAGTTACACAGAGAGAGGAGAGGCAAAGAGAGAGGTCCTCCATCCACTGGTTCACTCCCCAGATGGCCACAATGGCCGGAGCTGCACTGATCTGATCCCAAGCCAGGAGCCAGGAGCTTCCTCTGGGTCTCCCACATGGGTGCAGGGGCCCAAGGACTTATGCCATCCTCTACTACTCTCCCAGGCCATAGCAGAGAGCTGGATCAGAAGAGGAGCAACTGGGACTCAAACCAGCTCTCATATAGGATGACGGCACTCCAGGCCAGGGCATTAACCCACTGAGCCACAGTGCTGGCTCCTTGTAAAACCTTTCAAAAATATTGAATATTATCTAATTAGAAAAGTCTAAGTGTGCTGGTGTTGTGATGTAGCTGGTAAACTACCACCTGTGATGCCAACATCCTTTAAGAGTGCCTGTTCATGACCTGGCTGCCCCACTTCCATTCTAGCTCCCTGCTAATGGACTGAGAAGTACAGCAGAGAGTGGTCCAAGTGTTTGGGCCCCTGAGACCCATGTGGAATACCTGTATGAAGTGCTTGGCTTCTGAGTTTGGCTGCTGGCACCTGGCTGCTAGTTTCATTCTGGCTCATCCCTGACCATAGAAGCCATATGGGAAGTAAACCATTGGTTAGAAGATCTTTCTTTCTCCGTCTCCGTCTCTGTCTCTGTCTCTCTCTCTCTCTCAATGACTTTTAAATAAACAGATCTTTTAAAAAAAAGACTCTCTAAGGGTGACACTCAGAATTACAAACACATACAAATACTTCTAAGTGTTTTTGATGTATATCCTCTACTGAGTATTGCAGTTGAATTCTATAATATATTATTAATGATAACTAAGAGCTCTCTGAGACTTCCAAGCACAGCCTTCAAAATTTAATGGGCGTGTTCATTGGGGCATTGCTGCTTTCATATAAACGAGGAACTTGCCCACATAAACCATGATATCAAGGTCAGGAGAAGTGCTGAGCATTCCTGAGCAATGGAGGAAGACTGCAAAGGGGACATGCTCAAAGCTCGCTGGGGTGGAGAAGCAAGGAGCTTGGCTGGACTGACAGTCAAAAGTACAGTGTCCTTGCATCAGATTTCTTCAACAACATAGAGAATTCTGACCGATGCAAGTGAAAGACTGATCTTGGAACCACATTGGACCAAATAATTGGAAAGAGGTAGACGTGGTCTTGAATCTTATATATCATGTGGCAATTCAAACCACAAGTATTCCACTCAAAATGTGAAAAATACTGGCAGGCGAGGTTTACAAATACACTTGAAAATAAGCAGTTATGAGTATATATCACCAGAAATAAGAAACTGGATATTTAGATGTTAGATTAATGGAATCTAAAATATAGAATGGCAGTATACAAATCATTCACTTAAAGAAAACAAATTTTGAATAACAGTTTTTGTAACCACTTTGTGAGCTATGCATTGTTATGGGTTGACTTACAATCCTGCCACTTAAAGGTACATTGAAGTCCTAATCCCCAGTGATTCAGTATGTGCTATTATTACAGAACAGTTTCGTTTAGAATGTCATTAGTTTAAGATGAAGTCATACTGGAACAGGATGAGTCCTTGATCCAATATCATTGTTGTCCTTACCAACAGAGAAAGAAACTTAGGAACAGAGACAGGCAGGAGGAACAACATATGAAGACACAGACACACAGAGGGGAGGCAGTTATATGACCACAGTATAAAAAATTAGAAAAAAAATGAAAATTAAATTTAATTAAAACTTAAACATGATTCTGAGTAACAGATAAGTCACTGAAGAAATTAAAAAGGAAATAAAACATCCCTTGAAAACAATGAAAACCATATATTAAAATCTCTGGAATGCAGAAAAATCATTATTAAGAGAAAAGTTTAGTTACCTGCGCTGTGGTGTAGAAGGTTAAGCCTCTACCTGTAGTGCCGGCATCAGATATCTGTGCCAATTCAAGTCCCTGCTGCTCCACTTTCGATCTGACTCCCTACTAAAGCACCTGGGAAAATAACAAAAGATGGCCCATGTTCTTGGTCCCTGCACCAACATGGAAGACCCAGAAGAAGCTCCTGGCTATGGCTTCAGCCTCACCTAGCCCTGGTCATTGTGGCTATCTGGAGAGTGAACCAGCAAATAGAAGATGGAGCTTGCTGTCTGTCTCTGTCTCTGTCTGTCTGTCTGTCTGTCTCTCTCTCTGCCTCCCTCCTTGTCTATCTGTATCTCTGCCTTTGAAATAAATAAAAAAGAGAAATGTTTAGAGCAATAAATTCATACATTGAAAAAATAGACATATCTCAGTCTAATAATGTATCTTAAGAACTTAGAAAAACAAAATTAAACCAAACCCTAAATTAACAGAAGGCAAGAAATAATGATCACTCCAAAGCTAAATGAAATTGAAACAAATATTTTAAAAAGACCAGCAATATAAAAAGCTGATTTTTTAAAAGGAAAACAAAATGCACAAATCTTTAGCTAGACAAAGAAAAGAGAAAATACTCAAATAAAATTAGATCTGAAATGGTGACATTACCATTGATAAGACAGAAATACAAATTTTCAGAAGAAACTACTATTAATAACTCTATACTAAAAATTAGAAAACCTCTTAGAAATGGATTAATCTCTGGATAAATATAAACTACCATGATTAAATTAAGATGATATGAAAAATTAAAGAGATCCATAATAGTGACATTGAAGCATAATTGAAAGTCTTCCATCAAATCAAAGTCCAGTATTTACAACCTGATCCCTTTACAACCAGATTTAGGAAAACATTAAAAGATAAATGGATTCCAGTACTTTTCAAACTATGCCAAAATTGCCAAAACGATGGAATTCTGCCAAACTCTTTTCATGAGGTGAGCTTACTGTGATTCCAATACCAAAAAAAGGACACAATTTACACACACGTAGAAAAAATAGACCAATATTCTTGATGAACATAGATGCAAAAATCCATAACAAAATATTGGCAAACTGAATCCAGCACCACACCAAAAAGGTGATATAACACAATCAAGTGGGATTTAGCCCATTTAGCCCTGGGATGAAAGATTCAACATTTGCGAATCAATAAGCATAATACATCACATCAACAGAATGAACAACAAAAACCATATTATCATCTCATTATATGAAGAAAAAAGCATCTGATAAAGTTCAAAATCCATTCATAATGAAATCTTTCAACAAATTAGATACCGAATGAACAAGCCTCCAAATTTTAAAAGCTGTCTATGGGAAACCCACAGGCAGTATCACGCTAAATAGGAAAAAGCTGAAAGCATTTCCCTTTAGAAGTGGAGTGAGATAAAGATGTCCACTTTCACCACCCTTATTCAATATAGCATTGGAAATATTAGCAAGAGCATTTAAGGAAGAGAAAGAAATAAAGAGCTTCACAATTCAGAGGAGGAATTCAAAATATCCATGTTTGAAGATAATACAATCCTATACATGGAAATACTAAAACCTAACAAAAAAAAGTTGTTGGAAGTCAGTAAAGTAGCAAGATATAAAGTAAATGTAAAAATGTAGTAGTATTTTTTGTTTTTTTTTTTTAAAGAATTATTTTATTTATTTGAAAGAGTTACACAAAGAAAAAAAGAGAGGGAGAGAGAGAGAGAGAGAGAGGTCTTCCCAAATGACTGCAATGGCCAGAGCTGAGCTGATCTGAAGCCGGAAGCCAGGAACTTCCTCCAGGTCTCCCACAGGAGTACAGGGGCCCAACGACTTGGGCCATCTTCTGCTGCTTTCCCAGGCCACAGCAGAGAGCTGGATCAGAAGAGGAGGAGCCAGGACTTGAACTGGCACCCGTATGGGATGTTGGAGCTGGAGGCTGCGGCTTTAATCTGCTGTGCCATAGCGCCAGCCCCTGTAGTAGTATTTTGATACACCAACAGTAATCATGCTGAAAGAGAAATCAAAGAAAAATTCCAATTTACAGTAGCCACAAAACTATAAATATTTAAGAATAAGTTTAACAGAAGCAAAAAATCTCTATAATGAAAATTATATAGTGTTCATGTCACTTTAACAGGTTTCCTTTTTGGTGCTAAGTTAGTTGTCACCTATCAAGAAGAACAAGTGGTATTTGTCCTTTTGGGATTGGCTTATTTCACTCAACATAATGTTTTCCAAATTCCTAACAGGATCACTATTCAGTTAAAATTTAAACACCTAAGAATAATTGTGTGTAAATTACAGAGTTCAACCAGCAGTACTAGAACAAAAAAAATACTAAAATGGATAAAGTATTACATTGTACATCAACCGTCAGGACAAGAGCTGATCAAGTCACTGTTTCTCATAGTGTCCATTTCATTTCAACAAGTTTCCCCTTTGGTGCTCAGTTAGTTGTCATCAATCAGGGAGAACATATGACAAATATCCCTTTGGGACTGGCTTAATTCACTCAGCATGATGTTTTCCAAATTCCTCCATCTTGTTGCAAATGACAGGGTTTCGTTGTTTTTGACTGCTGTATAGTATTCTATAGAGTACATGTCCCATAATTTCTTTATCCAGTCTACCGTTGATGGGCATTTGGGTTGGTTCCAGGTCTTAGCTATTGTGAATTGAGCTGCAATAAACATTAATGTGCAGACAGCTTGTTTGTTTGCCAATTTTATTTCCTTTGGGTAAATTGCAAGTAGTGGGATGGCTGGGTTAAATGGTAGGGTTATCTTCAGGTTTCTGAGGAATCTCCAGACTGACTTCCATAGTGGCTTAACCAATTTGCATTCCCACCAACAGTGGGTTAGTGTCCCTTTTTCCCCACATCCTCTCCAGCATCTATTGTTGGTAGATTTCTGAATGTGAGCCATTCTAACTGGGGTGAGGTGAAACCTCATTGTGGTTTTGATTTGCATTTCCCTGATTGCTAGTGATCTTGAACATTTTTTCATGTGTCTGTTGGCCATTTGGATTTCCTCTTTTGAAAAATTTCTATTGAGGTTTTTGGCCCATCTCTTAAGTGGGTTGTTTGTTTTGATGTTGTGGAGTTTCTTGATTTCTTTGTAGATTCTGGTTATCAACCCTTTATCAGTTGCATAGTTTGCAAATATATTTTCCCATTCTGTTGGTTGTCTCTTCACTTTCCTGACTGTTTCTTTTGCAGTACAGAAACTTCTCAATTTGATGCAATCCCAAATGTTAATTTTGGCTTTGACTGTCTGTGCTTCTGGGGTGTTTTCTAAGAAGTCATTTCCGGTACCTATATCTTGCAGGGTTTCTCCAATGCTCTCTAATAATTTGATGGTGTCAGGTCGTAGATTTAAGTCTTTAATCCATGCTGAGTGAATTTTTGTGTAAGGTGAAAGGTAGGGGTCTTGCTTCATGATTCTGCACGTGGAAATCCAATTTTCCCAGCACCATTTATTGAATAGACTGTCCTTACTCCAGGGATTGGTTTTGGATCCTTGATCAAATATGAGTTGGCTGTAGATGTTTGGATTGATTTCTGGTGTTTCAATTCTGTTCCATTGGTCTATCCATCTGTTTCTGTACCAGTACCATGCTGTTTTGATTACAACTGCCCTGTAGTATGTCCTAAAATCTGGTATTGTGATGCCTTGATCAGCCCTCACCCTGACTGTTGATGAGCAACTTGATATGTTATCCCTCTTAGTATTTTTTGTTTGTTTGTTCTACTTAATACTTTTGGTTGAATACTTTAATCAATACACAATTCTTCTTAAGTGCTGAAACTTAACTGAAAAGTGATCACTGTTAAATATAAGAGTAGGAATAAGAGAGGGAAGAGATGTGCAATACGGGTCATGCTCAAGCTGACTTACCTCAAACGGTAGAGTTAGGAACATACCAGGGGATTCCAATTCAATCCCATCAAGGTGGCATCTACCAATGCCATCTCACTAGTCCCAGTGATCAATTTCTGTTCACAATTGATCACAATGATAGGACTAAGAACCAAAGGGATCACATAAACAAGACTAGTGTCTGCAAATACTAGCTGATAGAATAAAAAAGGGAGATAATGATCCAACATGGGAAGTGAGATACACAGCAGACCCATAGAATGGCAGATGTCCTAAACAGCACTCTGGCCTCAGAATCAGCCCTTAAGGCATGCGGATCTGGCTGAAAGCCCATGAGACTATTTTAGGCATGGAAAACCAAGACACTCTGGCAAAAAAAAAAAAACAAAAAACAAAAAACAAAAAACAAAAAAAAAACAAAAAAAAAAACAACACCCTAAATGAAAGATCTCCGCGAGTCAGATCCCAGTGGAAAGAATGGGTCATCAAAGAAGGAAGTACCTTTCTCTGAAGGGAGGAAAGAACTTCCACTTTGACCATGGCCTTGTCTAAAAATTATCAGAGTCAGTGAACTCAGGGGGCTTCCATAGCCTTGGCAGCTCATGACAAGAGCCTAGGATGATTACTGAGGCCATAAACAAGAGTGTCAATTTGTTAAGTCAACAACAGGAGTCACTGTGCACTTACTCCTCATGTGGGCTCTCTGTCCTTAGGGTGTTGTACATTGTGATTTAATGCTATAACTAGTACTCAAACAGTATTTTTCACTTTATGTTTCTGTGTGGGAGCAAACCGTTGACATCTTTACTTAATGGATGCTAGACTGATCTTCTGTATATAAAGAGAATTGAACATGAATTTTGATATGAATGGAAGGGGAGAGGGAGTGGGAAAGGGGAGGGTTGCGGGTGGGAGGGACATTATGGGGGGGAAGCCATTGTAATCCATATTCTGTACTTTGGAAATTTATATTCATTAAATAAAAGTCTTAAAAAAAAGAAAATTATATAACACTGATTTTAAAATCTCCAGACATAAAAAATGGAAAGATAGTTCTTAATTATGAAGTGAAAGAATTAGTATCATTAAAATGCCCCTATTACTTAAAGCCATCTACAGATTCAATACAATTCTTATCAAAATATCAGTGATATTCTTTACAAAATAAGATAAAAATAATCCTAAAATTCTTATGGAACCAAAAATGACCCAGAATAGCCAAAATGAATCTGAGCAACAAAAATAAAAGCTGGAACCATCGCTTTACCTGGTTTCAAGGCATACTACAAAATTATAGCAATCAAATCTGTATAGTAATGGCATAAATATTGATAGATCAATGAGACAAAACAGAAAGCCCTGAAATTACTGCTTTTTGACAAAGGTGCCTAGAACATACATTGGATTAAGGAGAGTGTTTTCAATAAATTATGTTGGCAAAAGTATATATATATATATATATGTTATATATACTTTACATAATATATATTATTATATTTACTTTATATAATAGATATAAATGATATAAATGAATGAAATTATATTCCTATCTCTCACCATATAAAGAAATCAACTCAAAATGGATCAAAGACCTAAATATAAGAACAGAGAATATGGAATTGCTAGAAGAAAACCTAGGGAAAACACTTCAAGACATCGGAGTAGGCAATGATTTTTTGGTAAGACCCCGAAAGTAAAGGCAGCGAACTCAAAACTAGATAAATAGGATTGTATCTAAAGCAGAAACTTCTGTACAGCAAAGGATATAAAACAGAGTGAAGAGACATCTGACACAGTTGGGAAGAACTATTTGCAGGCTACTTTTCTGAGAAAGGTTAATATCTATACTGTGTCAGGGACTCACAAAACTCAACTACAACAAAACAACCAATCCACCAGTCCACTTAAGAAATTGGCAAAGGATCTGAATCAACAGTTCTCAAAATAAGAGGTACAGATAGACAAAAATAAAAAGAAGACAAAAAAATGCTCAGTATCACTAGCCATTAGAGAATTGCAAATCCATACCACAATAAGATATCACCTCACCCCTGTTAGAATACCTATTACCACCGGCACCACGGCTCACTAGGCTAATCCTCCGCCTGCGGAGACGGCACCGCGGGTTCTAGTCCCGGTCAGGGCACCGGATTCTGTCCCAGTTGCCCCTCTTCCAGTCCAGCTCTCTGCTGTGGCCCGGGAGTGCAGTGGAGGATGGCCCAAGTGCTTGGGCCCTGCACCCCATGGGAGACCAGGAGAAGCACCTGGCTCCTGGCTTTGGATCAGCGTGGTGCGCCGGCCACAGTGCACCGGCCGCAGCGGCCATTGGAGGGTGAACCAACGGTAAAGGAAAACCTTTCTCTCTGTCTCTCTCTCTCACTGTCCACTCTGCCTGTCAAAAAAAAAAAAAAAAAAAAAAAGAATGCCTATTACCAAAATATAGAAAAAAATTTTGGTGAGGATTAGGAGATAGAGATGTAGTGGTTACTATTGGTATTCATGAACATAAATAACTTGTTGACTGTAATCAAAGTACACATTTGAAAAAGTTCTGACTAATTAGGTCCGAATGTCCTAAGAAACTAAAGAAGTGTCTGAAAAATAATTTAGGATATTGAGAAAAGTTTCAAGTGCCTCTAGTCTACTTTGTGAAGATATGTTCTAATAGAGCACTACTGTAGACTTTAGAGCCAAGGAAATGTCATAATAATTTCAAATCAGAGTCACTTGAAATGCATTTGCACACACCTGGTTTCTCTGTAGTTAATCACCTCTAGTGAAGCAGGGTCTATTATTATTCTTTTCAGGGAGCTTCACAGAAATTACAACTGATTGGCTGTTGCAGCCCCACAGAAATTGACCAAACCTGAAGCCCACCTTGATTCTAAAGCCTTCCCTGAAGTTAAACCACTCCCATTCTCAGGTAAATTACATGCGTTTTTACAATCTTGATTTGATTATTTATGCTTCCCATTTTTTATAGAATTAAAAAATGATTTGTCATCTTTGCAATGTGGGTTATGATTCTTAGTTCCTGGATTTCATACTTGTTACTCAGCATCATGATTCTATGTCTCTACTGAAGAAATAACAATAAAGTATTTATACTTGCAGCAAATTTACTGCTTGTTTACTTTTTGCAAATGTTAAAATCAGCCTTTTACAACCTGATTTAGTTCTTTCAAGGACTCCACGGGATAGTGTTGTTAATTTCATTTTACCTAGGAGCAAATAGTGCTTCAGAAGGGAAAAGACATTTTTCAAATGATCATAGAGCTTATAACTGACCTGTTGTGAATCCAATCTGTGTTCTTGATCACTGAACACACTGCCAAATTCTACTCAAAGTGTGATTCCCTCAAAGAAACTAATTTCATATGATGAGTCCAATGAGATATGTCTCCTTTGTGAAGGAAAATATTAAAATGTCTCACTAGATTTGGTATCAACACCCAATAATTTTTCCCTACAATCTATGAATGAAAATTTCAAAAAAAAAATAGAACATACTTATCAAAAGCACAGAAACCTTAAAAATCCAGTAAATGTTAGTTTTACTTCCTGGCACTCAATCCCTGGTTGGAAATTAGCTTGAACTAACAAATTAGAAATGCTCTTGAGACTTCTAACAGATAATACTTCTGTATTTGTTACCATACGCAGAAGTAACACACAACCTAACCAGAATTTTTTTAAGGTTTATTTATTTATTGATTTGAAAGGTAGAGTTACAGAGAGGCAGAGGCAGAGAGACAGAGAGGTCTTCCATCTGCTGGTTCACTCCCCAAATGACCACAGCAGCTGGAGCTGTGCCAATCCGAAGCCAGGAGGCTGGAGGTTTTTCTGGGTCTCCCACATGGGTGTAGGAGCCCAAGAACTTGGGCCATTCCCCACTGCTTTTGCAGGCCGTAGCAGAGAGCTGGATTGTAAGAGGAGCAGTTGGGACCAAAACAGGCGCCCATACGGGATGCCAGCACTATAGGCAGCAGCTTTACCCACTATGCCACAGTGCCGGCCCCAAGCCTAGCCATAATTAATGATCGTTTCCCTGTTCTGAAGGTTGCAGAGCCATGATAAATCATCATGCTATACTGAATCCACAGACAGCAAACGACATCTTGTTGTATCTTGTCCATTTGGAGTTGAAAGGCTAATTTTTACTCTCAGTGCTTTCATGAAATCTTTTTTTTTTTTTTTTGGAAGTTGAATTTCTGGCAATAGAACATCTGTTTATGTGTTTTTGGTATTGCTTTCTCAACAAGGAAGTGTTTTCCATTTTATTGGGTAATTGTCTTAGCCCTGACTCTGAATAACCAGATGAGAGTAGTTTTACAATTTATGATTTTTTATATGTTGCAAATCTTTGGATTATTTTCTTCCAGTTATACTGAAACATATAATAAATTGTTTTAAACTATGTTCCTCCATAAGGCTATGGAAATCTAGAACTGATTCAGACATTTAACTGCAAAGTGGACAGTATGTGTGTTTATATGATTGTAGAAGGCTAAATAAAAATAAAGAGCATGAGGATGGCTTATCTCAGGTACAATAAATCATGATTGGCCTTCATTGTCAGTGATGGAATACCTTTGGGTTAGGAGGGGATAGGAAAACAAATAAACAATATAAGACAATGAGAGATTTATTAAAAATAAATGACCACTGGTTACATTAGTAAGCTTTGGAAAAAGCAGATTTTTTTTTCTTCTGAAGAACATTTCCTGTCCCTGAGTCAGCTCTGGAAAGTGTTGGTAGGCCAGCAGGGATCCCATCTTCACCCTATACCCATTATAGGTATAGGCAAAATCAGTTACCAGAACCCCATTAAGGTCTCTTCTAAGAATCCTAGAGAGAGAGGTACTGAGACCACAGATTGGCTTGCATTCAGACTAGAACCATCAAGGATGCCATTCTATACAACACAACACAACAGCAGTTGTCTAGCAAACAACATCAGTGCTACTTTATTCAATCCTTTATTATTTGATGCATACTTATTTTTGGCATATACACAATTTTCTCTCTGACAATACCATCATTAGAAAATATTCTGAAAAGCACTTAATAGGGTCATAGGTATAAGGAGGGGAGTAGGCAGAAAAAGAGATTATTATCTTCCCTTCCTATAAATTTGTGGGTTTCTTAGTATATATAAAAATAGTGACAGTATACATTGTTTCCCAAATAGATAAAGGATTCAGATTGAGAACACTAAGCACATTGAATGAGCTACGATAATGAATTTACACATAACTTAATGTGAGCTGTCATCAGCAGAGGTGCAAAAAGAGTAGACAAGAGACTTACACTGGAGCCACACATACAGGAATGGAGTCTGAGGCTAAGATGAGAGTAAGCCTCTTCTAGACTAAAAAAATAACGATAACAGTAACTGGGCTTAAGATACTGAGACCATTGGATGTTAAGTAGAATTACTCAACCTTACCTGAGTGCAAATTCAACTTCTACGCAAGGTGAGGTTCTTCTTCACAGAAATGCCTGATAAATTTGCAGCAAGCCTTCTGTCATTTCCCAATAATAAACTCATTCAAAATTTGAGCCTTATCCATGATGGTGGCATTTTCATTTCTCACCATGACCATCTTTTCCTGGCCAATCACTCTGTCTTCCAGTAGGTCTAGTAAAGCATTTATTTTGCTTTCACCCAGTGAATGGATAAAATATTTTTCTCTCCTTTCTTAGAGTTGTATTTGTTAAAAGCACAAATTTCCTCATATAATAATTACAACACAATTTCGCTCTTGATTTGCCAACAGAGAGGCAATCATTTTAGTCCATCCCAGACAGATTTTCCGTTCCATGGAGCACAGTAGGAATGATTTTCTTTCTTTATTTTTTTTGACAGGCACAGTTAGACAGTGAGAGAGAGAGAGAGAAAAGTCTTCCTTCTGTTGGTTCACCCCCAAAATGGCTGCTATGGCCGGCGCACTGCACAGATCCGAAGCCAGGAGCCAGGTGCTTCCTCCTAGTCTCCCATGTGGGTGCAGGGCCCAAGCACTTGGGCCATCCTCCACTGCCTTCCCAGGCCACAGCAGAGAGCTGGACAGGAAGAGGAGCAACCGGGACAGAATCTGGTGCCCCAACAGGGACTAGAACCCGGGGTGCCGGTGCCACAGGCGGAGGATTAGCCTAGTGAGCTGCAGCACTGGCAGGAATGATTTTCAAGGAGTGACTATTGACTCTTGAGACATTTATTTCACATAATTCTTTCTGATCCTAGATTTACCCAAATATGCTCATGGAGTGATGTGGCATGCTTGATTTCTTGATTTTACAGTTAATCACCTGACAATGGAAGTCATTTTGCTCAGACCCACGCAAATTTATTGAACACTGAATGGGGTGAATAGGCTGTTTCTTTTGGGAACAATAGCTGCTAAGATGCTGTACCCATTCTCATCCTTGGCTTTTTCATAACTCTTCAAATTCATGTCAGACTAGCAAAATAAGTGCACAAACCATTTTCTTCCAGTCCTTTATTTTATCCTTCACAAATGACATGAATGGCTGGATAAGCTTTTTCCTAATCTCTCTCATGCCCATTCTCCCCTCCCCCTTAAGGTTGCTCATGTAATCCTTCACCAATGAGTAACTGCAGTCTTTTTCCAAAATAATTCTTCCCCAAGACTTCATCGCTTAGACTCTTAAAGACTCACCATCCACAGCTCTTCACTCTGATGCTACATGTATAGTTGTATCAGAAAGTTAAGTGACTTATCTTTTTAGGTGGGATGCGTACACCACAGATTGAGAAATAATGATTACACTCACACACATGTGTTCATTATTTCCTATGAACACTTAAATTGCTACCACTTCCCAGACATTATTTTGCCATTGGAGTTTATAGTGCGGTAGGCAATATGACCATAAGAAATTTGTGTCACTATTCCTTGGGAAGTTAAAAAATAACAATAAGAAGGAAGTATGAAAACACATATGAGTTAAATACATGCAATAAAGAATTTCCAATTCACTGAAATTTAAATAGAAAGTCAAAGCAGAGTTAAGGACAGTTTTGCTATCCAAATCAAGTACTAAGAATCCTCCTTTGGAAGAATTATAGTAAAATACACATAATGTAAAATTACCATCTTAAACATTTTTCAGTGTCAAATTCAGTGGCATCAAGTGCTTTCACACTGTTATACAGAAAGAGTTTAGGGCTCTTATAATGGCTAAAATTGAGATTACATACCACCCTTTTTGGCTTGTTACTTGAATTCAGAATGTAATTTCAATTCAAATATTATGATCATAAAGTAAATAAATAATGGGTTGAATGATAGGTAGTGTTCTAAATGACAAGTAATGACTTGTAAATGCAGGTGTAGGCTGATGTCATTTCTGGAATTTCATTTGCAACTGACAACTCAGATTTGTCATTATGATAACTGTGTGGGTTTTGAGAACAGCCGTGTCATAAAAGACAGAGGTTCCTAGATGCTACCTGATCTGGGTCAACTATACTTCTTTTGAAGATAGCTAATCTTCCATCTATCATTCCTCTGTTTATTCTATTTTTTTTTACTTCTTAAAATTTATATATAGAAAAAAAAAAAGGCCAGCGCCGCAGCTCACTTGGCTAATCCTCCACCTGCGGCGCCGGCACCCCAGGTTCTAGTCCCGGTTGGGCGCCGGATTCTGTCCTGGTTGCTCCTCTTCCAGTCCAGCTCTCTGCTGTGGCCCGGGAAGGCAGTGAAGGATGGCCTAAGTGCTTGGGCCCTGCACCCGCATGGGAGACCAGAAGGAAACCCTGGCTCCTGGCTTTGGATGGGCGCAGTGTGCCAGCCGTAGTGGCCACTGGGGGAGTAAACCAATGGAGGAAAGACCTTTCTCTCTGTCTCTCTTTCTCTCACTGTCTAACTCTGCCTGTTAAAAAAAATTTATATAGAGAAAAATTTCATATATTTCATATATACTTTTTTTCCAGTTAGCAAGGCAAGATTTAAGTAAGAAAACCTCCTGCTACAACAGCCAGGGGGGTGGTTCCAAGAGAAGCAGATGCCCATATGTATAGTTCTAAGAGCTTAGTGATTTTCTTCCCTATTCTCCCTCCATCCATCCCTCTATCCTTCTTTACTTATTCTTCTTTTAATTTTTACAATGACATACTTTCAGTTTACTTTATAATCACAAGCTTATCCCTCCACTAAATAAAGACAGCAAATAGTTAGTAGAAAAACCACTGTTCCTCAAGAATATAGACAAGGGCTATAAACAATAATCAAATCTCAAATTGTCAGTTTTTCTCATATACATTAAATTTTTTGTACTCTGTACTAATCAGAGAAAACAGGGGCCAGTGCTGTGGTATAGTGTGCTGAGCCTCCACCAGCTGCACCAGCATCCCATATGGGCGCCAGTTCTTGTCCCAGATGCTCGTCTTCCTATTCAGCTCTCTGCTATGGCTGGGAAAGCAGAAGATAGCCCAAGTACTAGGGCCTCTCACCTACGTGGAAGACCCAGTAGAAGCTCGTGGCTCCAGGCCTCGGCCTGGCCTAACCCTGGCTGTTGTAGCCATTTGGGGAGTGAACCAGCAAATGGAATACCTTCCATTCTGTCTCTCCCTCTGTCTGTACCTCTGTACCTCTCTGTCTCTACCTCTCAAATAAATAAATAAAATCTTTTAAAAAATCAGGGAAAACATATAATATTTATCTTTTAGGCACTGACTTATTTTGCTAAGTATAATATATTCATTTTGTTGCAAAAACAATATTTTATTCTTTTTATGGCTGAGTAGTATTCCACTGTGTAAATATAACAATTTTTTTTTTTTTACCTAGCCATCAATTGATGGACTGTGTTGATTCCATATCTTTAGCTATTGTGAGTTGAGTTGCTATAAACATGAAAGTACACATAACTCTTCTATATGCTGATTTCATTTCCTTTTTTTTTTTTTTTTTTGACAGGCAGAGTGGACAGTGAGAGAGAGAGACAGAGAGAAAGATCTTCCTTTTGCCGTTGGTTTACCCTCCAATGGCCGCCGCAGCTAGCGTGCTGTGGCCGGCGCACTGCGCTGATCCGAAGGCAGGAGCCAGGTGCTTCTCCTGGTCTCCCATGGGGTGCAGGGCCCAAGCACTTGGGCCATCCTCCACTGCACTCCCGGGCCACAGCATACAGCTGGCCTGGAAGAGGGGCAACCAGGACAGAATCCAGTGCCCCGACTGGGACTAGAACCCGGGGTGCCCGCACCACAGGCGGAGGATTAGCCTATTGAGCCGTGGCACTGGCCTCATTTTTTTTCTAGACAATATGCAGGGAATATACCTTAATGATAGCACTAAGAAAAAATAATATTTGCCCCCTTTTTATAAACTCCCCCCTCTTCCCAGATTTGCTGCCAAATAACCCTTTGTTGCATGTGTACATTTTTAGCTGCATGAGGTTGAATGAGTTAGTAAACCTCTCTAAGCCTCAGTTTCATCATCTGTAGTTACCTTTTTATCCTTTGTTACTTAGACTTATTGTGATTATTTAGTATAATATGTACAAAATAATTTCCTGACCATATATGAACATGAATGTTATTATAGTAGCAATTGTTTTGAAGGAAGGTATCCTGATATCTTACATTTCTTTGTAAATTTGCTCACAGATTTCTTTGTGTTAAACAAAATATTATGAAGATGAATACTAAATATTAGTTCTTTAGAAATTTTTCTGGCCCAAGGATCCT
Source organism: Oryctolagus cuniculus (assembly GCF_964237555.1). Taxonomy (NCBI): domain Eukaryota; kingdom Metazoa; phylum Chordata; class Mammalia; order Lagomorpha; family Leporidae; genus Oryctolagus; species Oryctolagus cuniculus. The sequence continues at coordinate 96,717,837 of NC_091432.1, forward strand.
TCTCACTCAATTCTGGGCTCTGTGTGATAGGCTGATTGCTCCCCATTCTAGCACTGTGGTGGAAAATATCTTTGAAGTATGATGGGACTTGGATTGTGCTCTTAGAGTTTAAAATATTTTGGAGCTGACAGGAAATAAGCATATGAATAAATTGAATTACCATGCAAAGGAACATAGATCAAGAATGGTATATAATATACAGGAGAATTAAATATGGTGTGAAGGATGTCACGCAGGTAACAAGAAATGTTCTCAGAACATGCAGAGTAAAATTGTTTACTTAAGTTCTGGTAAAGGTTAATGATTTGCTAATAGCATATCCTGTTCTGGTTACTGTTGGAGCCCAATAGCACTGAGAAATTGGTATTTGCACCCCACCTTTACAAATGAGGCAATGCAGGCTTCTGGAAAATAAATCTCTTTCGCAAGGTGATAGAGTCAATAAATGCTCAAGGTGTGGTATGATTACTTAAGTCCAAAGATCATATCTCTGTATCTGTTCAGAGTAGACCTGAGAGCTCAGGACGATTCAGACACTAATATGGATAAATTCAAGTGGTTGGAATCATGTGAAGGAGGAAAGGAAAATAAAGAATTTTGGCTGGAGAAGAGTGCTTTGTTTGGAAGCAGTGGGGGATAAATTTTGAGAGACTGGATCCAAATTGAGAAGGATTAGGAGAATCACAGTACATGTGTAATTCAAACTATAAGCAAATGATAATTGTGGACTAGTGTTGCTGATTGAGTGTGATGGTCACATATTATGTCCCTGTGTCTGCTATTCCAAATGCTTCATGTCTGTCCTATCCTTAAATAAGTATTTGATCCAAGCTAAACCTGATAATACTTTCTAAAATATTGAGTCACTCCAGAGAGACTGAATCAACATTTTCAAGAAAGAGACTTAGGTTGCTGCATATTTATAATGCATAGTTTTAAATATATACTTCTATTACTGGAAATTTATGGATTCTCTGGGACTCCTTCATACTCCACAAAAATCCAGATGTTGATTGTTTACCATTTTTGAAGAACTGCTGGTACTCTAAAGGGCTCTTAGTGGTTGAGGCATTGGAGCCAGGAAACAGGGAGGAAACAGCTGGTACCTAGGGTAACTAGGATGGAAGCTGCAAAGATTGGTGACAGGTGGAGCAACCATGAGCTTGCCGGAATTGGCAGACAGCCAGGAAGTGTGGGGACTTTGAGGAGGTGATTACGTGCTGTGAGATTGCTGGAAGAGGCTGAACTGTGAAACCTCAGGAAGGATCTTAAACTCATGAAAGGCAGTGAATCTGAATGATCATGAATCCGATGTGTCACTTGGCTATTTGGCAGGGCCATAAACAAGCAGACTCTGGAGGAAAGTTTTGCAAGTCAGGTCCATTGAAATATCAACACATTTAATCACAGATATTTCACCATGAAAACACACCACAAAGCAAGCGGTGAGTGGAAGTCAATATAAACAAGAAAGCAGAAGTTTAAAGGCAGAAGGATTTTGTGGGGAGCAATCCGGACTAGACTAAGTTGCTCGAATTAGGACTTATTCTATGCATCTGCTCTCCCACAATATGGCGCTGGGAGAGAAGTAAACAGCTTCCGCACAGCTGCCTCCAGTTCAACCAATTAACTGTAGGACTTGCTCCTGATTGGAGAGCAGCGTACTCAGCCGAGTTGGGATTGGCGGAGGAGGACTATAAAGGAGGAGAGAGACGGCATGCACCAGGAACATCTATGGGGAACACCTAAGGGAACCCGTGCAGCCCCCAGAGAGCCGGCCGGCGGTGTGCCGCTCCCCTGCGGAAGTGGGGAATGCGGCCAGGGGGAACTGCCCTTCCACGGAGGTGGAAGGGATAGTAGCCAACCCGGGAAGAACCAGCAGCAAACCCGGGGAGGGCCGAGCAGACGAAAGAACAGCGCAGGGTCCTGTGTTGCTCCTCCACGAAGAGGGGGAGCGACATAATGGTGCCGTGACTCGGATAGGAAACTTAGGACGGATATGAAACTTAGGAGGGAAGAAACGGGAAGAACTAGGGAAAATATCGGAGAGAGAAACTAGCAAACAGCCTAGGGAAAAGCCGGACGAAAAAGGAGCCGGAAGAAGCTATTGAAAGCCTAGGCATAGACTCGGATACGGACTACGGGGGGAAGCTGGGAGAAATCTCTAAGGTCGAAAGCGAAAGTGAAAGCTAGAACAAACAGACTCGGACGCGGACTGTGGGGAGAGGCCAGGAGAAATGAGGGAGGAATATCGTTGGAGGAAAACTTAGGGAAACATACCGGGTAGAGAAAAATGTTAGGGAAATTGAAGCCGTGGGGGGCAGGCCAAGGCGGACACGAAAGCCACTTTGGGATTCTCAAGTTAGCCCGGGAATAGGGGGCGAAAAGTTGAAACCAGAAGCTGAGACGTAAGCCAGATTGGGATCCGTCTGATTAGCCCGGGGAGCAAAGGACGGGAAGCCAAATTGTGGGGCGGAGACGTACGCTGGGTTGAATTCGCCAGGCTAGCCCGGGGAACTTAGATTGAATCCTAGTGGCGGAGACGCAAGCTACGCTGTGCTACTCGCGGAAGCCGCCGCGTGCAGAGAGAGCACGGGGCGTGAATAGATAGGGAACGCTGGCGTAGGCCGTGGTTCAGACGCGAAAGGGTTAAGCGTGGAGACCGCGGACCGCGCAAAGCCGGGAAGCCGCGCAGATGAGGCGCGGGCTGAAGCGGCTCAGAGCCGGCGAGGCGCGGAGAAGCAGCCTCGGGGCGGAGCCCGCTGGCCGGGCGAGGCGCCGGGAAGCTGCGCGGAGCCGTGAAGCTGCCGGCAGGGCGAGGTGCCGGGAAGCTGCGGGGATAAGAGAAACAGAAGTTTAGAAGTAAAAGAGAAATAGGAATGTTGGCAGACAGAAGTAAAATGGGAGAAATAGAAATGCCCGGAGATAGAGAAATAGAGAAAAATAAGGCCTCCCCTCAACATGCCAATTAGAAGGCTTGGATTCGGTCTGCCCGATTAGTGAGGCGATGAGTACCTGGGCGGCTAGCCGCAGGTCACCGAAGACAGGCACGAATTAACATCAGTAAAGCTTCCCCACAATGCAACAATTAGGAGGCTTGGATTCGGTCTGCCTGATTTAAGGCGGTAAGCGCCAGCAAAGCTCGACCAGAGTATGAGCTGCAGGTCACCGAAGATAGGCACGAACCAACACTAATAAGTCTCCCCCACAATAAGGCAATGAGAAGGCTTGGATTCGGTTTGCCTGATAGGTCTTGTAAGTCCCCTGCAGGCAGAGCAGAGCATGCGCTGCAGGGCACCGAACACAGGCACGCATCAGCGCCTAAAAACCTCCTCACAATGGCGAAGAGAGGACCCGGATTCGGTTTTCCTGATTGATAGGACTTGTAAGAGCCTGTGGCAACTCTAGCAAGTACAGCAGAGTGTGTGCTGCGGGACACCGAAGACAGGCGCGTATCAACGCCAAAAAATAAAAAGAAAGGGGGATCTGTGGGGAGCAATCCGGACTAGACTAAGTTGCTCGAATTAGGACTTATTCTATGCATCTGCTCTCCCACAATATGGCGCTGGGAGAGAAGTAAACAGCTTCCGCACAGCTGCCTCCAGTTCAACCAATTAACTGTAGGACTTGCTCCTGATTGGAGAGCAGCGTACTCAGCCGAGTTGGGATTGGCGGAGGAGGACTATAAAGGAGGAGAGAGACAGCATGCACCAGGAACATCTATGGGGAACACCTAAGGGAACCCGTGCAGCCCCCAGAGAGCCGGCCGGCGGTGTGCCGCTCCCCTGCGGAAGTGGGGAATGCGGCCAGGGGGAACTGCCCTTCCACGGAGGTGGAAGGGATAGTAGCCAACCCGGGAAGAACCAGCAGCAAACCCGGGGAGGGCCGAGCAGACGAAAGAACAGCGCAGGGTCCTGTGTTGCTCCTCCACGAAGAGGGGGAGCGACAGATTTACGGATGTTAGACTATTCAGAAAAAGAATGCACAGGAACTGAGTAGAAAAGGCCCAAATAAATTCATGAAAAGAGGAACGAATAAATTATTAATGGCAATAACTTTAACATATTTTGAAAGTTGGAGCTTCTCTAAGTACAAACTACAATCATTGAAATAAAAACTCAAAGGATAGGCTGAGTATGAACATTGTTGATGAGAGAATTGATGAATTAGATGATAAATGTAAATAAGCTATTCAAAATGCAGCAAAGGAAGATAAGGAGATGAAAAATATCCAAGAGATTATAGATATGGAGGTTAGAAAAAGAAAGTCTATTGTGTTTGTAATATTAGCTTTCTTTTGTTGCCATCACAAATCACTACAAATTCACTGGCTTAAAGCAATAAAAATTTATTATGCCACAATTTTCTAGGATGCTGACAGAGATCTTAGGTTAAAATTAAAGTGTTGGGGCTGATGTTGTGTCACAGTGGGTTACGCTGCTGCCTACGATGCTAGCATCCCATACTGGAGCACTGGTTTGAGTCCCAGCTGCTCTGTTTGAAATCCAAATCACTGCTGATGTGCCAGGGAAATAGAAGAGGATGGCCCAAGTGTTTGGTCCCCTGCCATCCATGTGGGAGATCCAGATGGAATTCCTGGCTTCTAGTTCTGCCCTGGTAAGCCAAGGAGCCAAGCAGCCATCTGGGGAGTGAACCAGAGGATGGAAAATCTCCTTTTCTCTCTTTCTTTCTTTTCTGTCACTCTGTCTTTCAAATGCATAAAATAAATTTCTTAAAAATAAAAAATAAAATGTCAGCAGGGCTTCCTGCCTTACTAGAGTATATGGGAAGTAATCTACTTTCAGGCTCATCCCTTTTGTTGGCTGAACCCCATCCTTTGTGGTCATAGGACTGGGGTTACATTTCCTTCCTTGATATCTGCTGGGAGTTATTCTAGTTCCTAATGGCCTTGCCCTAGTCTTTATACAAGGTTCCATATCAGAACCAGCAGGAATTTGTCAAGTCAGTCTCACCCTTGGAATATCTCTGGCATTCCCTTCTGTTGCATCACTTGTGCTCCAGCTATGCTTTTCAAGAATCATGTGATTGCCCTTGACTCATCCAGACAACCCAAGACAGTATCTCTGTATTATGGTAAATTAATAAGTAATTTTTGTTACAGAGACTCTTTTACCATGTAATATGACATGTTAACAATTGTGAAATCAAGGTTGAAGATCATAGGGACTAAAACTCAATCAATCACATTTCAGATAGACACAATATAAAGACTAGGGAAAAAAGGAATTAAAGAGAATTTTCAGAATTTTCTCAGAATTCAGACCATCAGAGTTCTGAAATATATAGATCCAGGGCTCAGAGAAGCAAAATTTATTCAGCAGGATAATACAAAGAAGGCTTTTGCCTTAGAGAAGCCCTGTGTGATATACATTATTGTTCTCAATTTGAAAATGAGAATAAAGAACTCAGAGACCTATTTGTCAAAGATCACCAGGGTTGATCTGATTTAGATCATGAGGAGGATAATAGTCATCCTTTTGTGGTTCTTTCCTCTTGAAATTAGTTGTGAAAGAAGGCAATTATAAAACTCCAAAGCTGGTTCTTAAGATCACAGAGCCTATGGAGTATAGCTTCAGGATTCTTAGTGTTTTGGCTATGATTCACTTGTAGACTATAGGAAATACTTTAGCTAGTTAAGTTAGAAATTAAGTTGTTACTATGTGTAAGAGGCAGCTTCTAGGATGACTCATATCCTACTACTTACAACTTTATGTAATGTCCTCTTCCTTGAGTATGGGCTGAACTTAGTATGTTGATTCTGATAAGTAAAATGTGGCAAAGTCAATGAGATGTGATTTCTAAAATTACATAACTGGAAGACTTTAGTTTCCATTTGCTCACTTCTCTTGTCATTTGTTTACTCTCATGCCAGCTAGCTGACACATTGGGAGCAACCATATTAAAGGGACTCATCTATTAAGGAACTGAGCAAAGTTTCTTGGTCAACAACCAAGGAAGAACTGAAATCCGGATACAGTCAGGATTAAGCTCACCATTTGAATGAGCCTAGAAGTACATCTGGTTCTTCCATTGAGCCTTCAGCTGTAGGAATATAGCCTTAGTGTCATCTTCAGCTTCACAAATTGCATACTGGATTCTTGTCACACAGAATGATAAAATAATTTTTGTTTTTTTAAGCCATCAAATTAAGGCACAATTTGTTCTACAGAAATGGATATTTCACATATTATATATGTGTAGCAGAATTTACCATGCTAATACAAAATTTTCATTCCATAAAGTGACTTTGATAATTATAATGTTCAACTTATATTTTAATCCCCAAGCTATTCTGAGTGTTTAGTATTAAGAATATGGTATGACTGCCAAATTGGGAATGCCAAGTAGATGACTCAATATCTCTACACTTTGAGACATTATAGAATTAAAACAACAGGAAAGCAATCAACAGAAATCTAGCATGGCATGTAAGAAAGAAATTACTTCCATAGTAACATCAGGCCATGGAAGATCCTATAAGTCATTAATTTTGGGCTATATGAACCACTTCAGTGACATTAGTAGAAATGTAGCTTATTTAATTAAATTCATTCAGCTTTTTTCATATTCATTCATTTCATTTCATTCATTCATATCTTTTTTCCTGAAGCTTCTGTGACCATATTTCTCATGGAAAAACTGTTTTTCACACATGAACAAAAGAAAACCTCGGTACATATTCAGTTAATTTGGTTTTTACATTTTATTTAAATCAATAAAAATTTCAAAAACTACTAGATTAGTAAATTTTCTTCAGAAAGTAGATACACAAGGACGTCTTTACTGACTTCCTTTGGAAGAGAGAGAAATAAGAGTGATTAGGTGTGGCAGTTGTGTTTCAGGGATGATGTCTGTAATCATGAATAGTCTCAGTCTACCATACACAAATACATCTCTGGTTGAGAATGATAAAGAATTTAAGGAATTTAAGGGAGGGTTTGCAGTGTTTCCAGTCACAAATTAGCTATTACGCAATTCTAAACTGTAAGGTCTAAGTATCTTGTTAGGTCTTGTTAGGAAAAGTACAGTTTATTGTGTTGGACTGACCACATCTATGTTGAAATAACTGGTGTAGTAGATATAAGAAGGAATAATTTGGGTGGATTACTAATTTATATAATAATTGAAGTTAATTTATAATAAAATTTTGAAGTGTACTATTCTATTTAAACAAGCTAACATACCTCTATTACTCAATATAATAAACACTGTTGGTAGAAATAAATGAATATATGACTCAGTTAATTATATATATTTGAACAGTTTGGAGAAAGTTAAATGTGTCAGCTTAAATACTTGAGTGACTCACCCAAAATTCTGTGCATGGAATTTAATAGCCTGAATTACACATGGAGAGTATTTGAAAGTGGTTAAAATGACAGTACTATCAATATGAGTAAAGGCTAAATATTAGAGTATCTCACGCTAATAATACATCACCCAAGTTATTGGTATCTACATATCAGTCAATCAAACCATCATTTTTGATAAACAACTGAATGCATTTTCTTAGATTAATATATGTGAATTGATACCTATCTGAAAGTTAATATACCATTAGTATTTGCCTTTTATCCTATGAAAAATGTCATTTGAATTGCTTATCTTTATCTTTAGTTCACATTGGTATGGTATAATTTGCAGACATGCACAAAATATGTCCAGTATCTTAACAAGTCCAATTGCAGTCAATTACAACAACCCCAAATTCAAGGAAACCACTGATCTAATTAGTATTGACAAAGATTTGTTTTTATAATTATTTCTGTATTTTATAATAATTTTACAATAATTTATGTGGTTCACATAGTATAATATGTCTTATTTGTAAAACATTCTTTTGATTAATAAAATATTTTTGGAGAGTTTTTGTGGGAAATCCCACAGGAGTCCCAAAAGAGTTACAAAGCACCACTAACCCAAAAAGCAAGAGAAAAAGCAAAACCAAAATGGAGTTACTTAAACTAAGACTACAAAGCAAAACCAAAATGGAGTTACTTAAGCTGATGCCACCAAGCACCAGGAACTGCCCAGACCCTCTGTCAGAACAGACATAGATGATGAAGCTTGATAAGGACTGGGAGACATTACATCATAAGAAGCCAACCAGCTGGCTACCACATTACTTCACTGACACTACTGCACCACAATTGGCCACACCCAGAAGACCCCTAACACACCATTGGTCACACCCAAACACTAACATCTGGTTGGTGACACCCAAAATGATGAGCCTGTGATTGGTGACACCCTAGAGCACATTCACCGCCCACCTACTCCAGAGGGGGGATAAAAGGCAAGCCTCACAACTGCTCTTCATCCCCTCGGGGACCTTGGCTCAGTGCCAGTGATGGTCGAGTGGATCCACCTCATCTTGCCGAAAGTCTGCTTGAGTCTTCACTGACCAAAACTGCTCCCCACTCTGCTGGATCCAATCTCGCCTGGACGTCCCAGCCGCTGCCGGAGCTGACATTGGAGCTGGATTGGACTTCTTATTGGTAACTTCTCCAACCCTTCACCATCGAGCCTACTGCCCAGAGTGCCATTCATCTCCCCACTACTGTCCGTAAGTGACTGTTCTGAGATCTCTCTGACTGGTAACGGAGACTCTGGACTCTGGACTTTGATTTTCTAGACCATGATATGAACCTTGGGAATGCAGCATTCATATTACACCCTTAGCCATGACTGTTTAGATCGATTATGCCTTTATGTTTGTATGTGTTATACTTACTACTATTGCAGGATATTTTTAGAGGTTGTCTTACTCCTAGATGTGTGTTATGACCTGTGGACTAATGACATATTGAGTAGTTTTGACCTTTAGATGTGTGCACTGAATATATATTGAGTGGTATTGAACAATAAATTATATTAAAAAGACTATCACGATTCTGTGTGATTCTTCCCTGTGCTCCAAAGCATAGCATTAGCCTTGTTGAGCTGTGTGACCAGTGGTGCTTGTGACAGTTTTCTACTTTGATGTATAGAAGTCTTCATGGTTTTTTATTAGTGAAAAGCATTGTACTCTATGAGTATGCTTGTATAGGTGTTTATTCAGTCACTTGTTAATGTCTACTTAGGTTGTTTGCAGATTTGACTACATATTAATATTTTACTGTGGTTTCAATTTGCTTTTTTCTGAGGATTAATGTTGTGAAAGATCACTTTATGCACTTCTTAACCATTTTTTGTAGCTTCTTTCTTAAAATTTCCAAATGAACTGCTCATTTTTATCTAGTAATTTGTTTTCTTATTGGGTTATAAAGTATTCTTTGAGTATTTAATACAAGAAATTTGTTGAACAAACATACTATGAATATTTTCTTCTAGGCTATTATATTACTTTTAATCTCCTGAATGGTATTTTGAGGAGCAAAAGTTTTTAATTTTGCAAAACCTGATCAGTGTCTCTTTTTAAAAATATAATCTGGGTTTTTGTGTTCTTTATCATCAGTTTTCACCGTATGTATTTCTTGTGCATTTACTTGAACATAACCGTATCTTTACATTAAACGTGTTCTTCTTTTAGATAGCATATACTTGTGTATTGTTTTTAACAACTCTGTATTTTATTCAGAGCACTTAAAACATATGCAAGTATTTTCAATTTATAAATTTAAATTATAATTCACGTATTTGAATTTGAATCTGACATGTTACTGGCTTTTTTAAAAAAAGTGTTTATTTAAGGGAAAGATAGAGTTCTTCCATCTGCTAGTTCATTCCCTGAATGGACACAACAGTTGGGGCTGGGGCAGGATCCTGGAACTCCATCCAGGTCTCACCTATGAATGGCAGGGGCCCAAGTACCACTTGGGCCATTTTCTGCTGTCTTCTCAGGAATTTTGGCAGGGGGTTGGACCAGAAGTGGAGTGGCCAGTAATAGAACTAGTATTTGTATGGGATGCCAGTGTCACAGATAGTGGCTTAATCCACTATGCCATAACAGTGAACCCTGTTACTGGCTTTTTAAAATATGTCCTTTTTCTACTTTGTTTTGAATTAGCTGAATATATACATATATGTATATAGTAATATATAGTATTTATTTTGTCTTCTTTCTTACCCTATTAGCCATTCCACTAATTTTAGAAGTTTTTATGATTTTACAATGTCTATATTTGATTTATTATATTCTATTTTTCAAATATTATTTACTTTACATATAATATAAAACATAATGTAAGTAGGTTAAAATATACTTCTGTTTCATATGCCAGCCTTTGTGTTGTCATACATTGTATTACTTAATCTGTTATACATCAGCAGTACATTTATATATTTTTATATTAAACAATTATCTTTTAAAGAAATTTTTAAAGATTTATTTATTTATTTGAAAGGCAGAGTTACAGAGAGGCAGAGACAGAGAGAGAGAGAGAGAGCAATCTTCCATCCACTGGTTCATTCCCCAAATGACCACAACAGCTGGAGATGGGCCAATCCAAAGACAGGAGCCAGGAGCTTCTTCCGGGCCTACAGAATGGATCCAGGGGCCCAAGCATTTGAGCCATCTTCTACTGCTTTCCAAGGCATATCAGTAGGGAGCTGGATCGGAAATGTATTCGAACCGATGCCCATATGAGATGCCAGCACTGCAGGCAGCAGCTTTACCCACTATGCCACAGAGCTAGCCCCCTTTTAAAAAAAATTTTAATGAGAGAAAAAGAAAAGCCTTAAATGAGTATGTCATAATTCTGTTGATCTAAATATCCTTCTGGTGAAATTTTTCTTGCACCTAAAAATTTTCTTTATTTATCCTTTTGTAGTTTACTGTACTTATTTAATTATTTGTTTATTTATTTTTTAAATAATTGAGTTCTTGGGGCAGATGTTTGGTATTGCGTGGGTTGCCCAATTCCTATATTGAAGTGCTTGGTTCAAGTCCAGGCTACTACTCTTCCAATCTGCTTCTTGCTAATGTGAATCTTGAGACACACTATATCCTGACACAGACCTGGGAAATTCAGATTGAATTCTAACTTCTTGGATTCAGCCTGGTTATGCTGTTGGCTGGCATTTGAGAATGAACCAGTGGTTGGAAGATCTTCTTCCCTCTCTCTTCCTTAAAAATGAAAATGAAAACAAATAAAATAAACTTGGATTTCTGATTTAATGTCATTTGGTAAATATTTTCCTTTTTTGTTTCATTTTGTAATTTTATTTCCCTTTCACTTTTAAATGACTTTTTTTTTTTTGCTGGAAATAGCATTCTATTTTGATGTTTTGTTTTTCTTTCAGCACTTTAAAATTATTGTTTCAATATGTTTTTCTAAAGATTTATTTATTTGAAAGTCATAGTTACACAGAGTGAGGAGAGACAGAGAGAGAGAGAGAGAGAGAGAAAGGTCTTCTATCCGCTGGTTCACTCCCCAGATGGCTGCAATGGCCAGAGCTGCGCCAATCCGAAGCCAGGAGCCAGGAGCTTCTTCCAGGTCCCCCACGCTGGTGCAGGGGCCCAACAACTTGAGTCATTTTCTACTGCTTTCCAAGGGCATAGCAGAGAGCTGGAGGAAGAGGAGCAACCTGGATTAGAACTGGTGCCCATATAGGATGCTGGCGCTTCAGGCCAGGGTGTTAACCCACTGCACCACAGCGCCAGCCCCTCAATATGTTTTTGTTATAGATGTCCACATTGTGAGTTTTATATCTGACAAGGAGTTTGGCATTTTTCAAACTTTTTCAACTATACACAGTGTATCAATCTTCTGTAGTTTTAATTTTTTAAGATTTATTTTATTTGAAAGAGTTACAGAGAGGCAGAGACAGAGAGAGAGAGAGGGAGAGAGAGATAAAGAAAGTCTTCCATCGACTGGTTCACTCCCCAAATGACAGCAACAGCTGAACCTGAGCAGGTCCTAAGCCAGGAGCCAGGAGCATCTTCTTGGGTCTCCCACATGGGTACAGAGGCCCAAGGAATTGAACTATCTTCTACTGCTTTCCCAGGCAAAAGTAGAGAGCTAGATAGGAAGAGGAGCAACCGGAACTTGAACCAGAACCCATATGGGATATCAGTGCTGCAGGCGGCAGCTTTACCCACCGTGCCACATGCTAGCCCCATCCTCTGTGGTTTTAAAAACAATTGTTTCTGTTGCTGATTTTTAGAAATTTATCCTTCTTTCTGTGGATTCATCATGCTTGGAATTCATTGATTTTCTTTTCTTTCTTTCTTTTTTTTTTTTTTTTTTTTGACAGGCAGAGGTAGACAGAGACAGAGAGAAAGGTCTTCCTTCTGTTGGTTCACCCCCCAAATGGCCTCTACAGCCGGTGCGCTGTGGCCGGCATGTTGCGCCGATCCGAAGCCAGGAGCCAGGTGCTTCCTCCTGGTCTCCCATGCGGGTGCAGGGCCCAAGCACTTGGGCCATCCTCCACTGCCTTCCTGGGCCACAGCAGAGAGCTGGACTGGAAGAGAAGCAACTGGGATAGAATCCGGCACCCCAACCGGGACTAGAACCTGGGGTGCCGGTGCCGCAGGTGGAAGATTAGCCAAGTGAGCCGAGCCGCTGGCCATTGATTTTCTTGATTTTGTGGATTTGTGGTATATCAATTATGAAAAAGTGTTGCCATTATTTTTTGTATATTTTATATGCCAATTTCTCCTCTCCTTCTGGAGATCCAATTACATGTATATTTGCTAAATCATTTGTTACGTCCAACAACATACTGAGGTTCTGTGTCTATTTTGTTCTGTTCCTCTATTTTTATTCTGGATAGTTTCTGTTTCTAAAACAACAATTCTACTTTTCTCTTTGAGTCTGTAATTTGCAGCTAACAAGATCCAGTGAGTTTTTCCTTAAGAAACTATCTTTTTCAGCTCTGGAAATTTGGTTTGGATCCTGTTTCTACCATATTTCAATTTCTCTCTCTCTCTCTCTCTCTCTCTCTCTCTATCTCTATCTCTATCTATCTCTGTCTTTATTTGACAGGTAGAGTAATACACAGTGAGAAGAGACAGAGAGAAAGGTCTTCCTTCCATTGGTTCACTCCCCAGATGGCCACCACGGCTGGCACTGCACCGATCCGAAGCCAGGAGCCAGGCGCTTCCTCCTGGTCTCCCTTGTGAGTGCAGGTGCCCAAGCACTTGGGCCATCCTCCACTGCCTTCCTGGGCCACAGTAGAGAGCTGGACTGGAAGAGGAGCAACTGGGACTAGAACCCAGCGCCCTTATGGGATTCTGGTACTGCAGGTGGAGGATTAACCAAGTAAGCCACGGTCCCTGCCCCTGTCATGGTTTTCTTAATATCATTTAGACTAAATTTAATATACATTTTAAGTCATTGTCTAGTAATTTAATCATATCTTGGCCTATATGTTTAATAGCATTTAGGGGATTTTCAGATAGTTATTTGACAATGAATGTGTAGCCATTTTTTAGTAGGTTGTAAGACAGATGTTGCATATTTAAAGTTTTTGATGAGACACTTGTTTGGGCATATACTAAACTTTATTTGTTAATCATTTATTATTCTATTTTTTAAGTGTGGTTAGTGAAGTTCTAGAGTAGTCTTTATAACAGGAATATTTTTGCTCACCTTCTAGGGCAGGACCTGTCTGGGATCCCTAGTAATTATTCTGAAGGCTTGTTCACTTGACCTGGTTAGAATTCAACCATCTGCCAATGCTGTGTGAACTTTGTGGACTGTTCAGCTTAATAGTTCCCAATCAGGGGTTCTTTTCAAGGATTCCTGTTCATCCTACAAACGTGCAGATTGATGTTCAAAGACTTAACAGTACACTTTGTAGCTATCTGGAGTTCTTTCTCTGTATGTTTCCCTCACCTCTCCAATTCAGTTGTTGACATTCAAGTTTCCTAAATATCTGTAATTCTCATTTCTATTTTCTCAATTCAAGGAAACTCACATTTTGCCACTATTACCCTTCCTGAATTGTATACCAGAGATGTTCTCCTGACATCAGTATGTATTTGGTACAGGTGTTATTCACTTCCCTTTTCTCAGTGAAAGCAGCCCCACTATTTCCACTGTCTAATATCTGAAAATAGTTGTTTCAAAATTTTTTGACTAGATTTTGACTTAATTATTCCAGAAATATAGAACTATTATCAGTTACTAGTCCATAGTCAAAAACAAGGTGGCACTTTTTAGAATAATGACAAGACAAAACAGTAAACATAAAATATTGTGTAGTCCACTAATGCACAGCATATCACCACTCTTTCTTCTACCCTAATTCATTGTCTAATTTGTTCACATCATGTATAGATACTTACTAATTTTAATTTCCTGGGAAAAGGTAAAAGTGCCTGGTCAAAGTTTGTCTGTCAATTGAAGGCATTTGGACTTTGACATTTGGGTTTTCAAATGATTGTTGAACCTAAAAGTAAAAAGAAAGTCTTCAGTCTCACTCATTGCATAGAATTAGAGAACCCACTGCATTATGAATGAACATGATGATGACTGGGATTGAAATGCAAGATGTAAGAGAAGAGTTTTAACAGTTCTAAGAAGGAACCAAATTCTTAATTATGCTGACAACTTCTCACTGACATCAGTAACTTAATATCTAAGTCAGAACCTAAATTTCAGCTTCAAATATATCTCCACAGAATCTAAGACCTCAGGGTTATGGGCTTAGCTGTGTTCTCTCCAAATTGATGTTGAAATCATAACCTCTATTACCTCTGAATGTAATTGAATTTAAAAAAGGGTTTTATAGAGGTCATTAAGTTAAAATAAGGCCTTAAACTAACATAACTAGTGTCCTTATAAGAACAGTAAGTTTAGCTAGGCAGGGAGATATCAGAGATGCATACCATAGAGAAAACACTAGGTGAGGATACAAGGAGACAGAAGATATCTGCAAGCAAAGGGGAGAGACCTCAAAAGAAACCGAATTTTCCCACACCTTCATTTTGAACTTCTAGCCTCCAGAGCTGTGAGAAAATAAATGTCCATTGTTTAGATCATTCCTTCTCTTACACTTTGTTATTGCAGTCATAGTATACAGTGTACTTACCCAATTAACTTTAAGCAATCATTACATTTCTCTAAAAAGAATTCCATTGAGGAATAATTGATTCAAGCAAACAAAAATATATCATGGGTCTTCAAGAAGTTTGCAGAAAATGCATATTGTGAAAAAAAACTATGCATGCATTTCAAAATATGTTTGCACCAAAATAAATACATATTAATTTCATGTTTCATGAACATTTTGAAGTACCTTTGTGTGTATGTTTGCATGTATGTTATGATTAATGTCAATTTCCAACATATATTTAAAGAATATGACGTGTTACCTCTAGTTATTGCATAAAGACTGCCTTTTTCTGTATGCCAATATTGCATACTTCATTAGTTTTAAATTGTACTCTTAAATGTAAAGGATTAAAAACATGCAGATATTTAAGAAGTTAACTTGAGGACTTATTTAACAACTTTGTAAGTCTGCTAACATATTTTGTTACTCAAAAGACTTACAAAAACTTACTGAACTTTAAAATTTATTACAAAATGACAGTAATTAAAGCAGCATAATATTGGCATAAAACAGATTCATAGACCAATAGAACCAAATATAGACCCTACAAGTAAAACCATGCATCTACAATCTGCCAATCTTTTACAAATGTCTAGACTATTGGTGAGTCTCAAACAAAAAATGCAACATTGCATAATTTTTTTTAGACACAGATTTCATTTTCTATTGTTGCTAAAACAAATTACCACAAACTTAGCTTACTAATTTAATGTCTCAAATTATGTAGGTTAGAAATCCAGGTGGAATGGACTGCAGTCCAAGCTTTTTTTTTTTTGGTAATATTTATTTCATTTGAAAGTCAGTTACAGATGGAGAGAGAGGGATGTAGAGAGGGAGGGGGGAGAGGGAGAGAAAGAAAGAGGGGAGAGGAGGGGAAGAGGGGGATAGAAAGAAAATCTTCCATCCACTGGTTTACTCCCCAAATGGCCAAAACAAAAGCAGGGCCAAGCCAGGCCAAAGCCAACAGCCAGGAGCTTCATCAGATTTACCACATGACTGGAAAGAGCAGAAGCACTTAGCCATCATCTGCTACTTTTCCCAGGCCATTAGCAGGGAGATGGATCAGAAGTGGAGCAGCCAGGACATGGGCTGGTACCCATATGAAATACTAGAGTTTCTAGTGGCAGCATTACCAGCTATGCCACAATGCTAGCTCCTGCATTCTTGGGTTTATGTTCTCCAAAGACTGAAATCATGGGATTTTCCCTGATGGAGATTTGAAGGCAGTATCTGTTTCTGAGCTTATTCAAGAGGTCCTTGCCTCCTGTCCTCTCTTCTGAAGCCACTTTCTATTCCTTCTTATATGGCCCCATCTTCAAACCAACCAAAATGCATTGTTTTCCTCATTCTTCCATATATTTGGATTCTTGCCACCTACACCTGAGACCTCCATGAAGTTGCTGGCTCTTGGCTTTGGCTTTGCCCAGCTTCCCCTGTTAGAGGCTTTTGGGAAGTGAACCAGCAAAGGAAAATCTCTTTCTCTCATCTCTCCCTGACATTTTGCTTTTCAAATAAAATTGATAAATCTTTTTTTTTTTTTTTTTTGACAGGCAGAGTTAGTGAGAGAGAGAAAGACAGAGAGAAATGTCTTCCTTTCATTGGTTCACCCCCCAAATGGCCGCTACAGCCGGTGCGCTGTGGCCGGCATGTTGCGCCGATCTGAAGCCAGGAGCCAGGTGCTTCCTCCTGGTCTCCCGTGCAGGTGCAGGGCCCAAGCACTTGAGCCATCCTCCACTGCCCTGCCGGGCCACATCAGAGAGCTGGACTGGAAGAGGAGCAACCGGGACAGAATCCAGCCCCCCAACCATGACTAGAACCTGGGGTGCCAGCGCCGCAGGCGGAGGATTAGCCAAGTGAGCCATGGCGCCGGCCAAATATTTTCTTTAAAAAAATCTTTTAGGCAAAAGGCATCCCATAGCCCAACTGTCTCCTGTGTTGAAAAAGTTATTGAAAATGGTGATTTTTTTTTTTTTGGTAAGTCCATGGAATCTAAACCAACATGAAAGACATGAAGTGGTCAGCCAGTTCGCATCTTCCACATTAGACAGGATATAGGTCATTGCAGGAGGTCACAGGTCCTTTGTACATGTCCCAGTTTCCATCACACTGAACAAACTTATCTTGTATTCACATTTTCCATAAACTTTTTGAAGTCCCCATGTGCACACATGAGTGTGTGTGGGTGTGTGTGTGTGTGAGTGTCCATTCATCCATGTAGTTATATTGCCAGTACTTTAACTCCTTTTTCTGGGGATCTGTATTTTCATTTGTTATACTTCTCTTTCTGCCTGATTGACTCCCTTTAACATTTCTCAGAGTGAAAAACTACTAGTAATGGAATATTTCAGTTTTTGCATGGCTGGAAATTTTTTTTTAAATTTCATTCTTGTTTTTGTAACACATTTTTCTATTTTTCTGGACTTAGAATTTTAGGGCTTATTGATAATACTGCTCTCAAAAATACATTGTTACTGATAATCTTCTGATATTTTTTCCATTGCTTTTCTGTATATAACCTCATTTTCTGTACATGCCTCATTTCTTTTTACTTTTTAAATTTTTTGTCTTATTAATGGCTTAAAGAAATTAGGATAAGAAAGATGAACCTTGCTGGATTATTTTTCCATTATTTCCATGCTTCATGTTTGTTGCCCTCCTGGAATCTGTGAGTTTGTAACTTTTATTACATTTCAGAATATATTGACCATTCTTCAAATATTATCTTGTTCCTCCATTTCAAAACACCATTTATCTATGTCTTAGGCCTCTTATATTTGTCCACCACTAACTGATAATTTGTTCTTTTTTTCTTTTATTTTTTTTTTGTTCTCTGCTTCATTTTGCAGTTTCTTCAAGTTTACTGCTTTCTCTTCTTTAATATCTAAACTGTTATTAAGCCAGCCCACTCAATGTAGTTTTCATCTAATACATTACAGTTTTCATACATGATGATTTAATTTAGGTATTTTAGATTTTCCATGACTCTTCTTAACTATCTGAATTGAGGAAAACAATTACAATAACTGCTTGTTGTCCTTTTATGATATCCTACCATCTGTGTTTGTTATGGATCAGTTTTTATTCAGTAGTTATTCTGCTAAAATGGCTTTTATTTTCCTGTTTTGTGCATGCTTAATATTTTCTATATTTTTATATTTTAAATGCTGAACATTTCTGTATTCATGCACACACAACACATATACATATGCAAGGAATTGTCAGAAGGTTCATGGAAAATTCAAAAAGGAAATAAAAGGAAGGAAGGAGGGGACCGAGAGAGGGAGGGACGTATAGGTATCTTATTGAAATTGTATCTGAAGTACATGAAATCTGTTTTCTGTATTAATAATATTCAAAATATGAATGGATCTCACATTTTTTCAGCAAAATAAATTTATTTTTTAATTCCAGTTTCCCACAAATGTTTCAAGGTATGTTGTTGTCTGTGTGTGTATGTGTGTATGTATATATAATAATTTAGGTGTTTTGTATATATATATACATATATGTGTATATAAATTTATATATAGGTATTTTATATATATGTGTGTGTGTGTGTATATATATATATGTATATACATAAAAGTCTATGCTTTTCAATTGTGTGCATTTTGCTATTGGGAACAGTTTGATCACTTTGTGGTTTGTTAGGAAACATCAGAGATGGTTTAGCCAGGAGCTCTTCTTCCATTTAACTTTGCCCAGATTCTGTGAGTGTTCTGCAGGCAAATTTTGAGATGTTTCCTGTACTATTTCTGGTGGGGTTAGGAACACTTCCAGCTCTACATGAATGCCATGATATTGTTTGCTGTAATCTCAGGGCACTTCTTTCCTGTGACTCAGGTAGTTTTCTTACATGCAGCAAATACTTGGTGAAGATTTCCTAGAAATTCCTAAAGTTGCCTCCTCTTTGGTAAGACAGATGTGAACTCTTGCCACTTTCTTCTCCCTGGAGTCTCAGCTATGTCCCTCTACCCTTGAGTCTGCCAGCTCCTGTCTTGCTTCTGCATCCCTGGAAATTCTTCTAACATAATCGCTTGACATTATTTACATACCATCTCTCAGGGATCAGAGTTCTTCCTTGCTTGTTGTCCCTAACTTCAAGTATTTTATTTATTTTTTGTTTGTGTGTTTGTTTTAAACAGAGGTGTAAATCCACCCTCTGTGAAATCTTGTTGACTAGAAGCAGAAGAATTTGATACCCATATTTTACCTATAAATTTTTATTTCAGGATTTGTGAACATTAGATTTTATCCTATATGTCAATAGATACTTTTTTTAAACCAGGCAGAAATAAACAAAAATTGCCTGGTTCCATCAAGCTTCCACTGTATAGATAATCACATCTTGCAGAACTGCCATCTTTTCCCTTCAAAGAAACTTGTTATACTTTTCTCTAGAAATTAAAAAGGACATATCTTTGATTCCTGTGCCTTTACTATTATTATTACTAGACTATAATCTTTGAAAGCAAAAGTTGTGTCTATTTCTAATTCATGATCTGAAACAGGAAGTTCTAATTATTATTTTTTATTTAATTTTGAAAGCATTTATTGAAATTCAATTTACATAACAGGAAATACACAGAAGTGTACAGATGTATAAGTTTTTTGTCTTTTGATAACACTTATAAGCTATACCCAAATTATTTATTTATTTTTTATTTGTTTTATTTTGACAGGCAGAGTGGACAGTGAGAGAGAGAGAGAGACAGAGAGAAAGGTCTTCCTTTGCTGTTGGTTCACCCTCCAATGGCCGCCGCGGCTGGTGCGCTGCGGCCGGCGCACTGCGCTGATCCGATGGCAGGAGCCAGGTGCTTCTCCTGGTCTCCCATGGGGTGCAGGGCCCAAGCACTTGGGCCATCCTCCACTGCACTCCCTGGCCACAGCAGAGAGCTGGCCTGGAAGAGGGGCAACCGGGACAGAATCCGGTGCCCTGACCGGGACTAGAACCCGGTGTACCGGCGCTGCAAGGCGGAGGATTAGCCTAGTGAGCCGCGGCGCCGGCCGCTATACCCAAATTAAGAACAAAACATTAATAGTACCCCAAGAGTCCTTACTCTTCCCCACTCCATTTCATTATTTTTTTTAGTTGGGAAAGATGCATTTACTGTTATTCACATGCTGTGAGTCATATCAATTATTGTTTATGCTGGAATTGTGTAAAAATTATCAAAAAGTTTTATACTGAGGTTTTCCCATTATTTTAGCAGGTAAACATTAGCCTACATCACAAATGATCTTCATAGAATGTATTTTCCTCCTCTATCTTTGTTTCCCTTACTAAAATTTTTAATATTTTGATGCAGAGGATAAGCATGTATTAACTTTCTTTGACTATTTGAGCTTAGTACTTTGGAAACAATTAAAAAGCCAGGTATGCCAAGGTGTATAAGGTCTCCTATCAGTTTTATAAAATACATAGGTTGGTTATCACAGACATTTGTTTTAGAGTGTATGATTAAACAAATTTATGGAACAGATAATGTGATCTTACCTTCATAAATATTTCTGTCAGGTGACAATCCCAAGCATAAGTTTGGACATAGTCTATCAGTTTTGTGATGAAGAAAGAACCCTTTGGACTTCTCCAGGAAACATTATCTGTGAATAAAAAATATTATACATCTTGAACTAAAACCTTCTTGCTTCCAAAAAAAATCATAGAGACTGTGATTGTTTTTATTGTTTTACTGAGACTACAGAATCAAACTAACTTGGATTCATATCTAGCAAATGCTGCCAGCATTCATCCATGCAACTTATTTATTTTTTTTGCAAGCCTCAACTCCTTTGCCTTTACCTGGCAGTCTGGTAATAATTAATGTATAAAAATGTACTCATCTGTATAGATAAGTATAAATGTGTAAATTTACAGATAAAAGTAACTAAACAGTAGTGTATATTAAGTAAGAACATTTTTGCTTAAACAGTTTAAATATTTTTGTTTGTTTTTCTCAGGCTTTTCACCATGCTGGGAATTCTCATTTCTCTACTATCTATCTCCTTTTAAAAATTATATCACCTTATATGTGAAGTTATATGAAATTGGTCCTTTAAAACTATTTAATGCACCTAGGTTTCAATTTTACTTTACCAGGCACTACCCATTACTTGGCGAATTTTTAATGAAGTTACACACCTAGGTTTCTTGTTTTCCAAATAAGAAAACACAGTTTTTGAAGAGGAGATCACATTTTCTTTCTCTTTAAAAATTTTCCTCAACACTAAAAAAAAAAAAAAAGTGTGTTGTAGAATAGTAATAGTCAGTACCTACTGACCCATCACTTACTATGAATATGAATATTATGAATGTAGACACAGGAGATTGCTGGATCACCACAATGGAGCTCTAAAAGAAGGTTCCAGAAACTTGAATGGAACTGTAAAAGTCCCTTACAAGACTTTTAGTCTGTGTCCTTGCCTGCAACTATGGGCCAAAGCATGTAGGCAGGATTCATCTCCACAAACCCTTACCCACCAATGAAAGACACATACGTGGTGTTGAAGAGTAAAAGGCAACAAAGTCCTTCTCCACATGGGTCTTGTTGACACCGTCATGAGTCAGGTTCAATGGAGACTGTGAAGGGCTTTTTACTGAGCCTGCTTGAGAGTCACTGACCCACGCCTCTCCACTGTTTGCTACAGAGAAAATTTCATTGTTAACTTATTCACTGATACTCTCATTTTAGTAATCCCTTAACATTTAAACAAATAAGATACTCTTTATGGAGTTTTTCCAGTTAATTTTGCATGCATACACACAGTGCACATACATACAGTATAGGCTAACACAACCTTATTACCACTCACATCCATCAAAATGTCAACTGCAGCCACCTTCTGGACCTGAAAGATTTTTATTAATCAGGGAGTAATATTGCTAAAGACTACTTTTGACAGTTCCTTAGTGAAGGGAGCAGTTTCTGGTTTAATGATAGAAAAGCAACAATACAAAGCCAAGGAAAGAAAGATTTACTCTATTCAAGAATGGACCCAAAAATTTTTAAACCACTCTTCATTTCCTTTCCTTTCTCACAGCTACTTCTTCCTTCTAAGCCATTCTTTGATTGATAATTACATTAAATTTTGCATTAAAAATCTATAGGAAAAAAGCAGTGTCACAATAATTTGGTTTTGCTGTATTAGGGTATAATTTACATTTAGTAAAATTTACCTTCTTTAGATACATAATTTAATCCATTTTGACAAATATATGCAATCATGTAACTACCACTCCAATCAAGATAAAGAATGATTTGTCCTCAGCCTCTGACATAATTTAATCTTTGTCTCTACACTTTGTCATTTTCCAAATGCCATATAAATGGAATTATGCATATAGAATTTTAAAAAAATTATTTTAATCTATTTGAAAGGCAGAGTTACAGAGAAAGAAAGAAGGAGAGAGAGAGGTCTCCCATCTACTCTTCACTCCTCAAATGGCCACAAGAGCTGGGACTGAACTAAGCCAAAGCCAGGAGCCAGGAGCCAGGAACTCTGTGTCTCCCACATGGGTGCAGGGGCCCAAGCACATGGGCCATTGTCTGCTGTATTCCCAGGCACATTAGCAGGGAGCTAGATAAGAAGAGGAGCAGCCAGAACTTAAACTGGCACCCTTAGTGGGTGATGGTGTTTTTAGGCAGTGGCTTAACCCACTATACCACACTGGCCTTCATGTATGTAGTCTTTTGGGCCTGATTTATTTTAATTTCTTTGCATTATATTTAAATTTAATTTATTCACTACCATGCGATATACTTTTCTAATCAGAGATCATGAAATTTTGACTAATAAATGCTGAAATTAAAGACCTTCTTAAATGTTTACTCATTTATTTTCATCTATATGAAAGGTAGGCAGAGAGAGAGAGAGAAATAGAGAGAGATCGCCCATCTGTCGTTTCACTCCACAAATCCCTGCAATCACCAGGGCTAGGCCAAGCTGAAGCCAGAAGCCTGGAATTCCATCCAGGTCTCCCTCTTGAGTGGTGGGAGCACAGGCAAATGATCCATCATCTGATGACTCCTTGCATGCATTAACAGGAGACAGGATCAGAAGCAAAGTAGCCATAACTTGAACAAGCACTCTGATGTGAAATACAGGCTTCCCAAGTTGCAGTTTCACCTGCTGCTGTATGACACACACCCAGAAACTACAATCTTTTCAGGTTAGCATTTTAATAATTCAATGCAAAGATAATTTAGAAATAAGATTAACATCATTGCCACTTGCTAAGGTTCACTAGTGAATGGCATTTTTTTACATTTAAGTTTTATGCCAGTTTCTTTTACTCCTAAAAGCTGTCTTCAGTCTGGTATAATTACACTAAAGTGAGGCTTGGTGCACATAATACTAGATATAAAACATACAGTGCAAGCCTTATCCTACAGGATACACATCATTCTGATCTCTGGACACATCAGAACTCACCACCTCTGCAGGCCTGGATGATGATGACTTTGGGTTTGTCCTTCAAATGAGAACAGTTGCAGTTATTAAAAATCTGGAATACAGTGTCATAAGGCAACACATCTGGTTTTTCATCCTGATGTTCAACTCCGCAGAAACCATCTAAGACGCCGTGGGACATGAACACCAAGAATGTGCTGTCTGAGTTTCGGTGCTCTGGCCAGGAAGCAAATGTTCTTAATACTTTCTCTGTGGCCTGAAAGGAAACAAATTTTTAAACATCACATCATCATATCTGCTCTTTAAATCAATGATGCCTTGGCCAGCGCCGCAGCTCACTAGGCTAATCCTCCACCTTGCAGCGCCGGCACACCAGGTTCTAGTCCCAGTCGGGGCACCGGATTCTGTCCGGGTTGCCCCTCTTCCAGACAAGCTCTCTGTTGTTGCCAGGGAGTGCAGTGGAGGATGGCCCAAGTCCTTGGGCCCTGCACCTCATGGGAGACCAGGATAAGTACCTGGCTCCTGCCATCGGATCAGTGTGGTGCGGCCGCGGTAGCCATTGGAGGGTGAACCAACGGCAAAGGAAGACCTTTCTCTCTGTCTCTCTCTCTCTCTCACTGTCCACTCTGCCTGTCAAAAAATAAAAAAAAAAAATCAATGATGCCTTTTTAAAAAAGATTTATTTATTTGGAGGTCAGAGGTACAGAGAGAGTGAGAGACACACAGAGATCTTCCATCCTCTTTTTCACTGCCTAGGTGGTCACAACAGCCAGGGTTGGGCCAGTCCAAAGCGAGGTGCCAGAAGGTTCTTCCAGGTCTCCCCTGTAGATGCAGGATCCCAGGTACTGGGCCATCTTTCATGGCTTTTCCCAGGCCATTAGCAGGGAACTGGATTGGGAGTGGAGCAGCTGGGACATGAACCGGCACCCATAGGGGATGCTGATGCTACAGCTAGTGGTTTTACCCACTGTGCCACAACTCTGGCCCCTTTACTAGTGATGCTTAGAGAAATGGAAAGAATCAGTGTAAAGTGCCTGCCATATCACAGTGGCTAATCTATAGTAGGTAGTCAGAAATGAAAATTTTGTCATTTATTTTGTTATTGCTGTTAATATTGTAGGTAGCACAGTAACTCAGGAAGACATATCAAAACTCTTCTTCAAATTTTCCTTATTTGTTCATCATTCATTTTTTGGTGTTGGCAAAATTAATGTACATAATATATATCATTTTAACTATTTGTAAATGAATAATTCAGTAGGATTAAAAACATCTAAATGGGGATAGGCAACTATCATCACTGTCAATACCTACAACTTTTACATCATCTCCAACAACAACAACAAAAAAAAAACGTGTGGCCATTAAACTTTAGCTTCTAATTCATTGGTAAATATTTTATCTTGATCTATGAATTTTCCTATTCTAAGCATGTTTTAAAAGTGGAATCATACAATATTTGTCCTGATGTTTCTGGATTATTTCACTAAGGACAAAGTTTGGGAGCCTATCTATGTTATAGCAAATATCAAGATTTCATTCATTTTTACATGTGGATCAGTATCCATTCTATCTACACACTGACTGAGTTGATAGGTAGTTGATATTACCACATTTAGCTTTTAGGAAAATCCTGCAGTGAACACTGGCACAATAATATATGCTTGAGTCTCTGCTTTTGATTCTTTTTATATAAATATATTTAGGAGTGTAGTTAGCTCATTTAATACTGTAGCCCTTTAAGAAACCACCAGACTGGGGCTGGTGCTGTGGCGCAGTGGGGTAAGTCTGCAGTTTTGGCATCCTATATGGATCCAAATTCAAGTCCAGGCTGCTCCACTTCCAGTCCAGCTCCTTGCTAATGTACCTGGGAAAGCAATGGAGGAAAGCCCAAGTGCTTGCACCTCTGCACCCATGTGGGAGTCTCAGATGAAACTCCTGACTCCTGACTTCAGCCTGGCACAGCCCTACCCATTGCAACCATTTGGGGAGTGAACCAGTGGATGGAAGATCATTCTCTGTCTCTCCCCTACTATGTATTTCTGACTTTCAAATAAGCAAATACATCAATAAAAAGAAACCACTAACTTTGTCAAAGTTGCCATAGTTACCACATCACTATACATTCCTAACAGCCATTTATAAAGGTTTAGATTTCTGCACATCTAGCCGGCACAGACTTCTTGTTTGTCTTCTCTCTCCTGCCTTCCTCGCCATGTCCTTCCTTTTCCTTGTTCTTATTATTGCCATTTTAGAAGGTGTGAAGTGGTTTCTCAGTGAAGTTTTTTTTTAAGATTTTATTTATTTATTTGACAGGCAGAGTTACAGACAGAGAGAGAGAGAGAGAGAGACAGACAGACAGACAGACAGAAAGGTCTTCCTTCCATTGGTTTGCTTCCCAAGTGGCCCTAAAGGCCGGAACTGCGCTGATCCGAAGCCAGGAGCCAGGTGCTTCCTCCCGGTCTCCCATGCAGGTGCAGGGCCCAAGCACTTGGGCCATCCTCCACTGCCCTCCTGGGCCACAGCAGAGAGCTGGACTGGAAGAGGAGCAACCTGGACTAGAACCGGTGCCCATATGGGATGCAGGCGCCGCAGGCGGAAGATTAACCTAGTGAGCCATGGTGTCGGCCCCTCTCAGTGCAGTTTTAATATCCATTTCCCAAATGAGTAATGATGTTGAGAAACTTTTCATGTGTTTTTGGCCATTTTTCTATCTTGTTTGAAGAAATGTTTGTTGAATTTATTTGTGTATTTTTGAACTTAGTTGTTTGGATTTTTATTGTTGCTTTTTTTTTTTGAGTTTTAGGAATCCTTCATTAATTCTGGATACTTGTTCCTTATCAGATATAACATATGCAATCATTTTCTCCCACTCTGTAGGTTTTGTTTTCACTTTTGTATTTATATTCTCTAGGGTGCCACTGTTCTTAATTTTTTGAGTTCCTATTTATTATCAATTTTTTTATTTTATTTACTGTATATGTGGGGACATGCTTATGAAGTTCTTTCCAATTTCAATGTCACATAGTTTTCCTTCAATATTTTCTCTCAAGAGTTTTTTTTTTATTTTAAAGATTTATTTTATTTATTTGAAAGGCAGAGTTACATAGAAAGGTAGACAGAGAGAGAGAGAAAGAGGTCTTCCATCAGCTGGTTCACTTCCCAAATGGCCACAATGGCCAGAGCTGAACCAGTCCAAAGCCAGGAGCCAGGAGCTTCTTTGAGGTCTGCCACGTGGGTGCAAGGACCCAAGGACTTGGCTATATTCTACTGCTCTCCCAGGACATAGCAGAGAGCTGGATCAGAAGTGAAGCAGCCAGGACTTGTCCCAGCGCCCATATAGCACACCAGCACTGTAGGCTGGAGCTTTAGCCTGCTAAGCAACAGGGCCAGCCCCTCTCCTATGAGTTTTATAGTTTTATCTCTTAAGTTTAGGTATTTTATTCATTTTGACATATTAATATTCTATAGGGAAAAAAGTAGATAAGTTTCAACACCATTCTTTTGCAAGATAATATCCAGTTTCTCCATAACCAATTGTTGTAAAGGAAAATATTGCCTTTCTTTATTGAACAGTCTTGACACTATTGTTAAAATCAATTGTTCATACATGTAGTCATGAAGTGCCTTGTTTCTAGCCTCTCTGTTCTTTCACTTTCCCTATTTATCTGTACTTACAACTGAATTATTTGAATTACTCGATGCTTGAAGTTTTGAAGAGAAGTGTCATGTTACAGTAATTCTCCACTACCTCTGGGGATTATGCTTGAAGACCCCCAGTGGATGTTCAAAACCCTAAAATATCAAATAGTATATGTAGACTGTTTTTCCAACAAACACAAGGGTATATCATAAAATTCTGAAAAAGGTAATTAAAATAAAAACTTTCTTGGGTACACCATTTTTGAAAGCCATGTATATGAGGAGACATCAAATAGTTCATGAAATTCATATTATCAAAAAGGTACACATGAATTTCAAGTTTTTACACTAAGATAAATTTACATTGTAGTTTAATTTCCCATGAGCTTTTTGAAGTTCTCTTATTGTACCTATGATAAAGTTTAATTTATGCATTGAGTATTGGGAGAGATTAACAATGATAACTAATAATAAAATACAGTTGTTATAATGATGTGCCAATATCCTATGGTTTATGCTATTTAAAACAAATTATTTATTTCTGGAGTTTTCCATTAATATTTTTAACCAGAGCTACCAAGGTTGACCTCAGATAATAGACATTGCAGACATGAAACTATGGGTGAGGGAGAACTTATTCTACCACTTCATGCACTCACACCCTTCTATGTTGCCACAATTTTGTCTGTAACTATGTCTTCCATAACTATAGTGACTCCTGGGTTAACCCCTTCTACAACTCTCTGTACATGCTGTCATAAAGTGTGTATGTGTGAGTATTGCCTAAGTAAAGTAATACCAATGTGGTAAAATGTTGTAGAAATGACTAAATTGGGCTTAAACTTACATACATATATATGTGTGCATGTGTGTATAACTAGATAAACATATACTATAAGTGTGTTTATATATACCAGTCAAAAGAGATACAGGCAATCATAGATAACAGTTTTAGATTTCTTCATGTCAAAGTTGAATAAACTAAGTCCCAAAAAAGTTAAGTGAATGCCCCCAAGATTACAAAACCAGTTCTTTATTAGAGGTGTGTGGGCATGTACTGCATGGGGAAGGCACTTACCTTGGCTGTGAGATTCTCTTTCACATCCACTCTATAGTCTAGGGCCTCAAGCACACCTTTCATCCCTTTGATGTCATGAGTGGATCCATTGCGCCTTGGAAGATGGTCAAACTCTGTGTTACAGATGATGAGGGCCATACGAGTGCGGTCCCCTTTCTCTCGTATTGGATAGATCTACAGAATGATGACAAGTTAAATGCATCAAATGGCAAGAAGAAATGCATTGTATTTCATCTCACTGTACACAGCGTAGTTAGTTATCCCCTCAATTAACAAGTGAGAAATAGACTGTTACACAGATCATGACTAAAAGAACAAAACATCACAGTGATGAATTACAAATGATATGGGCTATTTATTAAATGACCTTGTAGGGTAGGCTAGAGTACTACCTCTCTACTCTCCCTTCCATTTATTCAAACCTTACTTAATGTTCAAGGCCAATATCAAATTCCATAAACACTAAAAATATTTCCCATGGACTTTTGTCTGCATTAATCATGACCAAGTCTTTATCTTCCCCCACCATGAAAGTATTATTTTATAATATCATATATATATATACACACATAGAGAGAGAGAGATGCATCAGTATATAATGAATCAGAACATAATTAACTATTTCATTATCACATTTCTAATTTTCCTTTTTATAAAATGAAATTACCTACCAGCCAGGATCCTAGTAGAATGAAAATACTCATAATTTTTAACCTTCATAATGACTGAAGATATAGCTTAAAAAGATATCATTCTCAGGTCCTCTGTGTATTTTGTATCTATGGAATCTTTTCTTTAAAGATTTATTTATTTATTTTGATTATCAGAGTAACAAAGAGTAGAAGAAACAGAGAGAAAGAGAAAGATATTTTACTTTCTCTGGTTCACTACCCAAATGGCTGCAATAGCAAGGGCTTGCCTAGACCAAAGCTAGGAGCCTGGAACTCTATCTGGGTCCCCTACATGGGTGACAAGGGCCCAAGAACTTGGGCCATCTTCCACTGCTTCCTCAGGTGCATTAGCAGGGAACTACAACAGAGGCAGAGCAGCTTGGACTGAAATCTGCCTTCAGTATGTGAGGCCAGTGTCCCAAAGGACAGCTTAACCTGCTTTGTCACAATGCTAGTTCCAGTTTATGGAATCTTACCACTTCACTTTATCATCCATCCTATTCATTGACCATCTCACCTTTCCAGCTGCTGTTCTGCGAAGTTTCAAGAAGTTTTCACGAGGACAAAGCTTGAGTGTGCCTGGAGGTTCTGCAGATGGCACATCTGTTCTAGCATGGGTTTTGGCAAGGGTTTCTGCAAAACAGCATAGTGAGAGTTGTGTTATCTCATATCTAGTTTTCTTGTTGGGTCCCATGCTCTAAATAACCCCAGTAAACATAGAGAAGAGTACTCACTCTCTTGGAGGACAGAAGTAACCTCTGTAAAAATCTATCTTAGCTGGTAAGAGTTACAGTTTTGTGTGACGTTAGATTAACATAAATGAACTGTGGTGAGACAAGAGAGGAAGCTCCTTTGTGAAGACAATCATCAGATTAAGACACCTACTCAACATGGAGAAATAAATGCATGTGATTTGGTGGTAAATACTAGAAGGAAAAAAGGTCCAATTGGACTCTGTTAATCTGCCTCCATTCTCAGAGTTCAGTAAGAATCTCCATTAAATCTGATCTCTGATTCATAAGGATTGTCAGGCTATCCTTAAGAACTATTGAGAATAAACTCATGTTTTGAATATATAGCTCCCTCTTACCTCTTTCAATTTTTAGTACAATTGTTGTACTCTATTTCTCCATTTAAAAAAAATGTTACCTTTTGGAAAACTGTAAAGGCAATTTACTTTTTTTGTTATTTACTTATTTTTTTAACTTTTATTTAATGAATATAAATTTCCAAAGTACAGAATATGGATTACAATGGCTTCCCCCCCATAACTTCCCTCCTACCCGCAACCCTCCCCTTTCCCTCTCCCTCCCCCCTTCCATTCACATCAAGATTCATTTTCATTTCTCTTTATATACAGAAGATCAGTTTAGCATATATTAAGTAAAGATTTCAACAGTTTGCAGCCACATAGAAACACAAAGTGAAAAATACTGTTTGAGTACTAGTTATAGCATTAAATCACAATGTACAGCACATTAAGGACAGAGATCCTACATGAGGAGTAAGTGCACAGTGACTCCTGTTGTTGATTTAACAAATTGACACTCTTGTTTAGGCATCAGTAATCACCCTAGGCTCTAGTCATGAGTTGCCAAGGCTATGGAAGCCTTTTGAGTTATTTACTTATTTTAAGGGAATAGCAACAGAGTAAGGGCAGAAGGAGAGAGAGAGAGAGAGAGAGAGAGAGAGAGAGAGAGAGAGAGAGTTTTCCATTCATCTGTTCACTGGTTCACTGGTTCAACTTTAAATGACTGTAGTGGCTGGGACCAGTATATGCCAAAGCAGGATCTCTGAATTCTATCTGTGTCTCCCACATGGGTGGTAGGGCCCCAAACACTTGAGCCATCATCTGCTGCTTTCCCAGAAGCATTAACAGTGGTATCAGAATAGAAGCAGCTGAGACTTGGACTGGGGCCATGATATGGGATGTCAATGTCACAAGCTCAGCTCAACTCATTGCACCACCAACTTCTCTTGTTTCTCCTCAGTTACTGTAAAAGGTTAATTTTGCTTACATCAATGGAATAAGGGAGGATAGGTTTTGTTTGTTGTTTCCCTCTCCCTGGCAAGCTGTGGATTATCTAGGACAGAATGAAGGACAGCCCCAGGTCTGCTGTGGGTAAAGAGCTGAGGAGCTGACCATGCTGAGGAGCCCGAGTTCAGAACAGAAGTCCATCAACTGGAGAAAGCATGTTGAAAATCACCAGGAGGGCAAGTTTGAGCTGGACAATGTTTACAGTAATTCCTCCCAGAGAAGTCTCTGGTTTTCAGTTTGGGAAATAGGTAAGCAAGCTCCACATGGGCCTTGAAGAATGAAAAGCAACTTGACAGAAGAGTGTTTTTTGTTTGTTTTTATCAGTTTTAGGTTTTGGTTTTGGTTTTGGTTTTACTTACTATAAACTTAGAGTAGAGTAATTATTCAGAATAATAATCAGGAATAATCAGAATTAACAATGTACATGATACAAGGTCACAAGTAGCAGTACTCTCATAGACTTCTAATTTTAACATCACAGGTTAGGCAGGTTTTCTTGTACAAGAGTTACTACAGCTTAATAGTCCTAAGGATGGACATCGGGGGCCCTGCATCGTGGCATAATGAGTTAAGCCACTGCCTGCAATGCCAGCATCCCATTTGGGTACCAGCTACTCCACTTCAAATCCAGCTCCTTGCTGATGTACCTGGGAAAGCAGCAAAAGATGGCTTGGGCCCCTGCACCCACATGGGAGACCCAGATGAAGCTCCTGGCTTCTGGCTTTGTCCAACTGTGGCCATTTGAATGAAACAGTGGAGGGAAGATATCTCTCTCTCTCTCTCTCTCTCTCTCTCAAATAAAATAAATAAATAAAAAGATGGACTTTGGGAGCAGACTTGAATCCCCCAAATCTACACCCTATCTGACATGGAGACTAGATTACTTGATGTCTCTATTTTTCAGCTTCCTCTAATGAAAACTAGGGTAAATACAGCCCCTCTCTCATTAGATTTTTTGGGTACTCAGGGATTTAATATGATGGGAGTACTTGGAGTCATTCCTATACATATTAAACTTTATATAATTATTGAAAATTATTATCATTTTC
The DNA here is from genome assembly GCF_964237555.1 of Oryctolagus cuniculus. NCBI lineage: Eukaryota > Metazoa > Chordata > Mammalia > Lagomorpha > Leporidae > Oryctolagus > Oryctolagus cuniculus. The sequence goes on from NC_091432.1 coordinate 96,749,751, forward strand.
CAACCGCTATGAATATAAGGCAGATTCAGAACACAATGCAGTCAGAGTTAGTTATTTTATACCCATGGATAGGACACATTAAATCACAAAATAGTAATGCTTCCCCATTTGCCATCATGCTTACAGATCGAGGGGAGTTATTCTAATCTAGAATTTACTGTTGTCTTTGATTCCTGGGATACCAGAAATTATCCTGAAGCGAGGTTTAAGGCTTCTATTTATCATTTATCACATAGTGATCTCATCTATTCCCATGTTGCTAAGGAGATAGGTGCCAGCTGTATGTCGTCAGCTCTTCTTATGTCCAAACTCATATAATCAACATCTTTTCATAATATGTGTCCTTTTGAATTTCATCCAAACCCTTGCTGTCCTCAGCATGCTTGATCAATTCTCTTATGTTTCAGCTTCCTAATGAAGGATGCAACTCTTCATTGACTTGCCTGAACCCAAATCTAAAACTTTCCTTGATTAGAACCCCAGATCCTTTCCATCAGCACATCATATTAATTCTACCTGTAACATACATTCTCAGGTCAGATATTACTCCCCACCCTTCCCACTCCCAGCAACCATAATCTCCAATAAGAATCAGTAAAGTAGCCTCAAAGTCTTATCTCTACTTTTGTTTAAAACCTGCTGTATTCCATTGTCTAAACAGTGACCCAAATGGCTGTCTATAAAGGTAAATTAGGGGCTGGCATGAAGCATTGTTGGTTAAACTGCTGCTCTTGACACTGGCATCCCACATAGGAGCCAATTCCTGTCCTGGCTGCTCCACTTCTGATCCAGTTCCCTGCTAACGTGCCTGGAAAAGCAGCAAAAGATGACCCGCGTCCTTATGCTTCGGTATCCACATGGGAGACCGAAATAAAGCTCTTTGCTGCTCGCTTCAGCCTGGCCCAGCCCTGGTTTTTATAGCCATGTAGGTAGTGAATCAGCAGATGGAAGATTTGCTCTCTCACTCTGTCTCTGTCTCTGTCTCTGTCTCTGTCTCTCTCTCTTTCTGTAACTCTATCTTTAAATAAATAATTCTTTAAAAAAAAAAAGATAAATCAGACTTCCTCTTTCTTCACTTCTGAAACTCATTTCGTACATTTTTGTTTTTAGCGTAGTATCCTTGAAAGCAAAAAGCTTCAAAAAATCAGTTTAAATATTCTTAGGAATAAAATTCAGATCACAATTGTGGGTATATTTCAGACAAACATACAATTCCTTCTGTGAGAAGGCACTTGGAATGTTAAGGGTTTCTGTAACTTTGCTTTCTGATCAATTCCACTGGCACTGGCACTGAATAGAATTTGGCAATGACCCATCATCATGCTTAAGATGATATTCATGTGGGCTTTCTATGACATCTATATGAAAAAAGTTCCTATCTGAACTTTGACTTCTTCACATTCTTGTTTAGCTGTCGCTCCCCGTCTTCGTGGAGGAACGACACAGGACCCTGCGTTGTTCTTTTGTCTGCTCGGCCCTCCCCGGGTTTGCTGCTGGTTCTTCCCGGGTTGGCTACTGTCCCTTCCACCTCCGTGGAAGGGTGGTTCCCCCTGCCACATTCCCCACTTCCGCGGGGGAGCGGCACACCGCCGGCCGGCTCTCTCGGGAGCTGCTCAGGTGTTCCTCTTAGATGTTCCCCTTAGATGTTCCTGGTGCATGTTGTCTCTCTCCTCCTTTATAGTCCTCTTCCGCCAATCCCAACTCTGCTATCCACACGCCGAGTACGCTGCTCTCCTCCAATCAGGAGCAGGTCCTGCTGTTTATTGGTTGAACTGGAGGCAGCTGTGTAGAAGCTGTTTCCCTTCTCAGCGCCATATTGTGGGAGAGCAGATGCATAGAATAAGTCTTAATTCCAGTAACTTAGTCCAGTCCGGGTTGCTCCCCACATTTAGCAACATTTGTTATTTTTCTATGTATTTCCCAGATATCCATGCCAGTTGCTTCATTTGATCTTTGCATGTATTGGCCTCTCTTTTTAGGTGCTTTCTCCCCATATACATGAAACAATGAATTTTGATATTCAAATTGTTGGCATGATCTCAACTTACTGTTTTCTACCCTATCCCAACACATATTTTTCTTGGTTTTTCTTAGTAACTCTCACCATTCTCTGCAATTTTTTTATATTTTTTTTACTTCTAATTGTCATCCATTCCCTAGTAGAATCTCAAATCCATATTTTGTTTAATGTTAAATATTTATAAACCTAAAAGGAATGACTGACTATAAAGTTTTCATTGAAAAATGAATGAAAAAATGAATAGACAAATGATCTACCAAGTTCCAACAATTTAGGTGAAAATGCTTCTTAAATGAAGTCTGCATCTAACAAGTTAAGCTGAAGGATGTCTGGCAAGCTGGTACAAGGCCCTTAAAATGAATAATTGCATTCTGTTAGAAGTGCCACCCAAGTGACTAGAGCAAGAAGTGGTTTGCAAAGTGAGATGGAAGCTGAGACTGGAGAGATGTGCCATGTTAAGAATGGTAGGCTTTGACCTTAGGACAGTCAGAAGGTAATGGGAGTGCAAAGTGTTTCACTGTCTGGAATGACATTTTATTAAGTACTATCATTTGGATTCTCTTACCTTGCATTGCTATTCAGTACCATTCATGAAGTAAAGCTTTTGGATTTGGTACAAGGACACTTTGAGAAACGTTCTTAAGGTTTCTATATATAATCAAGGAAGGATAAAAATGACACGTTACACTTTACTTATGCAGAAGAGATGATGGATTGATTCTGTCATTGCTGAAAAACTTAGAGTCATATATTTTTGAGGTGGACACATCAATGTAGAGGTGGATCAAAAAATGTGTGCAAAGCAAAGGAGTAGAAAGGTGGGGAAAGGAAAATGTTTCTAACTTGTCCTCAAGAACTCCATGAACCACAAGGTCCTACTATCAAAACCAATGTAAACATCTTTGTCTCTTTTTTTTCCAGAAGAAAGTAGGATAGTCTTCTAAATTATTTCCATATGACTGTATTACTATCATCAAGCAGAAATGCTCTATAAAAATGAAGGGTAAGATACAACAGTCAACACATGAAATAGGGACCTGGTAAAATTGTATAGGAACATATGAACAAAGCAAATGAGAAATGGAAGAGCAGGTCAGTGTGACTGGGTGCCTGAGGATGATTAGATATCAAGCAAAAGAGGTGCTAACTCATCTGTTATGTGGCAAACAAATAAGAAAGCAGATACTGCCTAGCAAGATGTAAGGACAAGTGGATATACTCATTAAATAAAACTGAGGAGATGATTACAATTAATAATGGTATATTATACACTTGAAAGTATTTAGACAATAGATTTTAACAATTCTAACCAGAAAATAGAAGTATGTGCAGTGATGGTTATGTTACTTAGCTTGATTTACTCATTCTACAATGAATTCATTTGTCTGAATATTACATTATATTCCACAGATTTCTACAATTTTATTTGTGAAATGAATTAATTAATTATTAGTTGATTATTATTTTTTAAAAATTCAGAGTCTTACCTGAAGAAAACCCCAGCTTGTAAGCAAGGGTGGAATCCCTCTGGCAGATATGATCAATAAATACTTGACAGGCACGGGACCCTTTGGGGATCACTGAGTCAATTAAGTCACGGGCCTTGCCTGTCACTGCAATATTTCCCTTTTTCACCTTTTCAATCTCCTCTTGGTTCAGCACTTTTTCATGTAGCACATCATCCAGCAAGCTGTGAAGTGTGTCCTCAGACACTGAATCAACAAATAATTTCCTTTTTTCCTTTAGTCTCTTATCTGTTGGAAGCACAATATTGAAACTGATAAGTAACTTAAGAAATGTGACTCTGTCACCTCAATAACTGGGGCTCTCTATTTTCTTTATTTCTTCTTCATTGGTAAGCTATCCCAAGGAAGGGTGTAGCTATTGTATTCTTATAAGGCCATGAACATCTACCCCAAATATTCTAATTAAGGTAAGTCTAAACAGGACTATACTTAAACAAACCATTCTTCATGTTCTGCTTTGGTGAGTTACAAGCAGGGTCCAGAGACCCATCTGTTCTACTACTTTGGGACTTTGTCCACAGAAATCAGAGTAAATTATTATCATATAATTTTCATTTCTCTCACTTAGGGGCAACAGTCCATGGCAGTTCTACTAAGTGTATTCTGAACCTCAGTCATGTTTAGACATCTGAGCATTCAGTTCACAAAAGAACATCAGAAAACAGTAATACATCATCTTGGAATTCACTTTCCCCTTTGAAATGCCAGCAAATCTAGCTTGTGGGTCCCTAAAGCTCATTTCCCAGGTGACTTTCAACACAGATCCTGAGAGAATATACATCAGGGAAGGCTCCTTCCTTTTTTCTATAGCTAAATGTGGCTCACACAAATGATAGAATCCAGTAAAAAACAAAACAAAATAAATCAAATTTCAACGAGCCAATATCATTCCCTCAAATATATCTTCTAAAGATTTAGCCTGATTTTAAAGAAGTCTTACCACTTACCAGCCATGGCTGCCGCAGCTCTCTTCTTATCAGGTAAGGAAAAAAAAAAAAAAACTGACAGCAAACAGCAAACAGGCTCTTCCTGTCAGGCAGGGCATGGGGCTGTTTATTTGTTTCCATGGGTACGGATATGTAGGTGTGGGCATGCTTTATCAATGAGATCCCTTTTCATCTTTCAGGATTCTTTCATATAAAAGAATAGGTAATACAATTAAGTATTATCCTGAGAACTTGCTAAACTGAAAAATTAGATCAATTGTATTTACTACTAAGCCTTCAAACCCATGGTCCCCTCTTCACATTCTTAGATGGCTCTTCAACAGAACTAGAACTATCTCCCAGAGGCTTGAATGACTTTCCTGGCTGATATCCATCAAGTTGCTGTATCATAGAGAGGCCCATGCAAGCAGTTTCTCTTTCTCGCCTCCGCCATTTACACACGTGTTCCAGCTCATAGGAAATGAGCTCCATGGTGTCATTTAATCCCATTAGCAACTTTAATGAAAGAGAAAATAAAAATATTTCAAATAATGTCTGCCCTTGGCCTCAGCCTTTATTTTAGTATAAAAACACCAAAATCAGCGTGAAAAAAAGACCAAGGAGGATTCCAGGCTTATACCTGGCACCTCAGATGCTTGAGAATGCCTGCTATAGTTCCCTTCTGGACACAACCCCACCCCATGGCTCCAAAGATCACTAGTATCAAGGCATTAAATTCAATAATTTCCCATCTGTTAGCAGTCACTTGAGTCACTTTAATCATAGCCATATGCCAAATTTCTGAGTCAAGAAATTAAGGTCTGATAGAGTGTATGAAAATATCAGTGGTCTAAAATATACAAGATTCCTGTATCTATGACTAGTTTTTAACACTTTCAAGCTCCATGACCAATACCAAATAATCTGTTTTTTCTGAGACTCATTTTCCTCCCTCTAAATAGAAGTACCTCATGTGTCATCAACTTGGGAGAGTTCATGAAGAACTGATGAAACACTTTATAGGTCCTCAATCTGCCAGTTCATTCCCCAGATGGCCTCAATGGCCGAAGCTATGCCAATCTGAAACCAGGAGACAGAACCCTCTTCTGCGTCTTCCACATGGGGGCAGAGGCCCAAGGACTTGGGCCATCTTCCACTGCTTTTCCAGGTCATAGCAGAGAGCTGGATCCAAAGCACAGCAGCCGGGACTCAAACCAGCGCCCACATGGGATACCGGCACTGCAGGCAGTGGCCTTACCTGCCATGCCCCAGTGCCAGCCCCATGATTATCATTTTGATCCTGATAATTCTTTGCTATGGGAAGATGTGCTGTGTGTTGTAAGATGTTAAGCATCATTGCTGTGATCTACCTGTAATCTACTGTGATCTACTGTAACACTGTCCCAACTGTGACAAAATTATGTCCAGACTTTGCTGAATCTCTCCCCATGATAAAACTCTGTAGCTTCTCAGTTAAGAAATGGGAGGGTAAGATTCTTGCTCTCTTACTTATAAGTTGTCATCCTGGATAATTTACTTACCCTCAGTCATTTTAAGTATACATTGGGGATAGCAATAGTAACGATAATAATAATTATTATTATAAGAAGAAGGAAATAAGGTAATATTATTTTGTGGATTAAGTGACAAAGCTTATTTAACAAATACTTACACTGTGTATTTTACGTTTACATTTCAATATTTTACGTAATAAACATGATGATCTGATGAGATGAGTAACATTGTTAGGTCTTTTTTACAAATGGGAAACCAGAGATGCAGAGATTAAACATCTTGCCTGATTCCATAGAGCAAGTTGCAGAACCTGAATTCAAATCTTAAACTGAAGCCTTATACAATTCCTTGGATCCAGATGCTAGATCCCATCAGAACCTGGTCTGTCACAGTTTTCCAGTATCCCTTCTGTTGCTCTGGATTCGTTCTGAGAGGAGCACAGTGGGGGCAAGAAGCACAGAGTCACCACACAGACACCAGGAGTCAGGAATCGGGTGAAAGTAGGCCAGAAGTGAGCAGCCGGCAGACTCTTTTATTTCAGTTGGTACAGCAGCTTATATAGCCAAGGCAGCCAATCCAGTCAAGGGGTGGTTTATGACCTAACCAATCACAGCCTGTTGCCAGGCATTTCCATTGCCAGGTGGGTTCTAAAGCCATTCCTGAGTAACTGACGCTTGCTTGCCAGTGGCCGTCTTGTTATGGCCTTCTCATTCCACCACACCCTTCCTTAGCTTAGTTTCTTTTTCCTGTTTTTATAATTGTAAATCAACATCTTAATCAAATTAGCCCTATAGGGTTTCTAATCACTAGATTCATGAGGTCATTTATCTCCTTTATAGATAATATTTTGATGTTCAGTCTTGTCTTGAGAGATTCCTTTTCCAGGAATCCCAGGCCCTGGGTAAAATGTAACAGCCACCTGCACACAGACCCAGGATGATGAGAGCCCACCTTGCCGTCATCAAATATCCATAACACAATATCACCAACAAATTGAAGGTGGGCCTTGAGCACTGCAGACCAACTATGATCTTTGTTTCTAGCTAAACACGCATCTCTCAGCTCCAACTTCAACCTATAAGAACTTTTATTCCTAACACTTCAGAAATCCAGGGAATTAGGCAATGACTGCCCATATCTTCGCTCTGCAATTTGCAATTTACGCTGCTGTTCTTCTACCACCCTGGCATCTGTATTTAGCTCACTGCATTTCAGCTGAGTAGATCCAGTTTTGATGGTTCTGCAGCAACTTCTCCAATTAGTTATGGGGGTGCTCTATATCAAATTCAGGGAGTCTGGCTAAAGAATCTAGCTCTTCATTATTATGTCAGGCTGTCTTCAGAAACTGGGTGTAGAAAGAGCTGGCAGGTGTCTGGCACATAGTAAGAGCCTAATAGATTGCATTGATTGTTAGATTAGTGTTATTATTCTGTACTGCTCTGCAAGCAGGTGCTATGCCATATGTACTTGTTTAAAAACTGTGTCCTTACAAGCACCTTGTGAGCTAGACAGCACAGGGAAGCAATAGCATCTTCCTCTGATGAATAATGAACCTGCATACTTGTCAGAGGGTTGAGAGGAGTGTGAATGAGAACTCAGTTTTCCCCATCCTAGGTGACCTGTCTCTAGTATCACAAACCACCTGTCAGAGCACTGTATCAAGTGCTCTGAGAAGATAAGGACGTTGATAGTGAATAAGGGTCTGCTTTCAGAAGGTCTAAGGCAGGTTGAAGGACAAAAGCATTCACAAGGAAAAACACATGACAAGAGTAGAAAGTGTAGGATCTGCTAAATGGTAGGATAGACTAACAATACTCTAATAGAATTTCAGACAAAAGATGGAGTTAAAGGGCTCTGTGGCTGCTGTTGTGATCCAGCAGGTTTAGCTTCCACTTTCAACACAACCGTTCCATAGCAGAGCGCTGATTCCAGTAACAAGTGCTCCATTTCTGATCCAGCTTCCTGCTAATGTGCCTGGAAAAAGGGTGGAAAGTGGCACAAATACTTGGTCCCATGCTACTCATCCAGGCACCTGGTTTTGGCTTGCTCATTTCCAGCCTTTGTAGCCACTTCAGTAGTGAAGCAGTAAATAGAAGATTCTCTCTTTGTCTTTCCCGCTCTCTATTTAAATAAGTATGTTTATTTAAGTAAATAAACAGATAGATAAATAAATAAATAAATATTTAAAAGGAAAGAGCTCTGAATTTTAGTGCCAGCCATTTGGTATGAGGGTTAAGATGCCTGGGTTCAAGGAATGAGTGGTTCTAGTCTTGGCTTTGCTACCAATTCCAGCTTCTTGATGAGATATACAGTGGGAAACAGCAGGTGATGGCTCAAGAACTGGGTCCATTGGAAAACTCCCATTAAGTTTCTAGCTCCCAGCTTTCTCCTGGCCCAGCCCTAACTTTTGTGGCCATTTGCAGAATGAACTAGTAGATGGGAAGTTCTCTCTCTCTCTGCCCTTTAAATCAATTAAATAGATAAATAAAAATTTTTCCAAAGAGCTATGAACTTTATTTTTTTTAAAGATGTATTTATTAATTTGAAAGAGTTACACCGAGAAAGAAAGGCAGAGAGAGAGAGAGAGAGAGAGAGAGAGAGAGAGAAAGGGAGAGGCCTTCCATCCTCTGGTTCATTCCCCAATTAGCACTCACAAAGATGAGAGCTGCGACAGGAGCTCCTTCCAGATCTCCCATGTGGGTGCAGGAGCCCAAGAACTTGGGCCATCTTCTACTGCTTTCCTAGGCCATAGCAGAGAGTTGGATCAGAAGTGGAGTAGACTCGAACCTGCATCCACATGGGATGCCAGCACTGGAGGTGGTGGCTTTACCTGCTGCGGTTTTACCTGCTAAGCCACAGCACCAGCCCCAAGAGCTATGGACATTGAAGAATGATTTTCAGGGTCAGGCACTGTGGCATGGTGGGCTAAACCTCTGCCTGTGGTGCCAGCGTGTCATATGAGTGCTGGTTCATGTCCCAGATGCTCTTCTTCCTATCTAGCTCTCTGCTACGGCCTGGGAGGGCAGTGGAGGATGGCCCAACTGCTTGGGCCCCTGTACTAACACAGAAGACCTGGAGGAAGATCCTGGCACTTGGCTTCAGATCAGTCAAGCTCCAGCTGTTGTGATCATTTGGGGAGCGAGCCAGCAGATGGAGGACCTTACTCTTGTCTCTCCCTCTCTCTGCCTGTAACTCTACCTCTCAAATAAATAAATAAACATTTAAAAAAAGAATGACTTTAAAATGCACTTTTAAAACTGTATTGAAGCTCTGTGTACCAGGTATTATAATGGATGCTGTAGGTAAAATAGGTACAACAGGGATTGCTGGACCTGTGTCTCCGAGAAGATGTTCATGCTAAAACTCCATTTTAAAGATGGAAAACTGATATCAGAAATGACCCCTAAAATATATACCAAAATGTAGCCTTTTAAACTTCCCCAGAATCACCATATGTTACTGGAATTTGGGGTGCCATATGATATCACCATATGCTTATTAATAAATCCCCAATATTAATAAGCCAGAGAGGGTTCTTGCCTAATTTTTAGAGAAGAATTCTAAATACTGGCATAAATAAATGAGGCAGCATGGTACATTTTAGGCTTTTATTCAGTGAGGGAAATCATAGGGGTGTGAGAGCTTTATCTAAGGGAGGGGGGGGTAAATCTGGGTTCATACCAAGCCCCAGGAACCAGCCACGTGGAGAAGCATCTAAGCCAGAAAGTCTAGGGTGGGTGGCCTGAAGGCCATGTGCCCTAGGGGTGCAGGACTACAGCCAGCCCCCTCCTGGCAAGACAACAGGAAACAGAAGAGAAGGGCAGACACACGTGTCCCAGGCTTTTAACCCACTTCCAAAGGGGAGTGGTTAATTAACCTGATTAGCTGGTAGGCACCCAGGTGTGGCCGGGTAGGGGCATGAGGTCACACAGGGGCGTGGCGAAGGCGTGGTCTTCCAGCTCACAAACCTAATAGATTTTATCCCATATGCCTGCCTTCTTCAAAACTAGCCTCACCCAGATAAAATTCTGGCAGGAATTCTCATTGTTAATTTAAATTCAGTCTTAGAATTCCATTCCCAAGCTATTTCATGTGCAAATGCTAAAAAGGAAAGGAAATTCAATGCCCATAGAATAATATAATCACCGAAAGCAAGGAAATCAAAATGCCACTAATGAAAATGACATGAAAATTCAAAGAACAACTATTTTCTTTCAGGAAGAAAATGCCTTTTATAGAGCAAAGTAAATGAGAAATTATGTAGCTGGGCCCATCATTGTGGTACTGCAGGTTAACCCAGAGTCTGCAATGTTGCCATCCCAAATGGTCCATCCCATATGGACCTGTTCTAGCCCTGTCACTCCACTTCCACTCTAGCTCGCTGCTAATGCACCTGGGAAAGTAGCAGAAAATGGTCCAAGGTTTTGGGCCACTGCCCTCCAGATGAGAAACCCAGAGAGAGTTCCAGGTTCCTGAATTTGGGCTGATCCATACCTGGCTGCTGCAGCTATTTGGGGAGTGAAACAGGGAATAGAAAATTTCTCTCTCTGTCTCTGCCTTACAAATAAATAAATAATTTTTTAAAAAAAATTATGTAGCTAAGTTGATTGCTATCTCTTTGTCGACTATTAAAAAAAACACCCAAGCAAGACTGACCTTGACCAACTCTTTTGCTTCTGTATGCATCCATATCACCTAAGGAATTGTTGCTGTGTAGAGGGAAATCAGCACGTATTGTAAAATATGAATGGTTTAGGATAAATGTGTGATGGGTTCATGGGCAGTCAGGGTAGTCCCAGTGGAAACTGAGCGTGCAAAATCTTTAGCAAGGTCAAAAGTGCCTACCTTTCCACTCCTTGAAAGCTTCCAATCTTATCATGAGAATAGTAAGGGAGTAGTGATCCTTTCTGAGATCCTAGTTTATTGTAGAATAAATTAGGTATCCCACCCTTCTGGTGGCTCTTTTTATTTTATTAGGAGTAAGCCAGAGAGGATAAAAGATGGCAGATCAGGTCTTTTGATGGATTTTGTCCTTGCCTTGTAACTAAAGTTTTTTTCCTTCCTTCAAAGTGTGCTTAAAAACCCCAGTACCACTGGACCCTTTGGGTTTTGCCACTCTTGGAGCCTCCCTCCATGCCACTATGGTTGGAGGTCTCTGACCCTAATAAATCTTGCTTTTATTTTTTCCTTATATTTTTATTTATTTATTTATTTGAAAGAGTTACACAGAGAGAGGAGACGGAGAGAGGGAGAGAGAGGTCTTCCTTCTGCTGGTTTGCTTCTCAATGGCTGTGATGGCCGCAACTGTGCTGATCTGAAGCCAGGAGCTTCTTCTGGGTCTCCCATATAGATGCAAGGGCCCAAGTACTTAGGCCATCTTCCACTGCTTCCCCAGGCCATAGTGGAGAGCTGGATTGAAAATGGAACAGGCAGAACTCGAACTAGCGCCCATATGGGATGCCGGCACAGCAGGAGGTGGCTTTACATGCTATGCTTCAGTGTAGAGCTGGATTGAAAATGGAACAGGCAGAACTCGAACTAGCACCCATATGGGATGCCAGCACAGCAGGAGGTGGCTTTACATGCTATGCTTCAGTGTTGGCCCCTAAATCTTAATTTTCTCTTTGCCTGGTCCATGGAAATTCTTCTTCCATGAGAGACAAAGAACTGAGGTAATAATATTTTCTCTGCTACTGTTTGACCCATAAGAAAAGGGAGAATAAATGGCCAGTATAGCAAATATGTGAATGAAAAGTAATGAAGTAGGCAGGCATACAGGCTAAAATTGATTAGGTTTGTGAGCTGGAAGACCACGCCTTCGTCACACCCCTGTGTGACCTCACACCCTACCTGATACCTTCACCATGCCTCCATGTGACATCAGGCTGTACCTGACCATACCTGAACACCCACCTGCCCACAAGCCACTCCCTGTGGAAAATATATAAAAAGGCAAGGAGCGTCCCAAACCGCTCTCTGCCTCTGCTTTAGTGCCGGTGATAAGCGGTGGATAGCAGCTCAAGGTGCTTGCTGCACGTGGCTCTGGCCTGCTCTCTGAGTGGTATGGATGCTACCCTAGTTTCCAGACTTTCCCCTCTCTCCATCCTGAACTAAAGCCTTCACTTCCCTAGATACTTTTCACACTAAATAAAAGCCTAAAATGTACCATGCTGCCTCATTTATCTGTGACGGTATTTAGAATTCTCTAAATATTAGTCAAGAACCCGCTTGGGCTTACTACTATTGGTGATTTATTTATTAAAAGCTTTCTCTCTGTCTCTCCCTCTCACTGTCTGTAATGCTACCTCTCAAATAAATAAATAAAATATAAAAAAGAATGTAGAGTTAGATTGTCATTTTGGAGATGGACATTAAGTAGCTATGCAGTTCCTTTCAAAGACATGCTTATATCAAGATTTGCTGGGTTTTGAGTAACAATTGGCTTTTCAAATACTGCATCTCAGAATGCAATCCCCTGTTTTTATTTTTGTTTGTGGGAAGCAAACACATACTGAGTATTTGAGATAATAGGGGGAGTATAGATTGCAATAGATACCTGGCTTGCTTCAACCCTGCTCTCTCAAATTTATACCTTTTACCTAGGAATTTATCAGGCTGGGTTGAATTTGAGGACAATTAAACTTTTTTTCTGCCTCATATTCTTTTATTTTAGCATTTTAATTTATTTGAAAAGCACAGGGACAGAGAGAGAGAGAGCCCACTGATTGAACTCTGCTGGTTCACTCCCCAAATGTCCACAATAGCCAAGGCTCATCTAGGTCAAAGTTAGGAGCCAGGGACTCAATCCAGGTCTCTCACAAGAGAGGAGGGATGCAAATACCATCATCTACTGGAAGTTGGAATCAGCAGGGACTCGGACTTGAATCCAGGCACTCCAGTAAAGAATGTGATTAACCAAGCAGCACCTTAACCACTAGAACAAATACATAACCCCTTTCCCTCATTTTCTACGTCCAAATGGTCATGCTGTAGATGATAGCAATCAACGTACTTATGCTGGGATACAGAAATGTTTTTCAGCACACCTTACATCTGATAAAACATTTTTATACCTTAAAGTCTTCAATTTGAATAAATCTATTTATTGATTTTTGAGTCTTTCTGCCACTTTGTTTGTGACATGTGATAATAATACACTTGGCAATTAGCAACATAATATTTTTGCTTTTAAAAAACTAGTTTCCTAGGGTCGGTGTTATACCATAATCAGTTAAGCTACTGCTCGCAATACCAACATCCCATATCAGAGTGCCAGTTTATGTCCCAGCAGCTCCACTTCCAATGCAGCTTCCTGCTAATAGGCTTGGGAAGGCAACAGAAGTTGGCTCAAGTACTGGTGCCCTGGCCACCTGCATGGGCGACCAGGGTGAAGTTCCATGCTTCCGGCTTCAGCCTGGTTCAGACCCAGCTGTTGAGGCCATTTGGGGAGTAAATCAACAGATGGAAGATCACTCTGTCTCTCTTTGTGTCTCTTCCTCTCTCAATGTCCTTCTTTCAAATAAACAAATAAATCTTTTAAAAACTAGTTTCCCTAAACACCTCTGAAAATATTCTTTGCTTTTTGAGGAAAAACAGTATCCATTGGCTTTTTAATTTCCCCTTTCCCTAATCATGAAAATAATCACTTTGTAGAGTCCTGATTATGTTTAGAGTTAGAGACAAAAACCTTGGAACTATCAACTTTTTCAGATACCTTTATAGATGCATGTTGTAATTTTTCTGAAAGTACTCAGGGTAAAGTACAAGAAAGAAGAGTGTATAAAGCATTACTCAGAGAAAATTTATTTTTTCTCTAAAAGAGTTCATGTTTATGTCTCAGATTTTAACTTTGTTCTAAGAGCATATTAATCAATTCCCCATCATTTCTATTCTGTTTGATCTATCAAGTAACATCATCACATCAAAGCCATTTATTTATAATTGGTGTCCCATGCACAAAGGTGTATTTATTTACTCATTTAATTGTTTACTTATTTATTGCTTTATGTCTGAATAAAACATCTCAGAAATGGTCGCAAATTATACAATCAGGGTTATATTTTTTCCTGGCAATTGAATCTCAGTGGCTTCAGTTTAAAAATAAATCTCAACTTTCCTCCAAAATTAATAACAATAGCATCATCCACAAACACAAACTGCTTAAAATGTCACAAGAGAATAGGACGCGACTAGGCCAAAGCAATGGATATGGAGAGACAATCAGAAGTTAAAGATTCTGTTTAAAAGATTCTTTTAAATATTCTAAGGCAATAATAACACTTTTTGTTGTTGTTGTTATTTTTAGCTAGTTAGCCTGAATATTTTACTCCTCTATGGTTAACTGGGTAAGTGCAGGTAGTTATTACTCCAGTATTAAAAGAATTTGTTTTTAAAAAATCTTGATTAAGAATAGGATAATAAAACAGTAAGTGCTTAAGCTAGTGGATAGATGTCATGTTTCAAATAATAATATCTGGAATCGATTCCTGGCTCTGGGTCTTGACTTTAGCTTTCTACCAATGGAGAATCTGGGAGGCAGCAGTGATGGCTCCAGTGGTTAAGTCCTTGAGCACCTACATAGGTAACCTGGATTGAGTTCCCAATTCCCAGCTTTAGCCCCACCCCAGCTCCAGTCATTGCATATATTTGGGGAGTGAAGTAGTAGATGAAAACTCTGACTTTGTTTGCCTACCTCACTTCTTCTCTCTGCCTCCAAATAAATCAAAAAATAAAACTTTTCAAAAGGAATGACATGGGGCTGGCGCTGTGCCATAGCAGGTTAAGCCATTGCCTGCAGTGCTGGCACCCCATATGGGCACTGGTCCAAGTCCCGGCTGCTCCACTTCTGAGTCAGCTCTCTGCTATGGCCTGGGAAAGCAGTGGAAGATGATCCAAGTGCTTGGGCCCTATGTGGGAGACCCAGAAGAAACTCCTGGCTCCTGTCTTCAGATCGGCACAGCTTTGGCCATTGCAGCCAATTGGGGTATGAACCAGTGGATAGAAGACCTCTCTCTCTCTCTTTCTCTCTCTCTCTCACTCTCTCTCTCTGCTTCTCCTTCTCTCTCGTGTGATAATCTGACATTAAAATAAATAAATAAATCTTTATATTTTTAAGGTTTATTTATTTGAAAGAGTTATACAGAGTGGCAGAGAGAGAGAGAGAAGGAGAGAGAGAAGTCTTCCATCCGATGGCTCACTCCCCAAATGGCCGCAACAGCTGGAGCTGTACCAATCCAAAGCCAGGAATCAGGAGCTTCTTCTGGGTCTCCAACATGGGTGCAGGGGCCCAAGGACTTGGGCCATCTTCCACTGCTTTCCCAGGCCATAGCAGAGAGTTGGATCAGAAGTGAAGCAGCTGGGATTTGAACCAGCACCCCATATGGGATGCCAGCACTGCAGGCGGTGGCTATACCCACTATGTCACAGCACCAGCCCCAACAAATACATCTTTAAAAAAAAAGAATGACATAATATACAATGAAAGTCATAATAATTATCTAAATTATCAACTGTTTTTGAGCTTTACTGATTTTTCCTTTTTTATATATTAATATAAACAGAACAGATTTCATGTGTTTTGTACATGCAATTCTTTTTATTTATTTGACAGTTACAGACAGTGAGAGAGAGAGACAGAGAAAGGTCTTCCCTCCATTGGTTCACTCCCCAAGTGGCCGCAATGCCTGGAGCTGCACCAATCCGAAGCCAGTAGCCAGGAGTTTCCTCCCGGTCTCCCATGCAAGTGCAGGGGCCCAAACACTTGGGCCATCCTCCACTGCCTTCCCAGGCCACAGCAGAGAGCTGGACTGGAAGAGGAGCAACTGGGACTAGAACCCGGCACCCATATAGGATGCTAGCGCCACAGGTGGAGGATTAACCAAGTGAGCCACGGCGCCGGCCCCTCCTACATGCAATTCTAAGAAAATAATCACACTTCACTTCCACCCTCTCCCCCACCCCCTCCTTCTTTCTTTTCTTTTCTTTCTTTAATTTTTGCAAAACATAATTTCTTATTTATTTATTTTTGACAGACAGAGTTAAGACAGTGAGTGAGAGACAGAGAGAAAGGTCTTCCTTCCATTGGTTCGCCCCCCTAAATGGCCGCCAAGGCCGGCGCTGCGCTGATCCGAAGCCAGGAGCCAGGTGCTTCCTCTTGGTCTCCCATGCGGGTGCAGGGCCCAAGCACTTGGGCCATCCTTCACTGCCTTCCTGGACCACAGCAGAGAGCTGGACTGGAAGAGGAGCAACCGGGACAGAATCAGGTGCCCCAACTGGGACTAGAACCTGGGGTGCCAGAGCCACAGGCAGAGGATTAGCCTAGTGAGCCGCAGTGCTGTCCACAGAACATAATTTAAATCTGCTCTATAATCACAGGCTTAATGTACCACTAACCATAATATTTAAAAAGCAAAAATTAGAAACATTTTAAGTGAGAAAATTTCTGTGGTCTTAGTACTCCATGAAGCCAAGTCATAAAAAAACAACATTATATATGGAATATGATGGAATTTGAAGTTGGAGTCAGTATGTCTTAGTCTCTACTTGAGTGGGTGCTACAGTAGGTATCAGCCCCCTCTTCAACTAGAAATGCAGTAGTTGCAAGAAACTCAGTGGCACAGTGTCTCCTTTTATGAGTTGTGATTTATTTTTATCCAACCGTGCTTTGAATGCCTTCTTTTAGCTTGGTTGTACCTGGGCTACCTGTCTGCAGTTTATCTTGACTGAGGACATAAACATCTGTACTATCTCCTGCTGTGTTTTATTTTCCCAATGACAAAAGTACTATAGTCAATTACTTTACTATTTAAGAAATACATACAGTCACACAGACACACACATACACACACACACACACACACTATCCCGTGAGTCAAGGTAACCCATTTGAAAGATTTAGGCCTTGGCAAATCCTTGGACTTTCCTTCTTTGACTGCCTTTAAAGTCACCAGGTGTCCTCTGACTGGCTAATAAAATTGGAAGTCAAGGGATTGTGGTTAGGTTTCCTTGTCTTAGCTTGGCTTTCTTCATTTATCCAGTGGGGTCAAGTATGGGAGGTAGGTAAGCAGTGACAAATTTCTGCTAAATTTCTTCAGAAACAGCCCTTGATTCTCAGGTTTTTCTCTGAGTTCTTCCATTAACTTCTTATGCCCCTTCAAAAATGGAGCTATCACCCTTGGAATGTGTCTTCCTGTTTATTACAGTGCCAAGGCCATCTACAAGATAGGGAGCCAGAGGAATGACTAGAGGTCAAACACAAGTTCTAAATATAACAAGTGTAAAATTTGGATCTTAACCCATTGGAAATAATGAAGCTAAAAACAGTGGTCATATGCAGCATATCTTCAAAGTTTTACCCTGCCCCCTTTAGTCTGGTTGAGATCCCCCTGGAGAATCTCCTTCAGGCAGCCATCCTGTCAAGAGGCAAAAGGGAAGCTGAATTGTGGAAGCTCAGGTCATCATGTGCAACAATTTATTTTCTAAATAAGATTTATTTATTTATTTATTTATTTGAAACTAAGAGTTACAGAGAGAGATGGAGAGACACTCAGAGAGAGAGAGATCTTCCATCTGCTGATTCATCCCTCACGTGGCCACAACAGCCAGGGCTGAGCCAGGCGGAAGCCAGAATTCAGTAGCTTCTTCCAAGTCTCCAATGTGGGTAGCAGGGACCCACACACTTGAGTCATATTCTGCTGCTTTTCCTAAGCCATTAGCAGGGAGCTGGATCATAAGTGGAGCTTCCAGGACATGAACTGGTACCAATATGGGATGCTAGCATTGCAGGCAGCAGCTTTACCCACTAAGCCACAACACTGGTCCCAGTGTAGGAACACTTTAAACTAATTAACTAGATGTTTTCATTTGAGGGAATAATGTTACCCTGTAGCGAGAGACAGGCTTTACTTGAGTTCCAGAGGCAGAGCCATTGTTCAGAGCCACCTGGCCTTGTCTCCACCTTCCACTGGAAGCCAGCTTCATTCAAGAGCAAGCAGGTGTTTCTCTTGCCTTTGCTGCTGTTTCCTCTACGTTAGCTCCTTTGACAACCTCGCAGGAAGGAGGTGTGTCAACGTCTTTGGCTGCATTCAGTCATTCTTACTTCCTGTCTTTCACCATGTATTGTCTTTACCTTACAAGAAATATTACAATGCATCTTGGATGTTAGGCATTCACAGAAACCCATTTATATAAAAACTCAGAGGAATATTAGAGTGATCCTGATATAGGACTCTATTTCAAACATTTATTTCAATAAACTTAGATCTTCAAAAGCTGAACCACCCATTGCTGATCCAGTATAATTGTGAGAAAGATCTTCAATATATATGTACTACAAATGTAATATATATATATTCAGTATATATATAATATGAATATATATGTAATATAAATTTATACATACTGCCTTCCAATACTTTTTTTGTTTTTAAACTTTTTCAACTTTTATACTTCGTAGTATAAAACACCGAACTGCTTCCAAGGTATACTTCTGAGGCTGTTCCATTCTTCTCTGAAGAAACTTCTGTTTTCCTCAGCACTGCCGCCCCTCCCCCCAGTGTAATTTCTGACTTCCTGCCTAACGTAAATAACTAGCTTTTCTTTAAGTATCCAAGGTTTGTGGGGCCTTCAGGTTAAGAAGCAGAGCTCATCAGGCAAGATTCCACTGATGAGAACACTCCTCCTTCCATGTCTGTCACACTTTACTTTCCTCCCTCTCTCTGCGGCTTTAGGCAACTTGACAAGAATAATTTTGAAAGCAGACAGAATCTTTCTCCAGGATACCCTCAATATTAGAACTCCGGGGAATTAAAAGGTCAACATTCATGACTCTTGCCATAAAATTTTGGACAAGTACCCGAGTAATCAAGGAAGTCTCATTGTCCATTTCCTATCAGGATGTCTATGCATCCCTCCTCTTTTACTCCATGCCTCCTGTGGAATAGAAAATCAATTTATATCTGCATCTTAATTAACATACTCTTTCTCTTGGGTTCAGTCTTACGTAGGATAAGACTGTCGTTTGGAAAGGATAGACCAGTTCTGCACACTTGTGTATGAGAATCTTCCTTATATGCCTTTTTACGTCATCATGTAGTATGAGAATTGTGTGAAGTGGGGGTGTGGGGAGCAACTCAGACTAGACTGAGTTACTGGAATTAAGACTTATTCTATGCATCTGCTCTCCCACAATATGGCGCTGGGAGAGGAGAAAACAGCTTCTACGCAGCTGCCTCTCACCAACTTGAGTGATGACCTGCAGGAGCTGATCCTGCTCCTGATTGGAGGAGAGCAGCGTACTCGGCGTGTGGGTAGCAGAGTTGGGATTGGCGGAGGAGGACTATAAAGGAGGAGAGAGACAACATGCACCAGGAACATCTATCTGAAGGAACACCTGAGCAGCCCCCGAGAGAGCCGGCTGGCGGTGTGCCGCTCCCCCGCGGAAGTGGGGAAAGTGGCAGGGGGAACCGCCCTTCCAGGGAGGTGGAAGGGTCGGTAGCCAACCCGGGGAGGGCCAGCAGACAAAAGAACAGCGCAGGGTTTAGTGTCGTTCCTCTGCGAAGAGGGGGAGCGACAGGGGGAAGGTGACTCCTCTTTGTATCTCAATGAGAGAGAAGGCGGGGCCAGGAATAGGAAGATTCCACTAGGCTGTCATTATAAGCTAATTAATTAACCTGACGCATGACAGAAGACTAAACTGAAAATCTGTAGAAGTAGAAAATTAACATTTGGCTTCAGTTTTTATGCTTTAAAAGATTATTGATCAGTGCATCATGATTGACAGAATGGCTAAATTTACCTCAAGGGGTATGGAGGTAGAAGAAGAATAATTTTAGGAGCAAACATGAAAATATCATTTTGATTATTGTCAGCTAATGTGTAGGATTCAGGGAAGGGCGCAGTCTTAGAATTAGACTGGAGTGTCCTCTTTGCTTCCATGGATGAGATCATGTTAAAATTTAGGATTACGTATTAAATGATGACGTGAATGCTGCCCAGAGGTTTTTGATGAACATAGC
Source organism: Oryctolagus cuniculus (assembly GCF_964237555.1). NCBI lineage: Eukaryota > Metazoa > Chordata > Mammalia > Lagomorpha > Leporidae > Oryctolagus > Oryctolagus cuniculus. The sequence goes on from NC_091432.1 coordinate 96,769,753, forward strand.
TGTTTTGAAGACACCTAAAATACACTTTTCATCAATTGAAAACAGGATTCATACTGCGTATGTGGGTGTGAAATTTGTCTGAGAACCTATTAATATATTTTCTCACGGAAAAATCTATTAGCATATTTGATTGCAAACTCTGGGCCTTTGCAGCTTCTTGTGTGTCAGGAGTGTGATTCTTTTTCATCTCAGCGTAACATAAACTAAGATGGTGATAGTCTTTTCCCAGAAAATAAATGAGTCATAATAAACCTTTCCCTGTGTGAGGATGAATGTGAAGTGCATAATCATTATTTGAACAGGATGTGCCTTTAAAAAGCACTTGAGATTGCATATCTCAAGTCTGTTCAGATGGCAACTTAAGCAGCATGTCTGGCAACACAATTCTGTTCCTTTCTACTTCTCAACAATACTTTCAGAGGTCATGACATGAAATTCTTTGGTTGAAATTATCCCATCCTTGTTTTCTCTACTTAGGTATAGTGATCGGACTTTAATTGTTATATTCCTGCCTGAATTCCTTGCCAGAATCTGCTTTAACCTTTTACTGCCTGGTTTGTTAAACTTGAAATTTCTTTAAAGTGGCATCCTTTTTAAAAAAAAGATTTTATTTATTTATTTGAAAGGTAGAGTTACAGACAGTGAGAGGGAGAGACAGAGAAAAAGGGCTTCCGTCTGCTGGTTCACTCCCCAAATGTCCGCAACGGCTGGAGCTGCGCCGATCTGAAGCCAGGAGCCAGGAGCTTTCCCTAGGTCTCGCACGTAGGTGAAGGGCCCAAGGACGTAGGCCGTCTTCTACTGCTTTCCCAGGCCATAGCAGAGAGCTAGATAGGAAGAGGAACAGCCGGGACTAGAATCAGGGCCCATATGGGATGCCAGCGCCTCAGGCGGAGGATTAACCCACTGCACCAAGGCGCTGGCCCCTAAAGTGGCATCTTATTTATTTATTTTTTTGACAGGCAGAGTGGACAGTGAGAGAGAGAGACAGAGAGAAAGGTCTTCCTTTACCGTTGGTTCACCCTCCAATGGCCGCTGCGGCCGGCGCACTGCGGCCAGTACACCACACTGATCTGAAGCCAGGAGCCAGGTGCTTCTCCTGGTCTCCCATGGGGTGCAGGGCCCAAGGACTTGGGCCATCCTCCACTGCACTCCCTGGCCACAGCAGAGAGCTGGCCTGGAAGAGGGACAACCGGGACAGAATCCGGTACCACGAGCGGGACTAGAACCCGGTGTGCCGGTGCTGCAGGCGGAGGATTAGTCTAGTGAGCCGCTCGTGCAGGCCTAAAGTATCTTTAGATGAGAGATTCATGGTAGAAAAATTTCATACCAAAACTTAAGGAATATGTATAAAATGCTTTTTGAATTTCAGTAAGGTGTGTGTATTCATTTCTAATTATGGTGATTACAATAAAGAATCTTTAGCAAGAATTCTAAAAAGAGGAAAATAATATGGAATGATGATTTTAAAAACAGCAACAGTTTCACCACAATTTAGAAGCCATGTAGTTGTTTTAAGTAGAAGAGAAAGACTACCACTTTTGGCCTATATGTTTAGACTGTATGTTTTGTTTCATTTTCTCTACATGAAGCACATCGTGACAAAGTTGTATTTATTTATAACATTTATCAAACATTTATCAAAACATTTATCATAACACTTGTCAAAACAAAGGGTTTGTTTTATTACCCATGAGTTAGTGGTGAACACATTTCGGTAGCAGTTTTAAACTTAGAAATTTATCAAAGCATGCATATAGTGTTCTTTCTGCGTATACAATTCCTACTGCACAGTTGAGGTAGTAAAAATATCCAGGAGCAGAGCTTCTAGGAAGCAATCAGATGTGCTATAATTATAATGCTATGGGATTTCAAAATAAAAGAATTGTGAGTTTTCCATGTAGCGGTTCGGATGCCTGGTAGGGAGGGAGTTGGAACATGATGATGTCCTTGTGATACAATGGGTTAAGCTGTCACCTGTGCTGCCAACATCCTGTATCAGTGATGGTTCAAATTCTGGCTGCTCCACTTGCGATCCAGCACCCTGCTAATGCACCTGGGCAAACAGCAGATGTCCAAGTGCATTGCCTGGTGCCACTCATATGGGAGACTTGGATGGAGTTCCAGGCTCCTGCCTTTAGCCTGGACCAGCCCCAGGCTTTGCAGCCAGGATATAGAACATTTCTCTCTCTCTTTCTCACTCTCTCCCTCTCTCTCTGTCTACAGTCTCTCTGTAACTCTGCCTTTCAAATAAATAAATAAATAAATAAATAAATAAATAAATAAAATTTTTAAAAAGCCTCTTGGGATGCCCATGTTCCATTTTGCAGTGCCTGGGTTTGAGTCCTGGCTCCACTCCAGATTTCAGCTTCCTGATAATGATCACCCTGGCTCAAATAACTGGGTCCCTGCCACACACTTGGATTGAGTCTTAGGCACTTGAATTGCATCTTAGACTTCTGACTTTGTCCTGGGCTGGTCTAGGCTGTTGAAGGCATTTGAGTGTAACCAGAGGATGAAAATTCTCTCTCTTTCTCCGTCTTTCTCTTCCAAAATAAATAATGCTTGAAAAGGAAAGGAGTTAAAAGAGCATGAAATCACACTTGATTTTTTTTTTTCAGTGATTCTTTAGTGGTTTCAGTTTCTCTTTTAGCTTTCCTATGCTTTCCTTTCTCATAAGTTAAATAAGTTAAATCTGTCTGCCACAAGGGTTTTATGTAAGAATCACCTAAAATTGTAAAGAATTCTGGTAACTACAAAGAGTAACTTAATACCTTTAAGCCATGCTAATTTGATAGGAACTGAAACTAGTGACCTAGATTTCTTTTCTCACTTACATATCTTCTAATTTATTTAGAGCATTGTGTTTTATTGAAAATGTGAAGATGCACTTATTTTTTCTAGTTATAAAAGCAATAATAAAAACCTGTAGGAATTCAGACAATGTCAAGAAATATTGAGCTAAACTGAAAAATGCAAAAAGTCAATGATTCTATAATCAGGATCAAGAGAAATATAGCTGTTTATCCATTACTTTGCGGGTTTTTTTTAAGATTTATATATATATATTTGAAAATCATAGTTACACAGACAGAGGGAGAGAAAGAGGTGGGGGGGGTGGAGAGATCAATCTTCCATTCCCTGATTCACTCCCCAGATGACTATAATGGCCAGCACTCGGCCAGGCTGAAGCTGGGAGTCAGGAATTTATTCTGGGTCTCCCACATGGGTGGTAAGGACCCAAACACTTGAACCATGATCCACTCGTTTTCCAAGGCCATCAGCAAGGAGCTGGATCAGAAGTGGAGCAACGGGGGAAGACTTGAAACAGGACCAGTATGGGATGCTGGCATTGCAAGCTGCAGCTTTACCCACTACACCACAATGCTACGTCCTTTGTTATTTCAATTGTGTCTCCACTGCACAGAAGTAAAACATGTTAAATTACATCACATAACTGTAATATCTTAATAACATTTTGCATGTGTATGGCCTCCAGATCTTCAATGTGACCTTGGGCAAAATCAAAAGAACACTGTAGTTCAAATAGTAGTTCAGTAACTCTACCATAGGAAAATATTAACTCTACAGAAATGGGAAAGATTTAGATTAATACCATAAAACATGTTCTGCTACTTAAAGAAATCATAGGCCCACTGCAAAACTAATTTAAGAATAGGCAAGGGAAACATAAGAGAAATTCACTGTTGGGCAGAGCAGGGAAAAATTCCAAGGACCAACAGGAAAGATATAGATTTGAAATAGCTGTTTTTGAGCAGATAGAGAGGAGAAAGTTAAAACAACTTTCAATTATCAACCCTTTCCTATTACTGTTATTGTTAAATTAAAAAAAAAATTATGGCATTGGAAAGAACCATGTAAGTACTTCATTATTCTGTTCCTACCATGTATCTGTCATTAGAATTCTGTTAAAAATCACAATATAATAATATTATATGAAAAATTATGTAGTCAAAACTAAGTAATAAAAGAAAATGCTAGAATGTTCTCCAAATCATAATGGGTACACATGTCAGGAGGTTAACAATTGTGCAGAAAACACACTGGAGTTAGTTTCAAAATTGATGTCTCCTTTACATGCTAAAGATGTCACTGACTCTAGGACCCTAAAACTTATCACAAATGAAACAATAGCAGAATGTACTGAATAGGACTGATGTCTCATCTGAGTAAGCACAGCAGCACTATGTGCCTTCCAAAAATTTGCTCTGTAAAGAAACGAGAAGCAACCTTGAATAACTGACTTAGCCTAATCATTGTAACTCAGAGTACAGTCACATGGAATGTAGCCATGAATATAAGGAGATTTTGTCTAGCATCATCTGGTTATCTGGTCATTATTTTCTCTTAGTGTTGATCTAGCCATCTCTATAAAACACACTTTTAAATATTTAAAAAATCACTTTGTATTTATTTGGAAGGCAAGGAGACAGAGTCCCAGTCTACTGGATCATTTGGCAAATGCCCGCAAGGGTGAGGATTAGGGTGGGCCAAAGCTGAGAACCAGGAACTCAGTCCAGTTTTCCCACCTTGATAGCAAGAACCTCGCTTTCAGTCATTACCTGCTACCTCTCACAGTCTGCCTTAGCAGGAAGCTGGAATCAGGAGTTGAAATCAGGAACTGAACCCAAGCACTCTGATATGGGATACAGGCATTTTTACTGCTACAGAAAACACCCACCCCTATAAAATACACATAAAAGCTCCGACCTATTTATGTAGGTTAACAAGGATTTACAAGCACATTTTTAAAAATTTTGCCTCTTACACAGATGTATAATTCCAAACATCTGCTGCATTCATATTTATCTCGAGATCTTTCTACTCAGGTGCAGCCAATAAAACTCTTAAGAAAATTGCATCAACATGATATGACACAACCATGTTTTCAAAGAAAGGTGTTTTCAAAGAAAGGGATACTGTAATTTGGTGGATTTCTTTTACAATTTCAAAAATATTCTAATGCTACTAATAAGGAATGCTCTGGTCAATTAAAAAATCACAAATATTTGAACTCTGCTTATGTCCCATAGTTTCCTTTAGATCAGTGGCCTACTGACTTTCCTTTTACTTATTAAGTACTGGAACTGTTGTATGTATCTCTAGAGCTGTGGAAAACTGACGATAATGGATTCAATGGTAAATTTCACAAAGTGTGAAGGGCACAACTGTATGATCATAACACTAATTATGTATTTGGAAAAACACTTTATATACTCCCAGGGATGCAGTGTGCTTGTGCTCATGTAGGAGCACAAATAAAGTATAACTCTCTAAAGCACTAATTAATATTCCTAGTTTGGGGTCATGCAACACTCCAGAAACAGCTGATGACTTTTTTTTTAAAGGCCTTTGTCTTTGTTCAGTTAACCCTGCAGATAGTGAATTACTCATAGTACACATTTATCATATGCTAGTAGTCTGCCCAGAATAACCTACTTAGAAGAAAGTGGGCAGAAAAGGCAGGTCAAGAACACATTCAGGCGAATATTACCAAAATGATACTTATTTTCTCTAAGGTTTTAAAACTTTAGCTGTTAAGATCTCTTGCTCATTCTCTAGCTCTGCTTGTTTTGTTCCCTCCCTTCTAAAATATTTTTAAAGTGTACATGTTTTCGAAATCATATAAATAATATTTGTAATAAAAATAAAAATTAATAGTTGTGCCCAAATATTCTTCATAGGAAGGATGCTACTACTCCTGATGCTGGTGGGATTTATCTGGCCAAAGAGAAATTCTGTTGCTCTCCTGTGATGATTGCATGTTAGTTTTTTAAATTTATTCACCTGTCATTGCAAGTTGCATGAAATTTACAGAAAATCACTGTTATATCAAGGATTAAAGAACAGTCCTCTTGAAATATTATTTTTGTGGGGTCAACGCCATGGCATAGTAGGTTAATCCTCCACCTGTGGTGCTGGCATCCCATGTGGGTGCCGGTTCTAGTCCTGGCTGCTCCACTTGCATTCCAATCCGACTCTCTGCTATGGCCTGGGAAAGCAGTAAAAAATAGCCCACGTCCTTGGGCCCCTGCACCCACGTAGGAGGTGGGGAGGAAGTTCCTGGCTCCTGGCTTCAGATTGGTGCAGCTCCAGCCATTGCAGCCTTTTGGGGAGTTAACCAATGGAAAGAAGACCTTTCTCCCTGTCTCTCCGTCTCACTGTAACTCTGCCTCTCAAATAAAATAAATAAAATCTTAAAAAACAAATATTATTCTTGTATAAATTTGATTTTTAATATTAATAACTATATGTGCACACTGTGTCAGGCATCTACTCAAGGACTCTAGATACCATCTAGTTTAATGGTTGAAATAATCATGTGATATGGTAACTTCCATTTTTTAAAGCATAGAAATAATTTTCTAAATTTTTATTTTTTTTTAATTTTTGAACTGACACATGGTATTGTACATGGTAATACTCAATCATGGTAAACATACATCCCCTCAAACATTTGACATTTTTTATAATGGGAACACTCCAAAGTCTTTCTTATAGATTTTTTAGAGAAATATACTATACATTACCATTATCTACATTCTACTTTGCAATAGACCACCAGGATAGGACAGTTACTCCTATCATAATAACTTAGTAGTTGCAATCAACCTTTTCCCAAACCTTCCTCGCCTCAGCCTCTCCAGCACCTGGTAATTGACTTTGTGCTCCTTTATGAGATTAACTTTTAGATTCCACCTATGATGAGATAATGTAGTACTTGCCTTTGTATGATTGACTTATTTAACATAACATAATGACCTTCAGGTACACCAATGTTGTAAAAAATGAGATATCATCCTTCAAATTTTTTTTTCCAGAGTTGAAGATTTGGGGTTCTGAATAAGTCATGCAGGTTTCTTAAAGTCATATAGCTACAGATTGCCAGGGTGAAAATTTGAACTCAGGTCAGATTGAGTCTGATTCACTCACCAAGACTGTTTACTCTTTTTTTTTTTTTTTTTTTTAATTTTTTATTTATTTTTTATTTTTTTTTAACTTTTATATAATGAATATAAATTTCCAAAGTACGATTTATGGATTACAATGGCTTCCCCCCCATACCGTCCCTCCCACCCACAACCCTCCCCTTTCCCACTCCCTCTCCCCTTCCATTCACATCAAGATTCATTTTCGATTATCTTAATATACAGAAGATCAGCTTAGTATACATTAAGTAAGGCTTTCAACAGTTTGCTCCCACACAGAAACATAAAGTGAAAAATAATAGATGATTTTTTTTAATGATGATGCAATCAGATCAGACCTATTGTCATGTTTAATCCCAGTGAGAGTCAAGTTGGGAGTTGATAGTTTCTTTTCTTTTCTTTTTTTTTTTTTTTTTTTTTTTTTTTTTTACAGAGGATCAGTTTAGTATGCATTAAGTAAAGATTTCAACAGTTTGCACCCCCATAGAAACACAAAGTGAAATATATTATTTGAGTACTCATTATAGCATTAAATCTCAATGCACAGCACATTAAGGACAGAGATCCTACATGAGGAGTAAGTGCACAGTGACTCCTGTTGTTGACTTTACCAATTGACACTCCTGTCTATGGCATCAGTAATCTCCCTATGCTCCAGTCATGAGTTTCCAAGGCTATGGAAGCCCCTTGAGTTCTCTGACTCTTATCTTGTTTAGACAAGGTCATAGTCAAAGTGGAGGTTCTCTCCTCCCTTCAGAGAAAGGTACCTCCTTCTTTGAAGACCTGTTCTTTCCACTGAGATCTCACTCACAGAGATCTTTTGCCAGAGTGTCTTGGCTTTCCATGCCTGAAATACTCTCATGGGCTTTTCAGCCAGATCCGCGTGCCTTTAGGGCTGATTCTGAGGCCAGAGTGCTATTTAGGGCATCTGCCATTCTATGAGTCTGCTGAGTATCTCACTTCCCATGTTGGATCACTCTCCCCTTTATTTATTCTATCGGTTAGTGTTAGCAGGTACTAGACTTGCTTATGTGCTCCCTTTGACTCTTAGTCCTTTCATTATGATCAATTGCGAACTGAAATTGATCACTTGGACTAGTGAGATGGCATTGGTACATGCCACCTTGATGGGATTAAATTGGAATCCCCTGGTATGTTTCTAACTCTACCATTTGGGGCAAGTCAGCTTGAGCATGTCCCAAATTATATATCTCTTCCCTCTCTTATTCCTACTCTTATGTTTAACAGGGATCACAATTCAGTTAAATTTCAACACTTAAGAATAACTGTGTATTAATTACAGAATTAAATCAGTCATATTAAGTAGAACAGACAAAAAAACTACTAAGAGGGATAATGTATTAAGTTGTTCATTAACAGTCAGGGCTATGCTGATCAAGTCACCGTTTCCCATAGTGTCCCTTTCACTTCAACAAGTTTCCTTTTTGGTGTTCAGTCAGTTGTCACCGATCAGGGAGAACATATGGTATTTGTCCCTTTGGGACTGGCTTATTTCACTCAGCATGATGTGTTCCAGATTCCTCCATTTTGTTGCAAATGACTGGATTTCGTTGTTTCTTACTGCAGTATAGTATTCTAAAGAGTACATATCCCATAATTTCTTTATCCAGTCTACCGTTGATGGGCATTTAGGTTGGTTCCAGGTCTTAGCTATTGTGAATTGTGCTGCAATTAACATTAGGCTGCAGACCGCTTTTTTGTTTGCCAATTTAAATTCCTTTGGGTAAATTCCAAGGAGTGGGATGGCTGGGTCGAACGGTAGGGTTATCTTCAGGTTTCTGAGGAATCTCCAGACTGATTTCCATAGTGGCTTGACCAGTTTGCATTCCCACCAACAGTGGGTTAGTGTCCCTTTTTCCCCACATCCTCGCCAGCATCTGTTGTTGGTAGATTTCTGAATGTGAGCCATTCTAACCGGGGTGAGGTGGAACCTCATTGTGGTTTTGATTTGCATTTCTCTGATTGCTAATGACCTTGAACATTTTTTCATGTGCCTGTTGGCCATTTGGATTTCCTCTTTTGAAAAATGTCTATTGAGGTCCTTGGCCCATCTCTTAATTGGGTTGTTGGTTTTGTTTTTGTGGAGTTTCTTGATCTCTTTGTAGATTCTGGTTATTAACCCTTTATCTGTTGCATAGTTTGCAAATATTTTTTCCCATTCTGACGGTTGTCTCTTCACTCTCCTGACTGTTTCTTTTGCAGTACAGAAACTTCTCAATTTGATGCAATCCCAATAGTTAATTTTGGCTTTGACTGCCTGTGCCTCCCGGGTCTTTTCCAGAAACTCTTTGCCTGTGCCAATATCTTGAAGGGTTTCTCCAATGTTCTCTAGTAACTTGATGGTGTCAGGTCGTAGATTTAGGTCTTTAATCCATGTTGAGTGGATTTTTGTGTAAGGTGTAAGGTAGGGGTCTTGCTTCATGATTCTGCACGTGGAAATCCAATTTTCCCAGCACCATTTATTGAATAGACTGTCCTTGCTCAAGGAATTAGTTTTAGATCCTTGATCAAATATAAGTTGGCTGTAGATGTTTGGGTTGATTTCTGGTATTTCAATTCTGTTCCATTGGTCTATACTTCTGTTTCTGTACCAGTACCATGCTGTTTTGATTACAACTGCCCTGTAGTATGTCCTGAAATCTGGTATTGTGATGCCTCCGGCTTTGTTTTTGTTGTACAAGATTGCTTTAGCTATTCGAGGTCTCTTGTGCCTCCATATAAATTTCAGCACCAATTTTTCCAGATCTGAGAAGAAGGTCTTCGGTATCTTGATTGGTATTGCATTGAATCTATAAATTGCTTTTGGGAGAATGGACATTTTGATGATATTGATTCTTCCAATCCAAGAGCATGGAAGATTTTTCCATTTCTTGGTATCCTCTTCTATTTCTTTCTTTAAGGTTTTGTAATTTTCATCGTAGAGATCTTTAACGTCCTTGGTTAAGTTTATTCCAAGGTATTTGATTGTTTTTGTAGCTATTGTGAATGGGATTGATCTTAGAATTTCTTCCTCAGCCATGGCATTGTCTGTGTATACAAAGGCTGTTGATTTTTGTGCATTGATTTTATACCCTGCTACTTTGCCAAACTCTTCTATGAGTTCCAATAGTCTCTTGGTAGAGTTCTTTGGGTCCCCTAAATAAAGAATCATGTCATCTGCAAAGAGGGATAGTTTGAGTTCTTCCTTCCCAATTTGTATCCCTTTAATTTCTTTTTCTTGCCTAATAGCTCTGGTTAGAACCTCCAGAACTATATTGAATAGCAGTGGTGAGAGTGGACATCCCTGTCTGGTCCCAGATCTCAGTGGAAATGCTTCCAACTTTTCCCCATTCAATAGGATGTTGGCTGTGGGTTTTTCATAGATTGCTTTGATTGTATTGAGGAATGTTCCTTCCAAACCCAGTTTGCTTAGAGTTTTCATCATGAAAGGGTGTTGTATTTTATCAAATGCTTTCTCAGCATCTATTGAGAGAATCATATGGTTTTTCTTCTGCAGTCTGTTAATGTGGTGTATCACATTGATTGTCTTGCGCACATTAAACCATCCCTGCATACCAGGGATAAATCCCACTTGGTCTGGGTGGATGATCTTTCTGATGTGTTGTTGCATTCTATTGGCGAGAATTTTATTGAGGATTTTTGCATCTATGTTCATCAGGGATATTGGTCTGTAATTCTCTTTCAGTGCTGCATCTTTTCCCGGCTTAGGAATTAAGGTGATGCTGGCTTCATAGAAAGAATTTGGGAGGATTCCCTCTTCTTCGATTGTTCTGAATAGTTTGAGAAGAATTGGAGTTAGTTCTTCTTTAAATGTCTGGTAGAATTCAGCAGTGAATCCATCTGGTCCTGGGCTTTTCTTTGTTGGGAGGGCCTTTATTACTGTTTCAATTTCTGTCTCAGTTATGGGTCTGTTTAGGTTTTCGATGTCTTCCTGGTTCAATTTAGGTAGGTTGCATGTGTCCAGGAATCTATCCATTTCTGATAGGTTTCCCTGTTTGCTGGCATACAAGTCCTTGTAGTAATTTCTGATGATTCTTTTTATTTCTGTGGTGTCTGTGGTTACATTTCCTTTTTCATCTCTGATTTTATTGATTTGGGTCTTTTCTCTTCTTTTTTTAGTTAGTTGGGCCAATGGGGTGTCAATTTTGTTTATTTTTTCAAAAAACCAGCTCCTCGTTTGGCTGATTTTTTGTAATGTTTTTCTTGATTCAATCCTGTTGATTTCTTCTCTGATTTTAATTATTTCTCTTCTCCTACTAGATTTGGGTCTGGTTTGCTGTAGGTTTTCTAGATCCTTGAGGTGAATAGAAAGCTCATCTATTTGGTGCCTTTCCAATTTCTTGATGTAGGCACCTATTGATATAAACTTTCCTCTTAACACTGCTTTTGCTGCGTCCCATAAGTTTTGGTATGTTGTGCTGTTATCCTCATTTACTTCCAGAAAGTTTTTGATTTCTCTTTTGATTTCTTCTATGACCCATTGTTCATTCAGGAGCATGTTGTTCAATCTCCATGTGTTTGCGTATGCTCTAGGGATTCCTGAGTTGTTCATTTCCAACTTCATTCCTTTATGGTCTGAGAAGCTGCATGGTATGATTCTAATTCTTTTGAATTTGCTGAGACTTGCTTTATGGCCTAGTATGTGGTCAATCCTAGAGAAGGTTCCATGTACTGCTGAGAAGAATGTATAATCTTTAGCTGTAGGATTGAAAGTTCTGTATATATCTGTTAGATCCATTTGGGCTATAGTGTCGTTTAAATCTACTGTATCCTTGTTGATCTTCTGTCCTATTGATCTGTCTATTTCTGAGAGTGGAGTATTGAAGTCCCCCAGTACTATTGTATTGGGGTCTAAGTCTCCCTTTAAGTCCGTTAACAAATCTTTTATATAAACCGGTGCCCTGTAGTTAGGTGCATATACATTGATAATTGTTATATCTTCCTGTTGAATTGATCCCTTAATCATTATGTAGTGTCCCTCTTTGTCTCTCTTAATGGTTTTTGTGGTAAAGTTTATGGTGTCTGATATTAAGATGGCTACGCCTGCTCTTTTTTCATTTCTGTTGGCATGGTATATCTTTTTCCAGCCTTTCACTTTCAGTCTGTATGGATCTTTGTTGGAAAGATGTGTTTCTTGTAGGCAGCAAATAGATGGGTTTTGTTTTTTAACCCAATCAGCCAAACGGTGTCTTTTAACTGGACAGTTCAGGCCATTCACGTTCAATGTGACTAATGATAAGTGGTAACTTTGCCCTGCCATTTGCCAAAGATAAGTTCTAATATATGCTTTGAATTCCCTGTGATCTTTTGCTGTGAGCTTTCCTTCCTTGGTTTCCTTCCTTTACCTTCTTTCATATTGATGACCGTGTTTCTTTGTTTCTGTGTGTAACACATCTTTAAGCATCTTTTGCAGGGCTGGACGAGTGGCAACAAATTCTTTCAATTTCTGTTTGTTATGAAAAGTCTTTATTTCACCTTCATTCACAAATGATAGCTTTGCAGGATATAATATTCTGGGCTGGCAGTTGTTCTCTCTTAGTACCTGGGCTATATCTTGCCATTCCCTCCTAGCTTGTAGAGTTTCTGATGAGAAGTCAGCTGTGAGTCTGATTGGAGATCCTCTGAGAGTAATCTGACGTTTCTCTCTTGCACATTTTAGGATCTTTTCTTTATGTTTCACTGTGGAGAGTTTAATTACAACGTGCCGTGGTGAGGGTCTCTTTTGGTCGTGTTTATTAGGGGTTCTGTGAGCTTCCTGTACTAGGATTTCTCTGTCCTTCTCCAAACCTGGGAAATTTTCTGCTACTATCTCACTAAAAAGGCCTTCTAATCCTTTCTCCCTCTCCATGCCTTCAGGAACTCCTAGAACCCGAATGTTGGGTTTTTTAATAGTATCCTGAAGATTCCCGACAATATGTTTTAGATTCCTAATTTCCTCTTCCTTTCTTTGGTCTGACTGTATCCTTTCCTGTTCTCTGTCTTCTAAGTCCGATATTCTCTCTTCTGCTTCTCCCATTCTGTTTGTAAGGCTCTCTATTGTGTTTTTCATTTGATCTATTGAATTCTTCACTTCAGTCACTATCCCAGTTTCCTGTTGTACTAGTTGTTTCGTTTCATTTTGATTCCTCCTTAATATTTCATTTTCACGAGAGAGATTTTCTATCTTGTCCATTAAGGATTTCTGTAGTTCAAGAATTTGTTTTTGAGAACTTCTTAATGTTCTTATCAATTTTTTGAGATCTGCTTCTTGCATTTCTTCTATGTCATCATCCTCATAATCTTGAATTGGGGTGTCTTTTTCATTTGAGGGCTTCATGGTGACTTCCTTGTTTTTATTACCTTGGTTTTTGCGTTTGTTATTTGTCATATTGGAGATATTTGGTTTCTTCACTGTGGTGCTTTTTCTTGTTATACTATGACTCTAGATTAAGTGGACTATCTGTTTTTGATGGAGCCTTAGGGCTTGAGATGGGTGTGGCCTGAGAGCTCTGTTTGGTGTGCCAAAGGTGACACTCCCAGGTTAGGCGTGGTAAACCTCTCTCTCTCTCTCTCTCTCTTTTTTTTTTGATTCAACAGGGAAGTTATTCTGCACAGCTGAACAAAGTTGGAGGTAGTTAGCAGGCAAATGATATACCCACAGGAGCCAGAGATCAGAAGCTCTTTCCCAAGGACCACACAGGGAATCTGTTCGGCCCTTAGAGTGCGCTCAAATTCTCCTTCAGTCTCCCACTGGGTTGCCAAAGTTACGGAATTGTAGCGTCTCTGGAGAGTGCTCACGTGAATTCCGTGAGTTCTCTCCCCCACCGTCTCTTTTTTCACAGTCTCAGTTCAGTAGCACCATAAATTTACTAAGTCCTAATCTCCTGTTAATTCGCCCCACCCAGAGTCAGGTTTTACTGCTAGGCTCAGGGCCGGTGCAGACCTGAGGTCGCTCTGCTTATGACGTATGTCCAAGATGGCGCCTGCTCTTTGTCTTGCTCGCCCTTGAGAGGTGAGCGGAGAGAGAGAAACCCGTGTCCATACCAGTCACCTTTTTTTTTTTTTTTTTTTTTCCCTCTCTCTCTCTTCCAGTTAGCTTGGTGAAGTCCCCCCCGCCCCGGGGGTCGTTCCCTCTAGTCTCCTCTCTCCGCTTGCCTGCCGGTGTCTCGGGTTATTGAGGTTCGGCTCACCTCGCGTTCCAGCGCTGGTGTGTTGAGTCTGCCGCTGACGTCCCGAACTGTGGGCTCCCACGCTCTCCACGCAGGTCTGCTCCCCTTCCAGCGCCGATGTGTGGACTCGGAGCCCTGGACTTCCCAAGTCTCCCCGCTGTTGCACTCCCCTTCGAGCACTTGCGCGCAGCTCCGTTCCTCGGCTCGGCTTCCGCGGCTCAGTCCCGCGGCTCGGTCCTGTGGTTCGGCTTTCGCGCGCGGTGGGCGACCTTGTTCTCCCAGTAGGTCCTCCGATTCACGCCCACTGGATCCAGAAGAGTTTTGTCTGCAATATTTTCCTGGTTCTTTTTTCTGAGGCTACCGTAACTCCCCTTTTATTAAACTAAATTTTCCCGGACTATCGGTGCGCGCCCTCACTATTCCGCCATCTTGGCTCCGCCCCCCCTTTTTTTTTTTTTTTTTTTACAGGCAGAGTGGACAGTGCCAGAGAGAGAGAGAAAGCGAGAGAGAGAGAGAAAGGTCTTCCTTCGCCGTTGGTTCACCCTCCAATGGCCCACGCGGCCGGTGCGCTGCGGCTGGCGCATTGTGCTGATCCGAAGGCAGGAGCCAGGTGCTTCTCCTGGTCTCCCATGGGGTGCAGGGCCCAAGCACTTGGGCCATCCTCCACTGCACTCCCTGGCCACAGCAGAGAGCTGGCCTGGAAGAGGGGCAACTGGGATAGAATCCGGTGCCCCGACCGGGAGTAGAACCTGGTGTGCCGGCGCCACAAGGCGGAGGCTTAGCCTATTGAGCTGCGGCGCTGGCTAAAGACTGTTTACTCTTGTATCTTCCTTCAAGTGCATTATGGAATCACAAGCTAAAACAGTAACTAACTATTGCATAACAGATACTCTGTTTAGATAATTCATGGTCTTTTACAAGGATAGAACTAAAATAAGATTAATAGAAATGCCTGTGAAAAATTTGGCTTTGGGCCAACACAAGTTTCATAAAGAAAGTGAATGATTCAGCGTGTGCCTTATTACTGAGATCCCAAAATAGCTCTGAATCTTACAAAGAATAAAGACTGTTTTCCAGCAGACAGTGAAAAATATTGAGGTTCCAGTGAGCCATGTTGAAAGAGAAAATGATGCAATATTTTTTACTTATTTTAATATGTAAACATGTTTCCAAAAATACACATTGTGATTTTTATATATTTATTATCATTCAGTGGTCTATCTAAAGCTCTTAATGGATACATTTATCCTAATTTATTACTTATATTTAAAAGGAAACATTTTTCAGAAAATATATAGCCTGTAATATTATTGATATAAGGCAATGATATTAGGACTGCCTCAGTGGCCGGTGCTGCGGCTAACTAGGCTAATCCTCCGCCTTGCGGCGCCGGCACACCAGGTTCTAGTCCCAGTCGGGGCGCCGGATTCTGTCCCAGTTGCCCCTCTTCCAGGCCAGCTCTCTGCCAGCTCTCTGCTGTGGCCAGGGAGTACAGTGGAGGATGGCCCAAGTACTTGGGCCCTGCACCCCATGGGAGACCAGGAGAAGTACCTGGCTCCTGCCATCGGATCAGTGCGGTGCGCTGGCCGCAGCGGCCTTTGGAGGGTGAACCAAAGGCAAAGGAAGACCAACAAAAAGACTGCCTCAAAGAGCCAGTGGGGATGTATGCATAATAGACACACATACTTTTACAACTTTGAGCAAAGGAAATTAAGGCCAACCAATAGCAACCTCCTTTCAGGATCCTGACATGGTGGGATCTTATCCAGGATGCTTCCTTGGGAGGATTTGACCCTAAATACAAGTTGCAAAGAGAACCAGTTGTGATTCTCTGACTTGTCTGTGAATAAAGGTAAGAGAAAAACCAAATTGTGTTGGTCCTGTGTTAGCTGGCTTTGACATACTTTCAAATAAAATATTTATACTTTAGTATTTTTGATTGACAATAATTTTTAATTGATAGAAATTTATGTGTATGGTATGGTAATTCTATACGCATATCCTATATGTAATGATCAAATCAGAATAACCAGCATCCTGTCCCCTCAGGAATTTATCATAAGTATATGTTGGAACCTTATAATTCTAATTATTTTGAAATAGTTCATAAATTGTCATATAGTTCATATGTTGTCAATGAAGAGAGAGAAAATATAGTAAATGCTTGTAAAGCACTATGCTTTAGAAATGAGAACATTTACACTTACAGTTGTAAAGATACAGAGTATTTATGGCCTTAGAAGATTGATTAAATATAAGGAAAGGAACTGGCCAAAGATGGAAAAAGAATTAAAGAAATAGCAAAAATATTTATTAGGAAATCAGTTTGTTATTTTCTTGACAAGACAGATAGTGGGGTTGGAAATTGCCATGACTTTAAATAATAGCAATAGTTGAAGAAATACAGAAAAGCAATGATGGAAAAGAAAAATAAATACAACAGCCTTTGCTCTGAAATGGTCCTTCTCTTTGCAAAATGTCAACTTTTATGTGCATATCACTTGAGCAAAAAAAGATAAAATCTTAAAGGTTAGGCTGAAGGTACCCATCATATTAATGAAAATTTAGAACATGAATGAAAATTGTTTAGAAATACTTTAAATTGTTATAGCTTCAATAAATTCTGAAAATTGAATTTACCTAACATCCGTGGCAAGAAGTGGTATCTATACTAATCATAGCATTCTTCTATACTTCAGTATGAGAACATAACCACATTATATTCCAATTTTAAGGTCTAACTTACTGATCCCTACCACCATTATTACTGTTTTCAATTTTTCAAAACTCACATGAAGAAAAGCTGTTCTAAAGAAAGAAAAGATTCAGCTCTGTCAGCTAGGTAGTTTTCAGATATTCTGAGCCATTCAATAATACTTCCCATTTAGTATAATTTGACTTTTACAAAATCTAGCTTAGAATTTTATTCCATATTTGTTTTGATTTTTTACATTTGTGTTCTATCTATGTCTTTTCTTTGAATTGTGTAAACCAGGAAATTGAGACTTTGCAAATTTAGTATATTAAACACATATCTAAGATACAACATAATGGCTCCTCTGAGTTTATAATAGACTCAGTGTACTAAAAAGGAGCAAGTACACAATGACCATGAAACATTTATTTTTGGAGGAGTAAGCATTGTTACTCAGTGATTTAAGCCATCTGGGATGCCTGCAACCCATAGTATCGAAGTGCCAGTTGATCCAGCTTCCTGCTACTGCATCCTGTGAGGGAGCAGTTGATGATCAAGTGGATAGGCCTCTGCCATGCATATGAGGTATCTGAATGAAATTCTTGGCTCCTGGCTTTGGCTTTGCCCAGCCCCGGCTGTTGCTAGTGCAGGATTTTATAGTGTGAACCAGCAGATGAATGATAGCTCACTTGCACGCTCTCTCTCTCTCTCTCTCACCCCCTACCCCACTCTCTCCCTCCCTCTCTTTCTCTCTCTCTCTTTCTCTCTCTGCCTTCCAAGTAAGAGTTTAGATAAACATTTTAAAAAATATTTGTAGAAATAGGAAAAGATAAATTTATGTATATAAAACTTGGCAGTGATTATTGAAATATATTGATTTATAAACTCAGTTCTCTTTGGAATTCTTCAAATCATTTGTAAGAGTGTTGTCAAGGATTCATTCTCTGTTTTGCTTCTCTTGCAATCATTTTATCTTATTTGATAGTTCTAGCAGTCACATAATTTCTCTCTAATGAAAATCTGTCATAGGAGCTCATATATTTACCTATTTTTGAACTAAATTATAAACTCATATTAGTCTCTATAAGTTCATTTATGTCTTATTTTCACTTTCTTAGTCTAGTTTGTTATAAATGCTAGAACTTTCTTAACCCCTTTTCTTCTTTGAAAAGCTGAATATAGTATGAATTCTATTAGAACAAAAAGATACTATTTATGCAATCAAAATATTCTCCCTCATCTTTCTGTTTCAAAGGTTTTGAAGAAATAACAAGGTGAGAATACATGAGAAACATAAGTGGAGAACATGAAGCAAAGAAAGAGCCATGAAAGAGGCAATGAGATAAGGACACACACAGAGAATTTGATATTTTCCTATGGTTATATACTTGGCTCTCAACTTGATTAATAGTAGTTTGAATAATATCCCTACTCAGAACATAGATCTATATCCTAACCCTTGGGATCTGTGAATATGACCTTGTTTGCAAAGAAAAGAAAAGTCTGTGCAGATATAATTGTTTATAATTTTGAGGAAAGATCATCTTGGTTTATCCAGGAAGTTAAGTCCAAAGGCAAATGTCTTCATAACAATGCATGAGGAGAAGATGTGGAACAAAGGAGAAGGCCATGTAAAGTTGTAGACAGATTGGTGTTGCTTATCCAGAGAGTAGGGAATGCCTGCAGCCACCACAAACTAGAAGAAGCAAGAAAGGAATCTATCCAATGGTCTTTGGAGACCTGCCAACACCTTAACTTTATACTTCTGGAGTTCAGAATTGATAGAATAAATTTCTGTTGTACTAAGCTATCAAGTTTGTCGTTGGTTGTTAAAAGAGCCCTAAGAATCTAGTATCTAGGCTCCTTCTTTAGTAATGAGTTATAAAGCAGAAAGCAAGGGGATATGGAAACAATCATAAACCAATACCAATGGCTTCATTTTTTTCCTGTCCCCACATTCCCACCATCAAATATAACCTTTTTTTGGAGGTTCTGTTCCCTAGCACACACATACACACAGAGGAAATAAAGACCCACAGAAATTAAAAGTAATAGAGGTTGAAAGATTATCTGTACTGCAAAAATATGGATACTGCCAGGGCATCTTTGAACACATTTGATATATACTAATGCAAAATGGTAAACTGTTCAAAATATCTGCTATGTTCAATTTGAGAGATCAGTTATGACTTACTTATAGGCTCTTCACACATTAAAGTGACTATATATATTTCTAATTGAAAAAGGGAAAAGAATATGCCTACTTTTATTTAAAAATTAAATGTTGATTAAAAAAAACACTGGGGATTGGCATTGTGATAATAGTGGTAAATCTGCTGCCTAGGACACCAGCATCCCATACAGGCACCAGTCTGTGTGCTGGCAGCTGCATTTCTAATCCTACTTCCTACTAATGGCCTAGATAAAGCAGCGGAAGACAGACAAGTTGATTGAGGCCCTGTCACCCACATTCCAGGGAGACCCAGATGAAGCTCCTGGCTCCTTGACTTTGCCTTGAATCAGACCTGGTCATTGAGGTCACTTGGGGGACTGAACGAGCAAATGGAAAGTCTCTCTCTCTCTCTCTATCTCTATCTCTATCCCTTCTCTATCTATCTCTATCTCTATCTCTATCTCTATCTCTATCTCTATCTCTATCTCTCTGCCTCTCCTTCTCTCTCTGTAACTCTGACTTCCAGATAAATAAATCTGTAGATGGTTGCTACTAAATTTGCAATGAACCTGAAAAAAAGAATACATTTAGATTTTATATATATATGTATATATATATATTTTGACAGGCAGAGTGGACAGTGAGAGAGACAGAGAGAAAGGTCTTCCTTCTGTTGGTTCATCACCCAAATAGCTGCTATGGCGCACTGCACTGATCTGAAGCAAGGAGCCAGGTGCTTCCTCCTGGTCTCCCATGTGGGTGCTGGGCCCATCCTACACTGCACTCCTGGGCCATAGCAGAGAGCTGGACTGGAAGAGAAGCAACCGGGACAGAATCTGGTGCCCCGACTAGGACTAGAACCCCAGGGTGCCGGCGCCACAGGCAGGGTTAGCCTATTGAGCCATGGCACCAGCCTTATATATATTTTTAAAGTGAATAAAATTGGAGTCCATTTCTTCTGTGTTTCCCAGTTTGTTGGCATACAGCTCTCTGTACTAATTTCTGATAATTCTTTGCATTTCTGTCATGTCTGTTGTTATATTTCCTTTTTAATCTCTAATTTTGTTAATTTGGGTCTTCTCTCTCCCTTTTTTTGGGTAGTTGGACCAATGGTGTGTTAATTCTGTTTATTTTTTCAAAAACCAGTTCTTTGTTTTGCTAATCTTTTGTATTGTTTTTTTTTTTTTTTGGTTTCAATTTTGTTGATTTCTTCTCTAATTTTAATTATTTCTTTGCTCCTACTAGTTTTGGGTTTGGTTTGCTGTTGTTTTTCTAGATCCTTGAGGTGCATTGGTAGCTCATTTGGTGCCTTTCCAATTTTTTGACGTAGGTACCAATTGCTATAAACTTTCCTCTTAATACTGTTTTTGCTGAATCCCATAAGTTTTGATATATTTTATTGTCATCTTCATTTGTTTTCAGAAATTTTTTGATTTCTCTTTTGATTTCTCCAATGATCCACTGGTCATTCAGGAGCATGTTGTTCAGTCTCCATGTGTTTGCATATGTTCTAAAGGTTACTGAGTTGCCAATTTCCAACTTCATTGTGTGGTGGTCTGAGAAGATGCATGGTATGATTTCAATTTTTTTTGCATTTGCTGAGACTTGCTTTATTGCCTAGCATGTGTTCAGTCCTTGAGAAAGTTCTATATACTGGTGTGAAGAACGTGTATTATGTGGTGTGGGGAGCAACTTGGACTAGACTAAGTTACTCGAATTAAGACTTATTCTATGCATCTGCTTTCCCATAATATGGCGCTGAGAGAGGAGGAAACAGCTTCTACACAGCTGCCTCCAGTTCAACCAATAAACTGTAGGACCTGCTCCTGATTGGAGGAGAGCAGTGTACTCGGCGTGTGGGTAGCAGAGTTGGGATTGGTGGAAGAGGACTATAAAGGAGGAGAGAGACAACATGCACCAGGAACATCTATCTGAAGGAACACCTGAGCAGCCCCCGAGAGAGCCGGCCGGTGGTGTGCCACTCCCCCGCGGAAGTGGGGAAAGTGGCAGGGGGAACCGCCCTTCCACGGAGGTGGAAGGGTCGGTAGCCAATCCGGGAAGAACCAGCAGCAAACCCGGGAAGGGCCGAGCAGACAAAAGTACAGCGCAGGGTCCTGTGTCGTTCCTCCACGAAGACGGGGAGCGACAATGTGGCTGTAGGATGGAAAACTGTAGATGTATGTTAGGTCCATTTGGTCTATAGTGTCAGTGAACTCTGTTGTTTCCTTGCTGATTTCCTTTCTGGTTGATCTTTCCATTGCTGAAAAGGGTTTATGGAAGATCTTGTAGATCTTCAATGTTTTTTAGTTTTCGAATTTCTTCATCTTGTTTTTGGTCTGACTGTCAAATTTCCAGATTTGTCTTCTAATTCATATATTCTTTTTCCTGCCTCATCTATTCTGTTGTTAAGACTTTCCACTGCATTTTTTATTTGATCTATTGAATTCTTCATTTCTAGTATTTCATTATTTATCTTTAATATCTCAATTTCATGGGAAAAATTTTCACTTATATCATGTATAGTAATTTCTTTAGTCCATGAATTTGCTTCTGATTTCTTCTAAGTAATCCAATGATTAGTTTTCTGAATTCTTTTTCTGGCATTTCCTCAATCTCTTCATCTTCACCTTCTAATATTGAGATGTTTTAGTGTTCCTCTGGGGACGGCTGATAGCCTCTTACTTTTTCTTATTTACATTTTTTACTTTGTTTTTTGGTATTTATGTAGTTTTTTTAAATTGTCTGGTGCCTTTTATCTTTGATCTGTGTCTCTGTGATTTAATGGGGCATCTATACTTTCAGTGAATCCCAAGAGGTTTGTGCTGGGTGTGGCCAGGGTGCTCTTTTCAGTATTCCAGGGTGGGGCAAGTATCCAGCGTAAGATCCCCATTGGGCTTGGTAGCTCTCCTGTCATTATCTGGGTGGAGAAGAATGGTCAGCTCTCTTGGTGTGCCCCACCCTTCTCCTCATAGCTGCGAGATGTCCTGGTGTTCGTTCCCAGTGTGCTCGGTGCTCATTAGCACCACTTAATGAAATGCACTTTTTATCTGTGGGGTCTTTCCTGTGAGCAAGGTTCCCTCTGTTATGAGCTGCTATAGGTATTCTAGAAGCTTGGGGGTACAGGGAAGCACTCTGTAGTTGTCCAGGGCCTGGCTGTACTTCATGTCCTCTTATGCAATCACTGTGTTCTCAGATTCAGCTCCCAGGGTGGTTTTTTCCCTCTGGTTAGGTCTGTGGATTGCAGGCACACAGAGCCCCGCACCATTTCTTGGTGGTGGTGGGCAGGAAAGAGATTCCCACAGGTGGGGCTTCCCCTCCTATTGCTAGGCAACTGACACTGTACAGCCAGAGGGGAAGGAATTCTTATTGTTGTAGCGCTCCTTGTTTGGGTGGGGGCAAGGTGACCACTGCCTATTGCTGGGGTATGGGACATGCCCATGGGAGGTGGAGGCAATAGCTACCTGCTTGTGTTCAAAAAACAAAAAACAAAAAAAAAAAGAAAAAGAAAAAGAAAAGAAAATCACGGCTGGCTGCAGGTTTCTTCTGTAGCAGGGTCAGTGGAGGGTAGAGAGGTGCACCACTTCCTTATTTATGTATGTATATATTTACTTATTCATTTGTTTATCTTTATCTTCCCTCCTCTGCTGTCCCAGGGATCTTCAAAGGCAGTTTGCCAAGCTTTGCCTCCCATTGTTATGTGCAACACCTTGGGCTCTTACCTGGTTTGCTGGGGCTGACTTCCTCCTCTGGGGTCCAAGCTTCTGCTGTTTTTTTTTGTTGTGTATTTGCTCTTTTGGTGCATACTTGGACTTTCTCTATTGTTTTTGCTAGGCTTCTTGCTGTGAATTCCCCATGGCTGCAACATATACTCTCTCCTCTTTTTAAATATTAATTTTGCAACATGTTAGATTGTCCTGTCATTATTCTGTTATGTTGGACCCCCGTCCCTTTAATTCTATGTGAAGGTTCATCCAGAATCAGCTTGGCTACATCTGGAAGCAATTAAGAATATATGGGAAGAATTAAAACCCTAGGAAATTGTTTTATCTCGAATAGATTACAGCACAGTTACGTTGTGAATTGGTCACAAGAGAAAGCTTGTCACTGTGACTCATGTAAATTCCTGCAATTGCTTTAGTTTGGGAAATAGATCTCATTAGTTATAAATTTTACCTTGTGATTTTCCCAAGTAGTCAAATAGCATTGCTTATCCTAAATTGAAGCTCTTACTATGATTTCTTTCAATAAAAAACACAATGAAAGCTCATTAATTTGACCATAATCTCAAAACTAATATCAGATATAAGGAAAGCAAATGGTCTTATATATATTTCCTGTTCATGAACTCAGAGTTAAAGGTATGTTAGTATAAAATCAGAAATGAATAAAGATTTTTAGCCTCACTTTTTACTCCTATCTTCTGGGCCAGATTCTGCCCTTTTGCTCTTCTGGAGAAAGAAAAATCTACATTCACAGCTGAGATCCAGAATTGTTTATTTGCTTATCAGGCAATTTTTATTTCAAATAGCATACACCATATTCTTAGAACTTTCCAGGAAGGGCTTTCATTTTCATTAGCTACTATTTCTTTAATTAAGTAATATGTTACTAGAGAGCTGGGGGTTGAATTAGTGTCTTGTAACTAAAGTTCTCAAGTAGAATTAACCTTAGGTAAATTGGCATTCAACTAAAACATCACAGTGTGTTAGAATATACCAGCATTTTCTATCACAGTTAAAATATATATATTTGCAAAAAGGAATTCTCTACTGGAAAACGTGCAACAAAAATTATTTGTAGAAGAGTAAAAAGATAACAAACAAAAAATACAATGGTTTAGAAAGAAATCTTGACCATTCAACAAAATTGCTTGCCTACTCTTTTCCTTGCACCATATTCAATTCTTAGACACTCCCTTAGCCTCAAAAATATGACATTATCTCTATCTTCATGGAACACAAACCATCATGACAAATACTGGTGAAGAAATTATTTGATAAAACACAGTCATTCCATTCTGTGGAGATGAGGGAAAAGAGTCTAGAACCAGAGACTCTCTCGCTTTTCACTAGTAATGGTGGCTTGCCCAAGCTACTCTTGGAAGTGTGGTTTTTTAAATTATAGGTAGTGGGAAGCACTGAAGGTATCGTGATAAGAAAGTAAAATTGTCAAATATAAGTTTAAGACAACCCGTACTGAAAGTGGTCATCGAAATAGATTTGAAGAGAAAAGAGTGTCAGATAGGGATCCGCGCCGTGGCTCACTTGGTTAATCCTTTGCCTGTGGTGCCAGCATCCCATATGGGTGCTGGATTCTAGTCCCAGTTGCTTTTCTTCCAGTCCAGCTCTCTGCTGTGGCCCGGGAAGGCAGTGGAGGATGGCCCAAGTGCTTGGGCCCCTGCACCCGCAGGGGAGACCAAGAAGAAGCTCCTGTCTCCTGGCTTTGGAGCAGCGTAGCTCCGGCTGTTGCGGCCATTTGGGGAGTGAACCAACGGGAGGAAGAGCTTTCTCTCTGTTTCTCTCTCTCATTGTCTATAACTCTACCTGTCAAATAAATTAAAAAAAAAAAAAGAGTGCCAGATAAACCTACAAACTACAGTAAAGGAGATGACCTTAAATTAAAGTATTGAATTATAAATGAATCAAAGATAATATTGCAGTTAATTTTGTGAATATTATCAATAATAAAAAGGGAAGCTTTTTTGATTAGTTTCCTTTTCTTGAAACTTCAATCAAGGAGTAGTGATATCTATTGGATAGCAACATCCACGAGGAGGGACATGAATAGTATTGGTGATTAGGAGTCCATTATTAGCTTCAATTTGAAGTGCTTATGGGAACAACAGATGAGTTATCCAGCAGGATTCAAATATCTGGCACAAAAGGAGGTATATGAATCCAAAGCTGAGGAAATCAGTCATGGATTGAGATCAGATTTGAAGGTCACTGAGACACAAATTGTAATTAAAAGAATCAAATTGGATTGTCCCAAGATATAAAATGAAATTAGCATAGTGTAAAAATCAGAATTTCATGGGAATGTCAAAATTTGACAGAAAGAGAAACTCAAGTGCAGCTGGGATTAACAGAGTGATAGATCAGGAAGTCTTAAAAAGAGAAGAGTCACAAAAAATCAAGAGGGTATAATTTTTAGAAAATTGGGGGTGGGGTATGGCCTTGCAGTGTAGCAGGTTAGCAAATGGGCACTGACTGGTTCAAGTACTGGCTGTTCTACCTTCAGTCCAGCTCTCTGCTAGTTTTGCCTGGGAAAGCAGCATCAGAAGGTGGCCCAATGCCACCCACATGAGAGATCTAGAAGAAGCTCCTGGCTCCTGACTCCAGCCTGGTCCGCACCTGGCCATTGTGGCCATCTGGGGAGTGAGCCAGCCGATGGCAGATTGATCTCTCTCTCTCCCTCTCTCTCTCTCCCTCTCTTTCTATCTCTCCCTCTGTCTCTGTAACTCTACCTTTCAAATAAATATTTTTTTTTTAAATTTGTGTATGGTCTTCAGGATCACTGGTTGGTCAAAAGAATGATTATTTGGTGACTCCTTAAGACTGCTTTCAGTAGGGTACATCAAATATAAAACATGTTGTTGGGAAATAAGTGAAGATTTTCAGTTGGCACCATACATTTCTGGAACTCCAATTTAAACTAAATTGAGTATTTAAAAAAATATTTATTTACTTGAAAGGCATAGTGATAGAGAGAGGTGAGAGACAGAGGTCTCCGTCTGCTGCTTTGGTTCATTCCCTCAAATGTCAGCAATGGCCAGAGCTCATCCAGACTGAAGGCAGGATCCTGAAACTCCAAGTGTCGGGGCCCAAGCACTGGAGTCATTCTCTGATGTCTTCCCAGGCACATTAATGGGAGCTGGACAGGAAGCACAGCAGTTGGAGCTCCAACCAGCAGATGGATATGGGGTGCCAGCATTGAAGGAAGTAGATTAACTCACTGTTCCATGACATCAGCACCAGAAATTAAGTATTTTTAAAAGTATTTGAGCAAAAGACAAAGACAATAGCATGACAGTACACTAAGATATTAATTTTGATATATAGAAAGTATGACAGATAGTTGACCATATATATGAAATATCCAGCGCATGACAGTCTGGGGGATGCCAATAAAAACATCATCTTTTGTGCTACAGAACCATGGGAAGTATCAAGAATTGAAGGAGGCCAGTACTGTGGCTCGTTTGGTTAATCCTCCACCTGCGGTGCCAGCATCCCATGTGGGCACTGGGTTCTAGTCCCAGTTGCTCCTCTTCCAGTCCAGCTCTTTGCTATGGCCTGGGAAAGCAGTAGAAGATGGCCCAGGTGCTTGGCCCCTGCACCCGCATGGGAGACCAGGAAGAAGCACCTGGCTCCTGGCTTCAGATTGGCACAGCTCCTGCTATTGCAGCCATTTGGGGAGTGAACCAATGGAGGGAAGACCATTCTCTCTGTCTCTCTCTCTCACTGTCTGTAACTCTACCTGTCAAACAAATATTGAAAAAAAAAAAAAACAAAACTGAGTGAAGAGTACAAGCGCTCTCTCTGCTTAACTGAAAGAATTGAAGGTACGAGTTGCCTGTGAGGGCTGGGTATGTGTGTTTTCTTCCTAAGAACAAGAGATTAGATGAAGTTTTCTTGTAGGTGGCAGTTAACTTCCAGGAGATGCTTCCAAATCCAATAAGGTAGGCAATCGCCTTTGCTCGAGTTCTTCAGAAGTAAATAGGTCTGTTAGCTGGAGATGTCAAATCACGGAGAACTCCCGATAGGAGATGTCTTTAACAGCTGAGGTCAGGGACAAAGTATCCTTAAGGACGCCTGGAGATGAAGTGATTGGTAGTACTGTGAATGCAGATGTTTCAGCCTCCATTGCTGCTGGCCTTCTACCACCCTGGTTGGGTGCTTTTACACTGTTGGCAAAAAATTGGAGGATTTCTCTGAGGAAACTTCCTTGTAGAAGAGTAAAAAACCTCAAATTCTGTTTAAAAGATCTGCACTACACCCCAGTCACACCGAGGTGAGACTCATGATTCACCGAGCCATCCCCACATATACAAATCTTCCTACCAGATGCTTGTGGACCGACCGCTTTAATCTGATTGGACCTTGAAGGATAACCAGATATTTAAGGAAAGTTAATTTTAAAAAATAAGTTCATGAAAATGCAAAGACAGAAATTACTTTAGAATATTATTTTAAAAATCAGTTCCTAAAACATAACACTAGAGAATTTTGGTATCAATTTAAGATAGTACAACATTTTAAATATATTTCTCAAAAGTGAAGAAGACTAGAGTACTCCTTAATGTAAAATTCTAAGTAGGAAGCAAAAAAGCAGTGATTAAATTTGAGAAATACAAAATGATGCTAAAATTATTAGATAAAAATTTGATGAAGAAAATATATTTATATGATATAAAGAATTTACCTACAAATTATTTCATTTCAAAGTGAAAAATAGTATACTTTACAGTAGAACAACATTATTTAGACAATTATTGAAAGATGAATATGGACTATTGGTTAGATAATATTTTGTCTATATTATATTTTGTCTATTAATCTGCTGGTTTGCTGATAAATGTTTATGTAAAATAATATCCTTGTTCATAAGAAATAAACACTGAAATATTCAGTGGTAAAGGAAAAATCTGTAAGCACAAATCAACAGTAATTTAAAGCTTTCATATTTTCTCTTCAGAAGTATTCTGTGTATGTTTGTATATATATCTTTGTGTAGTATGGGTAATAATTACAACATGAAATGAAGAGAAAAAAGTTTTTGTTTTATAAATATATATTACTCAACTATTTTCTGAAAAAAAAAACTGCAATTTTGTTGTTTGTATATAGGTTGAGTATGTTAATGATTGAGCCTGGTTCCCCATTGTGCAAATTATATGACAAATAATTGTCATGTGAAAGCATCCATAATGGTGACTGGGCAAAATGAAATGATCCCCATTACATGGTGTTAGATACTGGGATCTTAAATCAAGAAGTCTGGATTCAAATCCCAGAAATGTCAACTAACCCTGAGCTACAATGCTCTGTAAGTCTGTTTTCAAATGTATATAGTGGCCATAGTAACAGTATTCACCACAGATTTAACTGTCTGTGTTAGGAGAGTGCATTCACAAGTACTTGGAATATGAAGATCAGGTAATCATTGATGTCAATATTAGTACTAGTGTTATGTGGCAGATGTTTATGCTGACACCTAGTATTCTGGGTAACAAACATTGGCAGTGAGAGCTGATACTTTTAGAAGTATGTATCTAAATCACATGAACTTTAAAATGTTGCTTTATTTTTTTAAAAGATTTATTGATTTATTTGAAAGTCAGAGTTACACAGAGAAAGGAGAGGCAGAGAGAGAGAAGGAGAGGTCTTCCATCCGTTGGCTTACTCCCCAAATGGCCACAATGGCTGGAGCTGCATCAATCCAAAGCCAGGAGCCAGTATCTTCTTCTAGGTCTCCCACATGGGTGCAGGGGCACCAGAATTTGGGTCATTTTCTACTACTTTCCCAGGCCATAACAGAGAGCTGAATTGGAATGGAGTGGTCAGGTCTTGAACCTGCGCCCATATGGGATGCCAGCACTTCAGGCCAGGGTGTTAACCCGATGTGCCACAGCGCCGGCCCCTAAAATGTTACTTTAAACTTTAAATTATTACTTGTTCAAGGTCACAAAATCTCAGCAGTCTATATGACATAATACCCCAAATTCAATCATGCTATCAGAAATAAATCTTAAGATGAAATATCCTCTTAGGGGGCAATAGAAAAAGGAAATAAAAGAACAATCAAAGTGTAACATCCAGACCGCCTTTAGGAATGAGATGGCTGGCCTGTGGACCATGTTGTTGTAGAACATGGAGCAGTGATCCGTCTATGACATTCACCAAGCACAAGAGCTCAAAACGATATTAAGATTTCTTGAGCTGGATGAAGAGCTCAAATGACTTACCCTGTATTGAAAATCCTTTAGAGTGTTGGTCTGCGAAAGATTTTAATAAAGTTTTGGGCAAAGGCCCAAATAGCAGAGGTGTGGAATAGTGAGTACCAAGGAACTATTCAACTGTGTATGAACAGCAGAGGCAGTCAGCAATCACTCTTTGCTACTTTGGAAATCCCCCCAACACTAAGAATGTTGTATCACATTTATTCTATCATGTTCCTTCTTGCTTTATAAATTCAAGCACCATACCATCTACAATGGAACACATACATGGTAAACCCATTGTGAGCGTATCTTAAAAGGAACAAAGGATTAGTCAGAATTATGAGTGACCCCCATGTATTTGCTAATTATTTTCCTTCTGTAGATATTAGGAACCCCTTTTATCCAAATTTGCACCTACATGGTTTCAAATCACTCATTTGTGTTCTCTGCATTTATAAATAATTAATTCATTCAGTCCTCCTGAATAACTGAACCATCTCACCCTAGGGAGAGCAAAACCAACCTATTCACAGCCTCCCCCACATGCCTCTGAGATATTCATGAGAAAATAAAACTGATCAACTCAAAGAAGGGATTCAGGAATCTAATTGTCAGTCCATTCTTACAGTCATAAATTGAGATTTGCCTGGGCATCTTGCCATATTTTTATTCAATCTTCTCTCCCTGTGTTCAGTTCTGATTTTTCATTTCTGTCACTAAATGGTGTTGATTTTTTTATAATACTACAAAAAGCTTGCATATGTTTCATTGTTTTTTAAGAAATTAATGTGTGGTTTTCCCCTATAGAAAGAATGTGGGAAATAATAAATTTAAATACTATTTTGTTACAATAATAACTTACAACCAAGAATGCTGACCACGTTGAACAAGTTATAGATGAAAATGCTCCTCAATACTATATTTGAAACAATAATAACTGTCATTTTTACTAATTACTAATATTTATTAAGGATTGAACAAATTGCTAGGTCCTATGGCTTCTGCTATGAAAAAACTATCTAAATTTTATGCCAGGGTCTAAGGATTTTCAGTTAATAATTGAAAATAATTGAGTGTCCTTCTGGCAAAAAAAAAAAAAAAAAAAAACAACTAAATAACAATCTCTGTGAGTGAGATCCCAGTGGAAAGAACAGATTATCAAAGAAGGAGGTACCTTTCTCTGAAGGAAAGAGAGAACTTCCACTTTGACCATGGCCTTGTCTAAATATGATCAGAGTTGGTGAACTCAAAAGGCTTCCATAGCCTTGGCAGCTCATGACAAGAGCCTAGGGTGATTACTGATGCCATAAACAAGAGTGTCAATTTGTTAAGTCAACAACAGGAGTCACTGTGCACTTACTCCTCATGTAGGGTCTTTGTCCTTAATGTGTTGTACAATGTGAATTAATGCTATAACTAGTACTGAAACAGTATTTTATACTTTGTGTTTCTATGTGGGTGCAAACTGTTGAAATCTTTACTTAATGTGTGCTAAACTGATCTTCTGTATATGAAGAGAATAGAAAATGAATCTTTTTTTTTTTTTTTTTTTTTTTTTAATTTTTTGACAGGCAGAGTGGATAGTGAGAGAGAGAGAGACAGAGAGAAAGGTCTTCCTTTGCCGTTGGTTCACCCTCCAATGGCCGCCGCGGCCGGCGCGCTGCGGCCGGCGCACCGCGCTGATCCGATGGCAGAAGCCAGGAGCCAGGTGCTTTTCCTGGTCTCCCATGGGGTGCAGGGCCCAAGCACCTGGGCCATCCTCCACTGCACTCCCTGGCCACAGCAGAGGGCTGCCCTGGAAGAGGGGCAACCGGGACAGAATCCGGCACCCCAACCGGGACTAGAACCCGGTGTGCCGGCGCCGCTAGGCGGAGGATTAGCCTAGTGAGCCGCGGCGCCGGCCCTAGAAAATGAATCTTGATGTGAATGGAATGGGAGAGGGAGCGGGAGATGGAAGGGTTGCAGGTGGGAGGGAAGTTATGTGGGAAAAGCCAGTTTAATCCATAGCTGTACTTTGGAAATTTATATTTATTATATAAAAGTTAAAAAAAGAAAATAATTGAGTGTCCAGGAAGGGATTTGAGCATGTCCTTCAACTCTGGCTTCTAGGACTCAGTATATCCAGTTTTGATGGTGTCCACCATGCAAAAGGCAGCCTCCAAGGTGCAAGTAATTTTTTTTTTTTAATGACAGGCAGAGTGGACAGTGAGAGAGACAGACAGAGAGAAAGGTCTTCCTTTGCCATTGGTTCACCCTCCAATGGCCCACGCTGCCAGTGCGCTGTGGCCGGCGCGCTGCGCTGATCCGATGGCAGGAGCCAGGGGCTTCTCCTGGTCTCCCATGGGGTGCAGGGCCCAAGCACTTGGGCCATCCTCCTCTGCACTCCTGGGCCACAGCATAGAGCTGGCCTGGAAGAGGGGCAACCGGAACAGAATCCGGCGCCCTGACCGGGACTAGAACCCGGTATGCCGGCGCCACAAGGCGCTAGATTAGCCTAGTGAGCTGCAGTGCCGGCCGCAAGTAATGTTATGACTCAAATGGTGTCTTGGAAAAATCACTACTTAGGAAGGAATTTCTAAATGTCAGCTCATTTATCCCTGGGTGGAGCTAGTTTAGAATTTGCCAAAAGCCCCCAGAGATCTGCCTGGTCAGCTACAGGTGGCTAGGAGCCTCGTTGGGTTGGCAAAGTCCCAGAAGCTGACCCGGTCACACGGAGCCTGACTAACCCTGTCATTAAGGTTTACAGGGAGACTACTCAAGTCACTGTGCAACTGGCATGTTTCCTGGTAGTGATCCAGTAGTCTTATGAGGGATGGCATCCAATGTGGGATTCCAATGTGTCCTTCCTTCATTGCCGAACAGCAAACTAAAATGTCTTGCCCATCATGTTCTGTCATTCATGCCACCATCTACAGTGCAGTCTACTATCTCCAAGTCACCACATTCTTCCATGGACTAGAAGCCATACCAAAGTCTTAGAGGGAAAAACAAACAAACAAACAAACAAAAAACATGTTATGAAGAAGAGCTTTTGCTGAAAGCCCATTTCTCTTGCTTGTGGTGAACTGTGCCGACACTGTGATTTTAACACAGTCCTTTGGACATGAATGTAGAAGAAAACCTGACTCCTTCACCTTGGTTGACTTCCATGTCCATGTGCTTCGAAATTTACCTATATGTTCATTTCACAAGTGCTTCTTTAGCACCTACTAGGTGCGCAGAATACAGCAGTCTGGAAAACCATGCAAATACCACCTATATTCTTGAAGCTTACATTCCAGTGACCCACATAGCTTTCACTTGTGGTTTTTGTTTTAGTTTTATTTCTTGGGGACTTGCAACTTGTACCTCTATATTAGGAGCCTTGCAGTGGCCATTCTTGGCCCAGACATTTGCTTGCTGTTTGCTTTGTCCTCTCTCACTTTGTCATGTTACCTGTGGTCCAGAAGCTTCGATGTATCCTTATTATTAAGGAGTGGATTCTGTATGACTCTGTCGGATGTATATGCTGTTCCTTAAGCATGCTCCTTCCTAGTTATCCCTGTGTCTCTCTCTCTATCAAGTCTCCTGGCCCTTGCTGATTTTTTAATATGGTCAGAGATAGAGATCTAATTTCATTCTTCCACATAAATACATCAATTTTGCCAGCACTATTTATTGAAATTGCTGTCTTTGTCCAATGTATGTTCTTGGCACCATTGTCAAAAATCAGTTGGCTGTCTCCATTCAGTTCCACTAATCTATGTGTCAGTTTTTATGCAGTGCTGTACTGTTATAATCACTATAGCTTTGTAATATACTTTGAAATCAGAAATTGTAATGTATCCAGTTTTATTTCTTCTCCTGTCCCACCCCATCAGGATTTCTTTAGCTATTCTGGGTCTTCTTGTGATTCCATAAGAAATTTAGTATTTTTTCCTAATTCTGTAAAGAATGCCATTTGTATTTTGATAAGGATTGTATTGGATATGAATATTGCTTTAGAAAGCATAAACATTTAGGGCCTGTGCAGTGGCTCACTTGGTTAATCCTCCGCCTGCAACGCCAGCATCCCATATGGGCACCAGGTTCTAGTCCCCGTTGCTCTTCTTCCAGTCCAGCTCTCTGATGTGGCCCGGGAGGGCAGTGGAGGATGCCCCAAGTGCTTGGGCCCCTGTACCCACATGGGATACCAGGAAGAAGCACCTGGCTCCTGGCTTCAGATCGGCACAGCACCGGCTGTGACACCCATTTGGGGAGTGAACCAATGGAGGGAAGACCTTTCTCTCTCTCTCTCTCTCTCACTGTCTATAACTCTACCTGTTAAATTAAAAAAAAATATAAACATTTAATTCTTTCAATGTATGAGTAAAGAAATATCTTTTCACTTTTTATTCCTCTTTTGCATCTGATATCATTGAAAGTTTTTTTATCTGAACCTTTCAGATAGGCAATTCTTATAAAAAATTGAAGTACTTTCCTCTAAATTTTCTTTAATTTCAATAAGATGCCATGCTATTTCTTGCCTAATGTGCTTAGCTACTTTAGAAACAATGAATTCTTTAAATTAGTGGGAACTTAATGTTCATCTTGTCCATTGACCACATCCCTTTGTTTTATAGATGATGAGAATCCTGAAGTTCCAAACACTTCAGTGGTGGTCCAAGGTTACACAGGAAGTCATTAAACTGAGTTATTGTTATTAGCTAGAGTTTAGAAATAAGGCCTTCTGTCTCCAATTAATTTACTGCACTGTTTAGGACCTTCTCATCTCCCTGAACAAGCTCAGCAGCTCAGGAGCATTATAAGGTTTATGTGTTTTAATTAGTTGCATCTTTTATCTGCCTATTTGGATTTTAAGTGCCTGGGAAAAATGCTTATTGGGGCAGTAAGTCCATTAAAAGTCCATCTGTTGTTTAGATTGTGGGTGATTATAAAAGGCCTTTCACCTTAAACAACAGTGCCCCCAACACTTTTTTAGGCAGTGACTATTTCAATCCATGAATACAGTATTGAATCTGAAGCCTCACCATGATTACTGGGGCTGAATTCTGTACAGCGTGAACCTGTGAGTGGCTGAAGGACAGAGACTTTGTCACTCAGCTTTGTGGAGACATGTGCTTGCTTTCAGCATATCTAGAGTACAAACGTAAAGCACAGAACAGCCTCTGTTCTGGAGACTGACACCAGACACTGCCACAGCTATGGAGTGGAATGAAATATTTGTTATGAAAGAGAATTTGGAGGTCAGTTTTCATTCTGCTGCTGAGAAGATGACCCCCAAAATAAAGATTTAGCCCAAGATCACAGTTGAATTAAGCAACTTGGGACAATAACCTGTTATGGCTATTGTATGACCAAAGCATTTGCAGAAACACCATATTCCTTTGATCTCTTTCAAAGTCACTATTCACTGTCAGTGGTGTTATTGGATAATCTCCCTCTCAGATTCATGTGCTTCCTGGACCTTTTCCTCAGAGAGAAATACGCCTCACTATCAATGGTTCAGTTTCCAGATGTGTGGGCTGCTGCTGTGGTTTTATCTGAACTTCAGCTTCAGTGAATCATTGAAGCAGCTTTTTGATCTGCTCTGCTTACCTTATCTGAGAACACACAAAGAAGTTCTGTATCGTTGTCTCTGGATCCCTTCGAACACTGCTCAGTCTCCCACCTCGTTGTGTGCAAAACCAGCACAGTAAAATTTCTACCATTAAATCAACACTTCTAACCCTTACTTAATATTAAGCTAATATCTGCTCACTATACATTCATATATATAGTGAGCACAATTCTATATGCACATCCTGAAACTAGTATTTAACAAAAATGAAATCCTATATATGAAGAAGAAAACTGAGTTATGTATTTGATCCAGTAATGGGCACCAAGATAATTTCTCATAGCATTATCACACTTTATCTCAAAGAAATTCTTTCAGCTCTTAGTTATGACAACTAATATTGACCACTTTAAAGAAGTCTTTCTAATTACACCCTTTATGAATATTTCCAGACTACTAAAGTCATTTACACATGTCAAATAACAGAATAAGTAAGAGAAAACCGGACTCTTTTTTTTTCTTACTTTCAAAGAACAGTATTGGACAGTGCTCTTCAACTATACAAACTCTGGGTCCAGTTTCTGAGTAGACTTCATTATACTTGATTTCCTAGATTCTCAGTTCATTTGCTAAAAATTATGAGACAGTGCTGTAAAAGTACCAGAATTTTAGTAACAAAACTTAAAAATTTATTTATTTCTAATGCTTTATTCACTATGAATGAGAAAGATTATCAAAGGTATCTGTCCAGGAAACAGAGATCAACATCCACAAGATTTTGATCTTCTGCTACCTTCATTTTAACACACAATTTTAGCATTGCTGTGACAGAAAAATAAATGATTGTAATTACATACTTCAGCCTACAATGACAATTCCATTTCCACTCAAAAGCCACTGCCCTAGTTCATCATATGTCTCTGACTAGCAATAAAGGAACGGGGAAAGCTTAATTTATCAATACTTAGAAGATAAAGAGAATCAATATGAGTTAGCCCAGTAAATCCCAATCATATAACAAAGCACTGATTGAAAATAGCTAAATGGAAATCACAAATCCCTAAGTGGTAGTATTTATTCTATCCTTACATTGTGCTCTAAAATATACAGAATGACAACAATTTCTGGCAGTTGTAGTCAGTCCTTCTTTAAGCAGATTATCATTAGGGATTTCTGATGAGAGGATTGAGTTATATGATGGGTATTTAATGAGTATACAAATATTAGAGCTACAAATATTAAATAATTATGAGGTATTTCTTATTTCAGTGGTCAACTTTAAAATTTTTTTTTTATTTGACAGGTAGAGTTAGACATTTAGAGAGAGAGACAGAGAGAAAGGTCTTCCTTACGTTGGTTTACTCCCCAAATGGCTGCCACGGCCAGAGCTACGCCCATCTGAAGCCAGGAGCCAGGTGATTCCTCCTGGTCTCCCACGTGGGTGCAGGGGCCCAAGTACCTGGGCCATCCTCCACTGCACTCCCGGGCAACAGCAGAGAGCTGGACTGGAAGAGGAGCAACCGGGACAGAATCTGGTGCCCATATGGAATGCTGGTGCTGCAGGTGGAAGATTAACCAAGTGAGCCATGGCGCCGGCCCCAAATGGTCAACTTTTTTAGTATTTAATTATTTTAAAAGTCATAGTTGTAGAGACAGGGGAAAGAGATAAGAATGATCTTCCATCTGCTGGTTCACTGCCAAGAGGACTGCAACAGCCACTGCTGAGCCAGGCCTGAATCAGGAGTCTGGAGATTCATCCTGGTCTTCCACGTGGGTGACAGGAGCGCAAACACTTGGGCCATCTTTTGCTGATTTTCCCAGGCCATTAACAGAGAGCTGAATTTGAAGTGGAGCAGCTAGGACATGAACCAGTGCCCATATAGGATGCCAGCTTTATAGGCAGCAGGTTACCCACTATGAGACAACATAGGCCCCACTGGTAAACAAACATTTTTTACATAACGGTTTTAAATGTATTGTATATGCTATGTTTTAGGTTATAATCAAGTTGGCTAATCTCTTGGATGATCTTTGACAGCAAATTTTATCATTTGATAAATGCATTAATATTTAAAAATAGCATGTTATGTCCATTATTTAATATTGTTTTTTTAGACAAAAAGCAATGTTGGCAACTTTTGCCACCACAGAGAATCATTTTGTGCATTACTTGTAGGAAATAAAAATATATGTCTTTAATATTGTGTTTTCTGGAGACTAATCTATCAGCTAGTGCTAGGTGTATGCATTACAGTGATTGCATTATCATTATCTTGACGAAACAGGGACCATAACTCAAAAACATGTCCCTGATTTCCTCTCTGGAGTTACTTTGTGGTTTAAGTGAGAGACTAAAATCAATAATACTGGAGATTTAAGGAATACGGAAATTTTTAGGCAATTTCACACAAACCTTTTGTTGTGGTTATTCACTTTTAAATAAGCATTTTTAAATATAAAATGACTAACTATTCAAGTGAGTATATCAATCTGCTACTACAGTATAAATTTAGAACTGTCATTAAACTAATTAAATAGATCCACACTATTTCCCTATAAAATAAAACAAATATTTAAAATAAATAGTTGTAAGATTTTAAAATAATTTTATTGGATTGTCTGGCATTAGTGGGGAGAAAAACTTTTAGTTTAATTGATTCAAATATTTTGACAGTAAAATGCATAGGCTATGCCTGCTAACCACATTTTTTTTTTTTTTGTAAAGTGACTTTTACAGAAAAATCTTATTCCCTAAACCATTTATACTTTTTCTGGTTTGCTGTTTATGTGAGATAAAATTTTCTGTTAAGAACATGACCCCATATTGCAGTAATCATGAAGATGAGTTTTGCCCTGAGTCCATGGCTATTTCCAATTCTACAGTGATATTTTAAACATGTACCTATAGGCTGGTGCCGCGGCTCAATAGGCTAATCCTCCACCTGTGGCACCGGCACACTGGGTTCTAGTCCCGGTCCTGGTTGCCCCTCTTCCAGGCCAGCTCTCTGCTATGGCCCGGGAGTGCAGTGGAGGATGGCCCAAGTCCTTGGGCCCTGCATCTGCATGGGAGACCAGAAGAAGCACCTGGCTCCTGGCTTCAGATCAGCGCGATGCGCTGGCTGCAGTGCGCCGGCCATGGCAGTCATTGGAGGGTGAACCAACGGCAAAAGGAAGACCTTTCTCTCTGTGTCTCTCTCTCACTATCCACTCTGCCTGTCAAAAAAAAAAAAAAAGTACCTATAATGAATAATCATTTTTTATTTTCATAAGCCCTTTTAAAAATGTTTTATTTATTTATTTTAAAAATAAGAGAGAGAGAGAGAGACCTTTGATTCGCTCATTCACTTCCCATATGACCACAACAGCCAGTACTGGGTCAGACCAAAGCCAGAAACTAGGAGCTTTATCTGAGTCTACCACGTGTGTGGCAAGGATCTGAACACTTGTTTTATTTTTATTTATTTTTTTGACAGGCAGAGTTAGAGAGAAACAGAGAGAAAGGTCTTCCTTCCGTTGATTCATTCACTCCCCTAATGGCCGCTATGGCCAGTGCTGCGCCAATCCAAAGCCAGGAGCCAGGTGCTTCCTCCTGGTCTCCCATGCGGGTGCAGGGCCCAAGCACTTGGGCCATCCTCCACTGCCTTCCTGGGCCACAACATGGAGCTGGACTGGAAGAGGAGCAACCGGACAGAACTGGCGCCCCAACTAGGACTAGAACCCGGGGTATCGGCGCCGCAGGCAGAGGATTAACCTAGTGAGCCACAGCGCCGACCATGAACATTTGTTTTCACAGGCCATTACCAAGGAGCTGGATGGGAAGTGGAGCAGCTGGGATGCCATCTGGTGCCACTATGTGATGCTGGTGTCACAGGTAGTAGCCTTACCCACTATACCACAACACCAGCCCCTCATAAGGCATTTTATACTGCTATAAAGCAGTGTGTATATCTTTAACATTGCTTTAAGTCTGCTACACTTGGGTAGGCATTTGGCTTAGTGGTAAGATGCTACTTGGGTCTCCCACATTCCGTACTGGAGTCGCTATATTCAAGTTCCATCTCTACCCCTGATTCCAGGTTCATACTACATGTGAATCCTGAGTGGCAACAGGTAGTTGGGTCCCTGCCATCCATGTGGGATAACTAAATCAGGTTCTCAGCTCCTGGCTGCAGCTTGGCCCCATCCTGGCTGTATGACAATTTGGAGAGTGACCCAGTGAACAAGAGTTTCTCTCTCTCTCTCTCTCTCAATTAAATAAATATTTAGTAATACACTACCTTAAAACCCAAGTTCAATAATAGGAAAGAACTACACATTTTCACTATAGTGCTTTGAGTATATGCTGAATCAAAAAGTATCATAAATAATAAGAATCACACGAAGACTCAAATGATGGCATTATTTTGGCAACACTTGAGATCTTACCTTAATGATTGCCAGTCCACAAATTTGAGGGTCCTTCCTCCCTTCCTCCCTTCCTCCCTTTCTCCCTTCCTTCCTTCCTCCCTTCCTCCCTTCCTTCCCTCCTTCCCTCCCCCCTCCTCTCTCTTTCTCTCTTTCTCTCCCCTTTCTTTTTTGTTCTTTTCTTCCTTCTTTCAAAGGCAGAGTTAGAGAGAAAGAGACAGAGAAAGATATCTCCCATTTCTATCCACTGGTTCACTCCTCAAATATCCACAATGGCAGGGATGAGCAGAGCTTAAGCCAGGAGCTATATATCGGTATCCTATCTTCTGTTGCTTTCCTAGGCACATTATCTGGGAGCTGGATCAGAAGTGGAGCTTGAACAGCATTAATCTGCTGTGCCAGAACACTTGCCCTGAGAAAATTGTTTCTTAAATTTAAATTGGAAGTCACCTATGCTCACCACTAAACCACCAATGTCTCCCATTTAAATTTAAATTGAATTAAGTTAAATTTTAGTTTTCAATTACATTGAATTTTACATTAAATTCAAATTTAAGCAAAGTGATTCCTCAATTTAAATACAAGAATAAATTTTATTAGGATAGTCATGTCACTTGACTGCGGGGAAATGTTTCGAGAAAAACACTGTCAGATGATTTTGTTATTATACAAACATCATACATACATATAAAATTATAGATGCTATAGTCAAGGATATACTTAGACTATATTATAATCTTACACATCTACCATCATATATGCAGTCTGTCAATAAACAAAATGTTATGATGCACACAACGTAATTAAGTCAATTTTAACAAGAACATTGAGAAATAACATTATTTATTAAATGAGAAGCTTTAAGGAGGATCCTATTCACATGACATACAATGGTAAACTCTAGATGGATTACAGTGAAGAATAAAGCTATGAAAATAATAAAGGAAATCTAGGACAATATTTGTTATCTTGGTGAGGAATTACATGTTAAACAAAAACTAAAAATTATAAATACGAATGGTAAAATTGATACGTATTTCCACATTAAAGTTAAGGGATTCGTTCCCCTGAAGGACTTTTTGTATATTTGTGTGTATATATACAATATACACATATATATGTATATACATATACATATATACAATGTGTATATACAATATATATACACATATGTGTATATGTGAAGGACTTTTTGTATATTTATGTGTATATATACAATATACACATATATATGTATATACATATATATATACAATGTGTATATACAATATATATACACATATGTGTATATATACACATATATATACAAAGTGTATATACACATTGTATATATATATATGTATATACATATATATGTGTATATTGTATATATACACACAAATATACAAAAAGTCCTTCAGGGGAATGAATCCCTTAACTTTAATGTGGAAATACGTATCAATTTTACCATTCGTATTTATAATTTTTAGTTTATATATACAATATATATATACACACATATATATGTGTATATATATATACACATATATATATGTGTGTATATATATATATATAAATGACAGTGTGAGTAAAAACTATTCACAAAATTTCAACCTGCCTAAAATTTTAATGTCCAAAATATATAAAGGACTCCTCTAATTCAGGAAATGTTGGTAAAAGGAAGCAACACTTGAAAATAGTTATAAAGAAGATTCATAAATTGCTAATTGGTATATGAAGAGACTTTTGCGGGGTCTTAGTCCACCCGAATGAGGATAGACTGGGTCTGAAGAACAGTAAGTGCGCCGCTCGCTCGTTCCCCAGCCTCCCAATCCTGGAGACAGTCAGACGCAGCAGGGAGTCAAGTCAAGCAAGCAAGAACTCAGTTTATTTCACGTGTAGCAAGGCCTTTTAAAGCACAAGACTGCAGGATTACTGGGGCAGGGCATAAGGACCAACCAATTACTTAAAAGGTCATTTTATGGGGCAACATTTTACAGGACCAGCCATATGTCTGTATACTCGTCATCAGTTGTCGTCACCTCCCCTGATGCTGTGCAGCCAATCAGCTTTGGTGATAAACGACTTTGGGTACCGCCCACCTTACTTCCTTTGGGTGCCATCTTTGAATTGCCTCTTGTGCCTTATTTCCCCACAACTTTCAACTTTACTAGCCATCAGAGAGATGCAGATTATAACACTGAATTTACACATCCCCGGATTAGCAATATTAGAAAGTTAAATATGGAGCTGGCATTGTGGCTTAGTCATTAAGCCTGCAACCTGCAGTTGCTGGCATTCCTTATGGCTGCCAGTTCCTGTCTAGGCTACTCCACTTCTGATCCAGTGATCCAGCTCCCTGCTAGAGACCTGGGAAAATCAGTAGAAGATAACTTGAGTGTTTGGGCCCCTGCTACCCACGTGGCAGACCAAGATGAAGCTCCAGGCTCCTGGCTTTAGCTTGGCCCAGAGCTGGCCATTGCAGCCATCTGGGGAGTGACTCAGCAAATGGAAAATATCTGCCTCTCTCTCTCTCTCTCTTTCCTCTTTCTTTCTTTCTGTAACTCTGATGTTCAAATAAATAAATAAATCTTTTTGAAAAAAGCAAGGACTATTAAAAAAAAGAAAACCACATACTATCATGTAACACTGATAGAAATGTAAGATAATTCTAATCACTTTATAATTCAATCAAAATATACATACATTAATATGGGGAATTTATAATTTAGCAATTATTTTTTCAGGTTATACTCAAATATCAGGGACAACTTCTATTAGGTTCTTATGTCAGCAGGTTTAAGATTATACTTCATATTATTGTTCCTGCTAGTAAGCAATTGGAAACCTCAACAGGTCACTGGTTATCCTTGTAAACTGAGAACATTTGATAAATGCCACTGTACAATCATTTAAGTGAATCAATTAGGCATGCATACATAGAATACTGATTTTATATACTTAATAATACATTATTTTGTTTGATGAGGAAATATATAAACATATTAAAGTACATTCCAGTTATAAAAAATCAAAGATAAAAAATAAAGGGATCATATAACAAATAAACAAAATAAAGAGATTTTGAGAAGGTGATAGTGTGAGATTACTTGTGAAATATGATATATGCAACTCTGAGCACTCGCATTACAATAGAAGTTAGGAAAACTAAGAGAAGATCAAAACCATAAAAGCAACGTTCAGGTCGTTAAATATTTTCTACTCTTTGTTCCTCATTTACTGACAAAATGTAGATTTTTGTTCTTCTATCCTCAAAGGTGTGTACCCACTCATCAATGTACTGAATCCTAATTTTTCAAAATATTTTATTTGTTATTCTTTGTGATAACGTATTTTTTAAATTTGCATTATATTCAAAGGCATGATGGCCTCACTAACTAAAGAGCAAAACAAGTGAAAAGTAAAAGGACAATAGTCCAGCAGGAAGATAGGAAAATGCTATAAACAATAATCAATGGAAAAGATGTTCAACTTCTCTCATGTATGTTTTATATTTTTTAAAGATTAGATTTATTTATTTATTTAAAAGTCAGAGTTACACAGAAAGAAAGAGAGGCAGAGAGAGAGAGAAAGAGAGAGACCTTCCATCCACTGGTTCACACCCAACTGGCTGCAAACTTCTGAAGTCAGGGACCAGGAGCTTCTTCCGGGTCTCCCATGCGGGTGCAGGGGGTAAAGGACTTGGGCCATAGGAGAAAGCTGGATTGGAAGTGGAGGAGCTGGGACTCAAACCGGCACCTGTGTTGCATCCTGGTACTACAGGCAGCAGCTTTTCCTGCTATGCCACAGTGCCAGTCCCTTGTATATGTTTTAAAATAGTTAGACAATCGTTAAAACTACAGCAGTGTATAATTCCTATCAATTCATTTGACAAATATTTAAAATAAAGTTTGATAAACACTGTATTTGCAGCAATACTGATACACCTATGCATTATTCCTTACTTTTTGCATTAGTCATATTTTACTTCCAGTTATAACTACAGAAAGAAAATTAATACAAGTCAGGAAAATCAATTATTTCTGTCTTACTACATGTAACTGCAATTAATCAAATAATACTGTCAGACTAATTTTTGTTTTTCTATCTTTCTCAGAATTGTGTATCTTTCTGTGTATCCCACATTGAGAAGAATCTGGCTTAATTTGAGTCCTGTTCTTATACCTGAATCAGTCCTTTAGAAAGGGGGATAATGCACTCCATTACACAGTGAACTCAACTTTGTGATTAAAAGTTGAACTGTTTCACCAAAACTACACTGATTTGAGAAGAAGTTTGCCCTTCTGGCCAAAAAATATTATGCACAAGCTAAAAGTTGCGAAAAACAGTTTGGGGCACATAGAAGTAACTACCCAAGGGATGTACACAGGTCACAAATAAGATTTTTACAATTGACTCCTTGCATGATCTATAGTGCCCCACATTAATTCTAGTCTGAGCTGCAACAGTTTTACAAGAGATTGACTTGTCATAATTTCTAAATAGAACAAAAACAAAGCCTTAAAGCCTCAAAGGATTCCCAATGCCTTTACCTTCTGTATTAAGTTGTTTATAATTAAGTTTGACACTGGTTATGGAAGTACCAAGGTGCGGTCCTGATAATTCTTGAGTTCTAGTCACACTTTGTCACATGCCTCATGGTAATCATGATCAGTTAATGCTAACAGCACATGGACTGATTTCCTGGCGTATTAGCTTGAAGACACTGTCTAACCAGGTGATAGTCACAGCCTTAGATGTAATTAGTGGAACACAGGTGTGTCTGGCCTCTCGTCTAGGAACCAGAAGTTCTAGTCCAGCAGAGTTTAAAACTGTGTGAATGAGAAACATGAATTTCCAAGTGGGTCAATGAGAAGGATGATGAGAGATGCCACTTCTGGGTCTTCCTGTTAGAACTCAATCATATTTTGGTTCCAATTCCACAGAGGATGATTACCAAGATGACGCCTAAATTGTATGTTCTTACGGTATTTAAAATGCAGTCATGTGTTGCTTAATGATGTAATATGTTCTTCAAAAGGCATCATGAGGCAATTTCATTGTTGAGCGATCATCACGGAATATATACAAAGCTAGAAGGCATAGGTCAATAACTTGATGTGACCTCTTGCCATCAAGGAATGCAGTAAACATAAGTGCTACAACATGCTGTATAGCACTGCATATTGTTTTACAGTAAACTTTTTATAAATAGAAGCAATACAATATAAAATACAGGTAAAATAGAGTATAAACACATGAATCAGTAGTGCAGTTACTCAACATCATTAAGTATTGCATTCTGTGTGTAATTGCATGTGCTGCACTTTCATACAACTGGCAGTGCAGTAGGTGTGTTTACCAAGACTACCACAGTTGTTCCATGACATTGCAACAGCTAAGACATTACTAAGCTATCAGAAATGTTCAGCTATATTATCATATTATGAGATCACTATCATGTTTGTTGTCCTTTGTTGACTGGAACATCATTATGAAATGGAAGGCGGTATTTTGTCAGCTAGAAAGTTTTGGGTAGTGTGGTATGTGGTAGAACCATGTACTAAATGATTGGTTAAATTTTTTCTCACCCCACTCTTTGTTTGCTATGAAGTATATGTAAATTACTTTTATGTGAAATCCTATGACAATAATTTAGACAGTTGGTGAGAATTCAGGACAGAGCACCACTGGTAGTCTCTATGCATTCGGTTTCATTAGTATGGCTTTCCAATGAGAACAAAACATTGCAAAGAATGCTACCTCTGAAAGAGGGAATGGTAAAATAATCCATTAACTATTGGTATATCTCTTACAGA
This sequence comes from Oryctolagus cuniculus, assembly GCF_964237555.1. Classification (NCBI taxonomy): domain Eukaryota; kingdom Metazoa; phylum Chordata; class Mammalia; order Lagomorpha; family Leporidae; genus Oryctolagus; species Oryctolagus cuniculus. The sequence goes on from NC_091432.1 coordinate 96,814,421, forward strand.
GTGGTACTGCATCCAGAGTTTAATGGCAGTTTATAATGCCAATACTTTGAACGTGTTGCAGTGGCCCTAGCTACTTCCACCTTGGTTAGACATAGCTTGTGTTATTGGAAGATATGCAGCTTCCATTTTGTCACTATGCATGCTTTCTATGTTGAAAAACCGAGTAGCAGAAGAAAAGAGGGAATCAAAGTCAGAGTCTGGTTGAATACCACTTACCAGTCATTCCTTACCTGTAGTTGTCCAATGCCTTCTCCGACGTGCGAGGTAAAGATTTATATACTTTATTCACTCTTGTAGGTCAATCTCATGCTTCTTTCCTGGACCTCTTTGCCATCTTCTAATCTTATTACTTCAAGGATTTTGACTAACTTCTGAAACCAGTGGAAAATAATTTTTGTATATCTTGATACATGCTGTTTCCTTCTCTCCACCAAATGATGCGCAGATATACTGCTAAAGGCTCTGCCACTGGGAGACTTCTCACTGTCCGCCATTGTCTCAGAGCTGCTCCAGGGACCTTAAATCTCTGTTGGAATATTTAGTTAAACTTTATTCTTGGAGCATCTGGAAGGGCATTTCTAGATGGGAGTAACCCTTGAATTGCTGCACTGAGTGCACTAATTTATCCTCCCCAATTTGGGTGAGTCTCATCTAATCTAATCTGAAGGGTGTCTTAATATGATGAAATCAGAGTATGAGAGAATTTTCTCTCTCTTCCCAAATGTTCTAAGTTAAAATATCAATCTTCTACACTTGAACTGAAGCTTTCATCATTGACTTTTTTAGTTCTCAATCCTTTGCACGCAGACTTGAACAATACCACTGCCTCTTCTGTATTTCCAGGTTGCAGATGCCATGTTGTGGAACTTTGTGACCTCAACTACAAGAAAATATTCCATAAAATAAATCTGCTTATCTATCTCCTTATCTATCCATCTATCTATCATCTATTTACCTTCTTGTCTATTTTCCTGTTGATTGTTTCCCTGGAGAATCCTGAATAATATATCTGCTAAATTAATTTACTTTTGAGAAAACCATGTACTTGTGAAAAATGTATATCTTACCCTCATTCCCCTACCCATCTCTAATCTGTGTTTTCATAATATGTTGAATCTAATGATTGCCTCACTATATTTCATTGTCTCTTGTAAAAAATAATTCTTGGTTTTCCTTCTCTGATGAACTTAACATATTAATCTGATTATAGGTATTTTTAAACTATGTTGGAACATCCACCTCACATATGCATTAATTGCAAACAAACTATCTGTTATTAAACATAGGGATCATTTCTTATTCATCTCAGCATCTCATATCTCAGTAAGTAACTGGCACAAAGTAGATACTCATTTGCCAAATTATTTTTAATTGAATAATCTCTGCATGTCTTATAGCAAAAAAAAAATATCAAACACAGAGTAGGTATGTAAAATTGCCTGCTGAACTGAGTTTAATAATCTGAGCTACACTTTTCTTTCCTTCTTAAACTTTGAGTTAACTTTTGATAAAACAAAATAAAAAACTATTCTGAAATTTGACCACTGTTTGATGAAAGTCTATGTAAGAAATATTAAAGAAGGTAGAAAGCTTCATGTGTTATTGATTGCTTGTGGAACTGGATGAACAGTGATTTAGAATGTTTAATGACATGACAAGAAGATTTGGAATTAAGGAGGGGATCCAGCCCAGTTCTATTCTGAGGTTATTACGATCTGTTATGTTCATGATCCTTAAGCCAAATATTAATAATTTGTTTTATTTACATAAGATTAAAACTATATTTTCAAATAATATTAGGTGGTTCACCCACAAATGTTTAAGTGTCTGGTACTTCTACACCAAATCATTCTTCTCTCACCCCAGTCAAAACTTTTTTTCAGGAAGTAGAGATATTTCCTTAGGCTATCAAGGATATAGAGAATGACTAACTTATTTCATAGGTTTTGTGGAAGCCAAGTCCCAAGATAACTAAGCAACTCTCAATATATAGTGATTACACATCAGTATTCTTTATTCAGTATTATGATTAGATCCAGAGATGGGTATCTATAATATCAACTCTGAACATATTAACTACAGGTTAGTATTCTAAAAACAACATAAAATATCTAGTTTTACATGCAAAATAATGAAATTGCTATGCAATATGAGGCATGTTGGTAAAAAGTGGATAGTTGCTACTATCTCTAATATGTAGTTGCCCATAATTGTCTGCCTTTGACCCACAAATTGCTCCAAAGTATTTATACAACACCTCTTCCCTCATTTCACTTGCAATTTTATATTTTACTTTTACCTTCCCATTTCATTCATGCCAAGTTTTATACTTTCAGTATAGTTGTTGTCAATTTGTATTTGCCCTCTGACTATTCATTTATAACCATGCTCCATGGCATCCCCTTTTCTCATGTCTTACAGGGAATCCTGGATCCACCTCACCTCAAAATTTTCTCCATAACTGCAGCACTGTATCATATGATATTCAATGAAACTCTATAGATATAGTAGCCCAATCATGCTTTTATTTTCTACATATTTAGACATAGAAGCTCAAAATTAAACCATTTTAACTAATACCACAAAATATTTTAATAGCAAAATCAGGATGAGGAATAATATTTTTCCATTTTCTATCCCACTTATGATTCATTTCTGGGCAACATGTTGCCCAATGTCTGGCATATGGGTATTCAATAAAGCATCTATTTTGTTAAAGAATAGAAACCAAATAAAATGAAAAATAACCTTAGAATGTTTTGCCAAGTGTTTACTCATGCCGTATTTCTTTTTTATTTTGCACTACTTCCCAACAAAAAATACAATTAAATATTATTACTTTAAAGGAAAAAAATTACAATAGTTTAGACCAAGATCAACAAAGTGAAGTGCTTGCAATATTAGAAGTTATTCAGACAAAATATTATGGTGCAGAAAATATATTAGGATTTGTATTGTACTTTTTGTTATCATAATTGCCTATATTGTTGAAAAATCAAACATCGGGCAGTACCAATGTGTATTAATAAGAATACCAATAACCCTCACCTCCACTGATAGTCCAGTTCTGCTGGATTCAAAGCAACTATTCTTGATTTTTATACCTATTTCTCTTGGTAATTCACTCCAAGTTTCTGTTCATACTTTTTAATCTCATCCTTTGAATCTATAATTTGCATTTTAAACCTTACATCCAATGGTGGTATGGTAGGTCAATATATTTATACTTTACAAATTTACACATTGAGGACACCAACAAAAATTGCCTTGACAACCATTCCAGAGTTTTTGAAGCTACCATGCTGTAGACTAGAAACATGAACCTGTTTCATCAGACAGATGTTTTTCTGGTAGCCAGCCAAAGTAAAAAGGTCAATTACTCTTTTTGAAATATGCTATATGAAAAAACAACACTTCTTGGCCAGCATAGGCTAAAAGATCTTTGGAAACTGGTGTTTCACTTTTCAACAGTTTATCCGTTGAAAATCTTTAATAAAATAAAAACAATATAAATATAAAATATACACCAGGATTTTAAACCAAATCTCTATCAAATGTACTGTTCTTTAAGCCAAATGAACATTGATACCAATTCCCTTGTAAAGGCTTTTTTATCCTTGATCTAGTCTCCTTCACAAACTCTGGGCAGTGTGAAATACTGTTATGAATGAGGCTTGGCAGGAACTATGAAGCCACAGGGAAGTAGGCAATTGTTAACAGCATAAACACTCTTAAATGTATTTTTCTTACGTGGGAAGTCTACAGTATTTGTTATCCTAGCCTGTTGAAATGGAATCAATTTATCATGTGAATGTTTCTAGTAAGCAATTTTATTCTCAATTGTTTGCACTGAAGAGATCTTCTTCCCTTTAAAGGGCATTTTACCTTCTTCTTATCTAATTTTTAGACTATTCATGTATCAGTAATATCTTACTTACAAAAATCAAAGTTTCCTTTTACTAAAATCTATTTTAAGAGTACTATACCTAAATTAATCCACAGGTTCAACATAATCAGTCAAACTAATTGTTTTGTGAATATTGACAAATTGATTTTATACTTTATTTAGAGAAGCAAAAGTCCCAAAATAGCCAATTCTATATTGAAGAAGAAAAGAATTGTAAGACTGGCAGTACCTGACTTTAATATTTACAATAAACTACAGTAATCAGAGCATATGATATTGGTGAAAGGATGGACACACAGACCAAAGAAATAGAGTAGGAAGTCCAGAAATAGATTCACATGCATATAGTCAGTGCATCTTTGACATAGGAGCAAAGACAATGCAATAAGACTAAGATAGTGGTTTTAGCAAAAAGTGCTAAATAGATGAACATCTGCATGGAAAAATATGAATCTAGACAAAGACCTAACATCTTAACAGAAACGAACACAAGGGGGCCAGAGTTGTGCCATAGTGGGTAAAGCACTGACTGAGATGCCAACATCCTGTATAGGTACTGATTCGTGTACCAGCTTCTCCATTTCCAATCCAGCTCCCTGCTAATGGCCTTGGAAAAGCAGCAGAAGATGGTCCAGGTTGAAGTCAGGAGTTCAGAAATCAAGTTTGCCACTCACCTTGTTGTCAGAAACACCACTATTTGAGCCATCATCTGATGCTTTCCAGGGTGCACATTGGCAGGAAGCTGGAATTGAGAGCAAAGCCAGGACTCAAACACAAGTGGGTTTGTTATGGTATGTGCATGTCCCAAGTGGTAACTTAATTGCTGTGCTAAACACATGCTGTTTTCCTATATTTCAAACAAGCAGGCTCACATTTTTATTTTTCACTGGACCTACAATTTTTGTAAAAAATTTCTAATATCAGGTCATAAAACAAAATGGGAGTGGGGAATACAAAAGCTGTATTTTCAGGAAGAGTGCAAGAAGGTGGACTAGGGAAGCTGAAATTGTATTAAAATTTACCTCATATACATTTTTGCTCTTCTCAAAGCTTTCCCAGCTGAAAATTAAACTACAACGTTAGATGGCAATGAAAATTTTATCATTCTCAACCTGAGGAAGACCTCTCAAGTTTTTAATGATGCCTGTGAGGGACAAAGTATAAAAATGTGATCATATATCACAAAATACCATATAGTCAGCTCTGTTTTGTGAGTGCTTAAAATTTTTGAACAAGAAGAGAAATCTCTAATACTCAGGGTGATTCATGAAGAGTAAGAAAGTGAGGAAATGCTCAAGAATTTAATAAATAAGAGAAGTTAACTACATGTATTGTTGTTAAGTTTTATCTCCTCATCCTGTATCAAACCAGTGACATTTATTTCCTCTAGAATGGAATTTTTCTTCAGTTGTCTGGTCAATGATGTGTATTGAGAGAGGCAATCATGTTTATAAACCAGTCAACAGTATTAGCAAGTTAATGATCTTTTAACCTTCAACAGTATAAATCTAACAATTTTTAATTTCATACAATTATTTAATGATGGCAAAACAAAAAGTCTTCAGTGTGGTTTTTGACAAATTGCACAGCAGTCATATTGAGACTAATTGTCAGTTTGAAAGTAATATTGTTTTCAGATTATTCTAAAAAAAACGGCAATTTATTTTAACCTGGCAAAAAATTGTAATGATCAAATTAAAACCTTCTGTGAAATAAAGCAGAAGGTTATCATCTAAGTAGTGGTAAAGAATTTGCCAAGTGTTATTTAAGTAATTTTTTTAAGATTTATTTATTTATTTGAAAGTCATAGTTACAGAGAGAGATAAGGAGAGGCAGAGAAAGAGAGAGGTCTTCCATCCACTGGTTCATGCTTTAATTGGCTGAAATGGCCAGAGCTGAGCCAATCCGAAGCCAGGAGCCAGGAGCATCTGGGTCTCCCATGCGGGTGTAGGGGTCCACGCCTTGGGCCATCCTGTACTGCTTTCCCAGGCCATAGCAGAGAGCTGGATCTGAAGTGGAGCAGCTGGGACTTGAACCAGTGCCCATATGGGAAGTCAGCACTGCAGGCGGCAGCTCTACCCGCTAGGCCACAGCACCAGCCCCTAAGCAATGGTTTTTACCAGAGCACCCCTTCATAGATGTTGGGTAATGGATAGAGATTACTATGAGAAAATTCCAGAGTGAACTTACCTAAAGAATCAAGTTTGTAAAAATAACAACAACAACAACAACAACAAAATGAAGCTCTCATGGAAGGAGCCTTGGAGACAAAGGGCTACTTGGCAAAGGTACAAAAGCAGGCAATGGTAAGAATGTTCCATCCCAGGTGAGGGGTTCCGGGCGGGTTCCGGATGACCAGCTCTTGCTTCCTGTGTCTGAGCGTCTTCAGAAGGTTAGGCCTTCCAAAAGAGACGAGTTTCAGAGATGGTGTGTACTGTGCAATTCAGAGAAAAGAGAATCCTGTATGCCCACCCTCTTATGTGCTCAGTAAACTAAGTGAACTTGCTACAACTTCATTTACAGGAGCATTTGTAATTTTAACTAGACCTGAAAAGAAACAGTCTTGATATTTTATTTTATTGCACATTTCATTTCAAAAGGAGATTTATTTAATACATTTAAAATTTATATTTCCAAATTTTATCTAGAGTTTGTTTTCTATTTTAAAAAGACATTTTTGCCCCTTTCAAAACTACCTAAAAATGTAAGTTGCCCTTGTTTGGTTTTAGTAATTTTTGGCCAAACTTCTTAACATTTTATTGTTTTTGTTTTTTCTGGAGTTTATTTTGATCTTAGAACAACAATAGGGACTGAGCATAATTTTCCCATGGAATGACTAAATGTCATCAAATGATTTACTGGATAATCTGTCTTTTCCCTACAGATGGTAGGTACCAATCTTATTGTATGACTTATTTCTCTGTGATTCTGAGTCTATTTCTGGACTGTCCTTTCTGTTCCATGTACATTTAATTTATTCCTGTCTGATGACATGCTGCTTTTATTTTTTTTTAAATATCTGGGAGAGCTAGTGCCTTATCATTAGCCAGGAATAGCATGAAAAAAAATAAATTTTTTACAAGTTTTTTATGTGTATGTGTGTGTGTGTTGTGTGTGTGTGTGTATTTGAACTCCATTACCACTTTTTCTAATTCTTAAAAATCTTGACACATTTCGTTAAATTGGTAAATGGTAATGTCTGTTATGTCAAATATTAACAATCTTTTCAGTTTAGGTTTCTGTTTGTATATATTCCTCTTATGGAAAAACTCAGATCTTTGAAGTTTCATTGTTCACCATTTTTTAAATTTTTATTTATTCATTTGAAAGACATAGAGACGGTCAGACAGAGAACACCTAGCTACTGGTTCACTCTCCAAAAACCCCCAACAGTCAGGCTTGGGCAAGGCCAAATCTGGCAATCCTGTTCAGTCTCCCATGTGACTGGCAGGGACCCAAGTACTAGAGCCATCACCTGCTGCCTCCAGGGCATATTAGCAGGTAGCTGGTATCAAGAACACAGCCAGGACTTGAACCCAGACTCTCCTTTATGGGATGTGTGCATCCCAAGGAGCGGCTTAACCCCTTGGTGAAAACTTCCCTTATTCTCTATCTAAATGTGTGATATCCTCACAGCTATATGGAAAAGACACTTTTTAAAAATATTACATTTTCCTCCCACTCACACCCCTCCTGAGTGGGAGGGAAATTATGGGGGGGGGGAAGCCATTGTAATCCATTAACTGTACTTTGAAAATTTATATTTACTAAATAAAAAATAAATTAAAAAATATTACATTTTTGCAGGCTAGCTGAGATCAGGCATAGGGAGAGGCATGAAAAAATCTAGGTAAGAAGGAAATTAGAGCGTATGTCCCTTCTTTTGTATCGAGCTTCTCTTCCATATTTTCTGCTCCTGACAGTGAATAACAAAGAGCTGAAGTTTTGTTTGGTGAGTTGGGAGTAGTTGGTTTCTTCCAAAAGAATAAAGGTCCATATAAATGGAAACTTTTAACTAAATATATGTAGAATATAGTGCATGCACTAGGAGACATGCTATCTATAGTAGCCTTTGAGAAGATATAAAATTAGATGCTCCCATCTACTCCCAAAGCTTTCCTTAACCAAGAATAAAGGAATCATAGTCTCTTTGGCTTTTTCAAAACTCATAGAACCCAAAAATATTCTAAGTGATAAATTAGAAATTATTAACTCAGAGAGATTGCTGCGCCCAAATTTGTACTGGCAAATAATGTTATATTGTTTTAAATATATAAATACATATTATTATATTACAAATATCATCTTTTCTTTGTTGTGCAAACCCAGTGGAGAATCTGTCCAATTTGTAATCTTGACTCTTTTACTTAACCCTTCACTAAAGGAATAATGCAGTAATTTAGACCATGGTGGACACCTGACCTAAGCTGAGCCATTCAGAATACATTCCTAGGAATTTTGAAATTCAATTAGATAAACTAAATCTGTTTGGGAGATTTTGTATGTAAACCATGAGCTCAGGAGCTCAGGAGCCCCTGCATACTTTGCACATGAATCTATCAACACAGAAGCATCATGTATAGTGTTGATAGATTCATAGAGAGATATAAAGAAGAAACAGAACCCAGGGAAAAATTAGGAGAAACCGGATGATTAGAGATTAGGAGTCCCTAATCTCAATAACTTTCTGAATTCACAGTGTCCTGATCTTGAGCTCTATAAGACATCTCTGAGCTTTCTCACTAAACCTTTCATTGTATTGTTATTTGGCTCAAAAGAGTCTCAGGTACCCCTGGATAGTGGTTTGATTTATATCCTTTCAGACCTTGGTATAAATATGAAACCTATTATTTGAGCAAATTACCTAACTTCTCTAATGCTTTTGAAAAGCTTTTAACATTAAAACTTATATTAAAGGCCACTGAAACATAGAGAATTATAAATACAGGGTTATTGACTACCTTGTGTGCTAATCTACCTTCATTAGACAAGTGATTTTATTTTTTAAAAAAATCAACTTCTTGCCAATAGTGTTAACAGCTTGAAATTGGTTTTGGTGGGAATATTATGCAATAAAAATTGGTAGGTGCTTTTTAAAAGCTGTTTTAAGATTGTTTACTAGTACACTATTAATTACGATCATAGAAGTAAAGGGCTTAGCACTCTGCCTGACCCATATGTCAGTGAATACAGTGGTATTATTATCAGAAAATTGTATTGTATATTCTAAATCAATGGACCTAAACAATCTGGTTGTTTGCATTATGAGAACATGTATCAGGCATCATTAGCAAATAGGTAAATCCTTTTCATTGCAGTTGATTCAAACTACAAAGAAGGGTATTAATCTGATTCTTCCAAAAAGTAAATACCAAGAGAGAATTAATATTCAGCCACCTAGGTACATGCAACAAGAGGAAAATATGCAGGATTCAGGTAGAGCCATTTAATCACAATGCAAAAAGAATCTACAACTCCTTCAAGATTGAAAAGAAAGAGGAAAAAAGTTGGAGAGGGTGGGCTGTCGCTCCCCCTCTTCATGGAGGAACGACACTAAACCCTGCCTAGGCTTCATATCCGAGTCACGGCACCATTATGTCGCTCCCCCTCTTCGTGGAGGAACGACACTAAACCCTGCGCTGTTCTTTCATCTGCTTGGCCCTCCCCGGGTTTGCTGCTGGTTCTTCCCGGGTTGGCTGCTGTCCCTTCCACCTCCGTGGAAGGGCGGTTCCCCCTGCCACTTTCCCCACTTCCGCGGGGGAGCGGCACACCGCCTGCCGGCTCTCTCGGGGGCTGCTCAGGTGTTCCTCAGGTGTTCCTGGTGCATGTTGTCTCTCTCCTCCTTTATAGTCCTCTTCCACCAATCCCAACTCTGCTACCCACACGCCGAGTACGCTGCTCTCCTCCAATCAGGAGCAGGTCCTACAGTTTATTGGTTGAACTGGAGGCAGCTGCGTAGAAGCTGTTTCCTCCTCTCCCAGCGCCATATTGTGGGAGAGCAGATGCATAGAATAAGTCTTAATTCCAGTAACAGTCTAGTCCGAGTTGCCCCCCACAGTGGGCTTCTAAGATGGCCGAGTCTCCAAGAAAGATTTGGCTGGTTGGCTTTCAGGAGATCTGTGCTTCTCCAAAGATGGATATGTCATTCTCCCTGAAGTGGCAGCCAGTAGCCTTAACCGCCAAGGCAGGGCAAGGCAGCACGCATTTTAGAGCCCACTGTGAGGGGCTGTTTCTCACCATTGCCCCTGCCCTTGGAGATCATCCAAACACATTCTCACAGCCAACGCAAGGAGCAAAATTTTTCATGTGTGCTACCTTTTCAGGTCCTACAGCTGCTCTCAGTGTTAGTGTGTTTAAAAGTCAACAGTAGAAGTAATTGAATGACAGAATCTTGGATCCTTGATCATGAATTTGAAATTTGAAACATGCACCTAGGTAATTTTTATATAGTAAAATATAGCAAAACAAAAACATGTTTCTCAGAGAATCTGTTTGCCTTGAAATTCTAAATTTATTTTAATCACTTTACCTTCTTAGGGAATATACTGTGTATACTTGTAAAATGCCAGTGACTACTTGTAGACATTCAGGAAGATAAAAACCTATGCAGTAGCACATTCATTCCCACCTAATTCTCATTTTCTATATGAAGTCAGGACTCTCAGTGGGTTAGTCTCACTTCAAACCCCAAACACACTGTTGCTTTCTTTGCTTCTTTCTTTCCAGTGGCCTTATTTTTGCTACATCTTTCATTATTTTGAATTTAATACCGTTTATCTTACCCACAGCTCTCTTGCCCATAAAACTGCCTCTATCTTCTTTTCTATTTTTCTTTATCTTATTTTGAGACTTATTTGTTCATTTCAAAGGCAGAGTTACAGCTAGAGGGACACATACACACACACACACACAGATTTTCCATCTGCTGGTTTATCCCCAAGATGGCCACAATGGCCAACCCTAGACCATACCGAATCCAGAAGCCAGAAGCCTCATCCAGGTCTCCCATGTGAGTGGCAGGGGCCCAGACACCTAGGCCATTTTTTGCTGCTTTTTCCAGGCCATTAGAAAGGAGCTGGATTGGAAGAGGAGCAGCCAGGATACTAACTGCTTCCCTGTTGGATGCCAACATCACTGGTCCTGGCTTTACGCACTATGACACAATAGTGGCCCCTTCTTTTCTGTTTTCAGCATCACCATCTCAATACAGTGGTTTACAAGAAACACTAAAAAATGGATTCTTGCAGTCATCTCTTCTGCAGTCTAAATTTTCAAGATGTTTCCTCTATTCATTATACAGAAGAGCTTTCTTCATGTGTAATCTGGATCACTTAAATTTCCTTCTCAATAACTTTACCTATCCAAAAAGAAAACCCTCCAAATCTATACTCTAAATATATATATTTAAATATGTAATTGATTGAACCGAGAGATGACATGAATTGTATGACACACTGGAGATTCAGTCTGAGTCTCTCCCCTTTTTGCAGTGGAGAGTTCAATAACTGTGCAACGCCTTTTGCAAATTGCAGCAATGAAATCAGCTTCATTTTTTTTATTGACCATTTTATTGAAAATCTATGAATTCTGCTTCTTGAGTCTATTATACTTAGCACTTTTCTAATTGATTAATTTGGTTAAATCTTAGCTAGAAGTTTATACATATTTCAAGAACAGATTCACAATATATTTATGTTCTCTATAGTCCTCAGCAGACTGTAATGTGTTGTGTGTGTAATAGAGTTTCCTGAATTAAAATGATAGTGGTGATGGGAGGATCTAGGAAGATTCAGAATATAAGAGAAGTGATTTAGAAGTTGAGAATATGGAAAATAGATGCAAAGTGTAACAAAGGAGAAAGGAGAATCACAACAGAATAATGAGTCCGAAGTGTGCAGTGGATCACAAGAATGCCTTTTTAATGTTGTTACTTGGGCAGTTTTCATTTTACATTGCATCAGGAAATGTTTCTCTGTTCAGAGACATTCACTAATTGCAACACTTGGAAAATAAGCTTTTCTCCATAATAACATAAAATACTTCAATTCAATGGAGCATTCTAAAATATCAAAGACTATCACTGCTGAATTTCACCCAGATTGATGGCCTCTGTTTCTGTTTGTATACACAAGCATGTAGTTTATATTTTTAATGTATCATAAAGAGATACAATCTCTTCCATTTATAGGCATGTGAAATATTGTTCCTGGAATATGCAGGGACTGAAGGGAGAATGCCAAGTTAAACTAAAGGAGTTTTTAAATTGAGAAGTTATATATGAAAGGAAAAGGCTAATATATACTTGACCAGTGCATTTCTTTTGAAAATGGAAACTAGAAATTATTACAGCTTCAATGTGTTATCCCCATAATAACTCAGCTGATAGCACCAGTGTCTATGTGATAAGAGCCTCAAAGAAAGGTGAAACAAAAGTCACACAGAATGACTCTAAAGTGAGAAGTTGCGTATAACTGACAGTTCTGAAAACAGTGAGGGGTCAATTTTGTGCACTTCAGCTGTTTTTATTCAAGAGGCTAACTCTCTGCTAAGGAGACTGATAACCTTCAAAAGTTTCCCTTTAACAAAAAAAGACACATTTGATTTGTCAATTAGAAGAGACTCCATCTGGAATAAGCTCATATAAACTCTAAGTAAATGTTAAGGATGGGATGAGATTAAGAATAATGTATTTAGTAGCAAACCCAGAATTATCCAGAGTTTTTCCTCTATCCATCACTCTTTCCCTACATTTATTAATATCTATTCCCTCGGGAGAATCCATGGTGGAGGAGACAGATAATGAGGAGGGGTTAGGACTTGAAAAACCCCGCAGCTTCCGGATGTGGTAGATCATTCTGCTCACCTATCAGTTGTGTCCACAAAGAAAATCTCTGATTAGCTGGGCTGAACCACTTGCAATAGCACCTGTTGTACATGGGTAGAACCAACAATAAAACTGGGTTGAAAGGTGACTCTTCCCTGAGGCCCCAGACAAATGTTATGCCTCACCAAGTGAAAGGCTTGTCGGCATCCCAGTGTGACTTGAAGAAGGAAACGCTAGCGGTGGGCTCATTTTTTCAACACAGGCTCATGTATAATCCTTCTGGTAAGGGCAGGTCTACTTCCAGAGACTGGAGCTGCATCAGTGTTTTCATTCTCAGCCAATGGAAGGGATCACTCCAGAGACTACTGGGAAGCCCTTTGCTGCAGAAACTTCTTTGAGAATGAAATGAGGAATGGGACAGAAAATGGGAAGGGTTGATCTGTTGTTTTTGTTTTTGAACTTAAGTTATACAAATTTCATGCATTTCATATATACAGATTCAGGAATATTGTGATACTTCCCACCCTATCCTTCCTCCTGCCCGTGCTCCCACACTTCTTCCTCCTCCCTCTCCTATCCCTTTTAATTTTTTCAAAGATCTATTTTCAGTTTCTTTTATATGCCTAAGATTATGCCTACACTAAGTAAAATGTTCAACAAATAGTGTAAAAAAAAACCAAAACACTGTTCCTGATCAGTCAAGAGAAGGGCTTTAAACAATCATCAAATCCCCCTTTCTACAGAGGACTGCTTGTCATAACAATGAAGCGTGATTTTACAAAACTGCTCCTTACAGTGATATAGTATTTTCTTGTAGAATTCTTAGAAACAATTGAAGCCAATTCAAACCTCTATTTAAGCTATTACTTGAACATTTGATTCTGAATTTTGTCCCTAAAAGTGATCATTTATAGGAAGCTGTTAGGCAGTCTATGGTATTGTACTGCATGATTTTTCCATCGGGCCCTACATGGTGCCTAGCAATGTCCCAGGCTTAATTTTGTGGAGGTCTGAAACTAAGTTTATGGAGGGCTTTAGTACTTGATGAAGTTGTTCTACCTCAGTCTGTTGGGAAACCATCCCTCAGACTCAGAGTCTCCAGAATTGACCAAGTCCGCATTGCTATGCAGGAGAATGGAGTGTTTGAATTCACTTGCATTCTTCACTCTTTTTTTATTTTTATTTATTTATTTTTTTGACAGGCAGAGTTAGACAGTGAGAGAGAGAGACAGAGAGAAAGGTCTTCCTTCCATTGGTTCACCCTCCAAATGGCTGCTATGGCCGGCACACTGCGCCAATCCAAAGCCAGGAGCCAGGCGCTTCTTCCTGGTCTCCCATGCAGATGCAGGGCCCAAGGACTTGGACCATCCTCCACTGCCTTCCCAGGCCACAGCAGAGAGCTGGACTGAAAGAGGAGCAACCGGGACAGAATCTGGCACCCCAACTGGGACTAGAACCCGGTGTGCTGGCACCTCAGGTGGAGGATTAGCATAATGAGCCGCAGCGCCGGCCGCATTCTTCACTCTTTAGCACTATGATATATTGCCTAACAGATGAGACAAACCATTGCAAATCAGTGAGTCACAGCTCCCAAGAAGGCTGTGCCTATAACAGGTACTTAGGTCAATGGTCCCTGCTTTGCCAATTATACATACATATAACTAAGTGATAGTTTTGTTGGAGCGGTTTTCCCTTGCATGGATGAGGAAAGATAAATTTCGAGAAATAGGTGGATGTTATGTTTGAGGACTGTTATATCATGCTGAGGTAGTTGAACATTATCTGATATAATGTAATTAAATAAAGAAATATAAAGTAGTTAAAGATTCTGTAAAATAGGAGGTGAAATTTATTGTAATAGGAAAATACATATTTGTTGTATGGATTAGAGAAAAAAAATGTGAGGTACAAAAATTTGTTTAGGGGTTGTCAGTATAAATCAGAGATTAAGTGAAAACTTAATCCTTGTTTAGAGTTGTAAGAAAAGGAAGAGGGAGAGAAATGACAGTCATATGGACTTTCATGAGCAGAATACTAAGATTGCTTCCCTCAAGCAATCTTAAGAATGACCCACATAAATTATTTCAGACTTCCGGTTGAAGTCCATGTGATTAATAGCAAGTGTGGAACTTCTGGAATACAGCTGTGAAAAGCCAGAAGCGTTCACACGCTCCTGCCTCTTTGGCCAGACTCCTGGTTTGGAGCCTCCCCTATCTTAACTGTTCTAATCTCTCCAAGAATCCCTTTCATAGAATTGTGGTTGAATTATTCTAGAAGGGTTGAGCCAAATATACAGAAGAGGTGATTTTGTATAAATCACCAGAAACTCGATTCCACTCTACCTCTGTAGGTGTCCATTTATTTTCAGAGAAATCATGAGAAAAACAATGGGAAACAAGCCTTTGTATCTATTGGAAATACTATATTAAAGCTCACTGATTCATCCCCTGGGTGTGCATCTTTCCCAAAGAATTATTCAGAGCTAGTTCATGTCTGTGTTCAGCAAACCAGGATGCATGCTGACTCAACACCCATCAATTTCTTCTGCAGACTGAGGTAAATGACTCCATGCAGCTAGTGCCTCCCTGCCATTCCCAGGTGTGGGGTGTCTGTCAAGAGTTCTTTTCATGTGCTTTCTAATGCTTTTGCTGCTGTTTCTGTATTACAAGGCAAACTCTAAAGTTTGAAACCATGCCAACTAATGTAGACATCGACACAAAAGCCATCTGGCCCCTGTCACTAGCACTGATATAAACATGTTTTTCAATATCTCTGCTCCCTCCTCTCCTTGGAGTTCTATAAATACTAGCACTCAGAAAGGTCTGCTAGTTCTTTTACTTCTTTGGACACGATGATCAGACATTGATTCTGATACTGTTAACCTATAATTTAATACTCAGTCCCTGGTCCCCTCATCACAAACCTATTCTAACATGAGTCATCAGGCCTTTTATTATCTAGCTGCTGCCTAGCTTACTACTATCATCTAGTTATAGTGAAGTATTTGCAGTTAGGATAAATTCCCAAGATCTTACACACCTATGAGATTTAGCATACACTGTTTCACTCTCCAGAATATATCTATTTTTCCTTTGAATCTATTACCTTAAATGCTATCGACCATCATGTCTTAGTGTGGATACAGATTCCTTTGAAAAAGTTTCCCCGACTAGGAAGACTTTTTTTTTCCTTTACCTCTTCTGTACCTTCATAGGAAGCTGTGTTTATGGGCAATGTAGAATTTAAAAACTTGGCATTAGGACTATTACAGACCTTAGTTCCAGCCTGAACGTTGCCACTCATGAGCTATGTAAACTTGGAAAGTTGCTTAATCACTTTTAATTGTGTCTTCTGTAAGACTGGAAGAAAAACCTCTTCCTGTGTCACAGATTTATGAGATTAAAGGTTAAGTAAAATACAGATAATGAAAACTAAGCACAGTTCCTGGAGCATTCTTTTGAAGTGGCATTTCATCACTGTCTTTCCAACACATACGGCAACCTTAGTGTAATCTGGTAACAAACTTCATCTCATTCCCGCACAGACTCTCTTCTGAGTCATAGCTACAGCATTCCTAGTTTAAATACATTTAAGAGACATTGGAGCAAGAAAAGCAACTGAGCAGTCTCTGCATGTAAGCATCTCTGCTTGCCCAAGTCCTACTGTCAAGCCCAGTCATACCCAGAGAACAATGTGTCATGTTTTCAGGCTGGCATGAGGTATTGTCTTAAGTCTATCAACTGCTTGACTTTGCAATTTTATGACATTTTGTTTTATCAGAACCATGCTCCTCATCATTTTCTTTTGTAACACAGAAAGGCCATGAGACCACTTTGTGGGGCATAACTTCCAAAGCCTCTTTTTCTGTCTCCAGGAAGACAGAAACTCAGCTCTTTAGTAATCTCGGTGGCCTCTGATTTGTAAATAGGGTCCAACAGAATTTCACTTTCTTGGGATTTTTTCCAAAGAAGGAACCATTGGAAGATGCATTATTAATGTGTAAAAGAAGTGGGCTAAAATAATGCAGCACGTTTTAACTGACAACCATTCCCACTTCCCTTGTTCTAACCTCATCAGAGGGAGATTTATTTTTGATGCTTGAAGGACAAATAAAATCCATAGATATTTATAATATATTTGCATGTTTGAGAAGAAAATTATTTTTCTTAGATGTGATTAGAACTTTTTAAAGCAAAATTTGACATAATTTAGTGAACACTATTAAGAGATTCAGCACTATTTTTTTAGAAAGCTTTTATTTAAAAATTTAAATTTCATAGGTACAGCTTTTGGAATATAGTAGTTCTTCCTCCCATACCCACCCTCTTAACCTCACTCCCATCCCACCTCTACTCCCTCTCCCATCCCGTTCTTCATTGATTCATTTTTAATTATCTTTAATACAGAAGATCAACTCTATACTAATGAAAGATTTCAACACTCTGCACCCTTACAGACACACAAAGTATAAAGTACTGTTTGAAGACAAGCTTTACCATTAATTCTCATAGTATAACTCTCTGTGTGATATCCCCATATTGTTTCCTAACACAATGTCTATTTCATTTTCTTCCTGTTTACTACAAACCATTTAAGAGGTTCTGTGTCCAACATGCACTAGGACATTGATTCTAACTGCAGTGCCTGAAAAATATGTGATCTTTCCTTATTTCATTTTTTATTTGGAAATGGGCATCCAAAACTGTCTAACTGGGTCATAATCTTTGATAATATTATTCTCAAGTAATCTATCTAATAATTTATTTTTAGTAATGATGACTCACATGAATGTTCAAAGGCCTGCTGGATGGACTACTGCTAATATCTTTAGAAATCTGTGTACCTATTCATTTTTTTTTTTTTGACAGGTAGAGTGGACAGTGAGAGAGAGAGAGAGAGAAAGGTCTTCCTTTGACGT
This sequence comes from Oryctolagus cuniculus, assembly GCF_964237555.1. Classification (NCBI taxonomy): domain Eukaryota; kingdom Metazoa; phylum Chordata; class Mammalia; order Lagomorpha; family Leporidae; genus Oryctolagus; species Oryctolagus cuniculus. Next base: position 96,832,070 of record NC_091432.1, read on the forward strand.
TGGTTCACCCTTCAATGGCTGCTGCGGCCAGTGCGCTGCAGCAGGCGTACCGCGCTGATCCGATGGCAGGAGCCAGGTACTTCTCCTGGTCTCCCATGGGGTGCAGGGCCCAAGGACTTGGGCCATCCTCCACTGCACTCCCTGGCCACAGCAGAGAGCTGGCCTGGAAGAGGGGCAACTGGGACAGAATCCGGCATCCTGACCAGGACTAGAACCCGGTTTGCCGGCACCGCAAGACGGAGGATTAATCTAGTGAGCTGCGGCGCCGGCTCCTATTCATTTTTGAAAATCACTAATTTGACAAGGCCATAGCAATGTGGAAGTTCTCTTTTCTCTTCAGAAAAAAGTACATCCTTCTTTGGTGGCCACTTCTTTCCACTGTGATCTTACCCACAGAGGTCCTTCATGTAGAACATTTTTTGCCACAGTGTCTTGGCTTTCCATGCCTGAAATGCTTCCCTGGACTCTTCAGACAGACCAGAATATCTTAAAGGGAGGATAATGAGGTCAGAGTGCTACTTAAAGCAATTGTCATTCTATGAGTCCACCGTATGTACTGCTTCCCATATTGGAGCATTGACTCCTTTTTTATTTTATTATTATTACCAAACACATAGTCCTGTTTATATGATTACTTTAACACTTGATCCTATCAATATGATCACTTTACCATTTAATCCTATCCATATGAACTCTGTAACATTTAAGCTGCTATTTTTACCAGTGAGCTAAAGGGAATTTGGATCCCATGGCAAAATTTTAAACTGTATCCTTAAAAGTAAGGCCATAGGAATGTATGCAGAACTATACTGTTTTATGGTTACAAACTTCATACATTTCACAATTACACACTCCCACCCTCTCCTCTTCACTTTCTTATTCTCACTCTTATTTATTACCAAGATCTATTTTCAACTAACTTTACACCCATATGGTTAACTCTATGTTAAGTAAAGAGTTCAATAATCAATATGAAAGAAAAAGATAAGGAAAATATGATAAGGGAAAAGAAAAGAGAAACAAAAATTTTTAAAAAAGTGTTCCATAACAGTCAAGAGAAGGGCTGTTCAAAATCATTGCTTCTCAAAGTGTCAATTTCATTTCTATAAGTTGCCTTTTGGGTTCTCTATTAGTTGTCACAGTTCAGGGAGAACATATAAAATTTCTCCCTTTGAGACTGTTTATTTCACTAAGTATGACGTTTTCAAATTTTTTCCATTTTGCTGCAAATACCTGGATTTCATTTTTTATTGCTGTGTAGTATTCCACAGTGTACATATCCCATAATTTATTTATCCAGTCTTCAGTTGACAGATATTTGGATTGATTCCTTGTCTTGGTTATTGTGAATTGAGCTACAAATAGCTCTTTCATATTCTGATTTCATTGCCTTTGGGTAGATTCCCAGGAGTGAGATGGATCATGTGGTAGATCTATATTAAGATTCTTGAGGTAGATCCATACTGTCTTCCATAGTGGCTTTACCAATTTACCTTCCCACCAATAGTGAATTAGGGTACCACTTCCCTCCACATCATCACTAGCATTTGTTGTTTGTTGATTTTTGTATGAAAGTCATTCTAACTTGGGTGAGGTGAAACATAATTGTGGCTTTGACTTGCATTTCCCTGATGGCTAGTGATGCTGTGCATTTTTTCATGTGTCTATTGTCCATTTTCATATCCTCTTTAAAAAAAAATGTCTATTTAAGTCCTTGCCCATTTCTTAACTGGTTTGTATTATTGTTCTGTTTCTTGATCTCTTTATATATTCTGGCTATTAATCCTTTATTGGTTGTATAGTTTGCAAATGATTTCTCCCATTCTGTTGGTTGCCTCTACACTTTCATGATTGCTTCTTTTGCAGTGCAGAGGCTTCTCAATTTGATGTAATCCCATTTGTTGCTTTTGTCTTTGATTGCCTGTGCCTCTGGGGTCTTTTCCAAAAACTCTTTGTCTATGCTGATGTCTTGTAGGGTTTCCCCAAAGTTCTCTAATAATTTAATGGTATTAGGTATAGATTTAGGCCTTTAGTCCATGTTGAGTGGATTTTAGTGAAAGGTGTAAAGTGTGTGTCTTGCTTCATGCTTATTCATGTAGTCATCAAGTTTTCCCAGCACTATTTGCTCCAGGGAATGATTTTTAGCTCCTTTGTCAGTTAAGTTGGTTGTAGATGCTTATATTGATTTCAAGTGTTTCTATTCTGTTCCATTGATATATTCATCTGTTTTTTTGTACTAGAAATGGCTCTTTTGATTATAACTGCCATATGATATATATTAAAACCTGGTTTTGTGATACGTCTGGCCTTGTTTTTGTTGTGTAAGATTGCTTTAGCTATTCATGGTCTCCTGTGTTTCCATATGAATCTCAGCATAATGTTTTCTAAATCTGAGAAGAATGTCACTGGTATTTTCATTGGTATTGTATTGAATATGTAATTTAGTTTTGGTAGTATGCACATTTTGATGATATTAATTCTTCAAAACCCTAAACATGGAGGATTTTTCCATTTTTTGTATCTTCTGTTTCTTTAATGTTTTGTAATTGTCATCATAGAGATCTTTGATTTCCTTGGTTAAATTGTTTCACAGTGTTTGATTTTGTTTTAGCTATTGTGAATGGAATTGATCTTAGAAATTCTTTTTTTAGCCATGACAGTGTCTGTGTATATAAAAGCTGTTTATTTTTTAATTTTTTTTTACTTATGTGAAAGGCAGAACTATAGAAAGGCAGAGAGAAAGAAAGGCCCTCTACCTGCTTCAAAGAATTTGGGAGGATTCCTCCCCCCCTCACCTTCTATTATTTTGAATAGTTTGAGAAAAATTGGAGTTAGTACTTTAAATATTTGGTAGAATTCAGCAGTGAAGCCATCCAGTCCTGGACTTTTCTTTGTTGGAGGATCTTTATTACTGATTTGAGTTCTGTCTTGGTTATTGTTCTGGTTAGGTTTTCTATGCCTTCAAGGCTCCTTTTAGGTAGGTCATATGTGTTCAAGAATCTATCCATTATTTCTAAATTTGCCATTTTGTTGGCACACAGCTCTTTGTAGTAATTTCTGATGATTCTTTTTATTTCTGTGGTGTAAGTTGCTACATTTCTTTTTTCACCTATAACTTTGTTAATTTGGGTATTTTCCCTCCTTTTTTTGGTTAATTGGGCCAGTGGTGTGTCAATTTTATTTACTCTTCAGAAAAACAGCTCTTCATTTTGCTAATCTTTTGTATTGTTTTTATTAGTTTTGGTTTTGTTGATTTCTTCTCTAATTTTAATTATTTCTTTTCTCCTACTAGTTTTGGGTTTGGTTTGCAGTTGTTTTTTCTTTTTCTTTTTTTTTTTTTTTTTGACAGGCAGAGTGGACAGTGAGAGAGACAGAGAGAAAGGTCTTCCTTTTTTTTCCCCATTGGTTCACCCCACAATGGCCACTGCGGCCAGCACACCACGCCAATCCAAAGCCAGGAGCCAGGTGCCTCCTCCCGTTCTCCTATCTGGGCCATCCTCCACTGCACTCCCGGGCCACAGCAGAGAGCTGGACTGGAAGAGGAGCTACTGGGACAGAATCCGGTGCCCCGACTGAGACTAGAACCTGGGGTGCTGGTGCCACAGGCAGAGGGTTAGCCTAGTGAGCCGTAGTGCCAGCTTGCAGTTGTTTTTCTAGGCTGTAGGATGGAAAGCTCTGTAGATATCTGTTAGGTCCATTTGGTCTCTTGTGTCAATTAATTTTGTTGTTTCCTTGCTGATTTTCTGTCTGGTTGATTTGTCCATTACTGCAAGTAGGATATTGAAGTTCTGCATTACTGATGTATTGGAGTCTATATTTCCATTTAAATCCATTAATATTTCTTTTAAATAGCCCTGTACAGGTGCCCTGTAATTAGGTGCATATATATTTATAATCACATCTTCTTATTGAATTTATCCCTTAATCATTACTTATTGCTCTTCTTTTTCTCTTTTAACAGTTTTTTTAAAGTCTATTTTGTCTGATATTAAGATGGCTACACCAGCTCTTTTCTTGGTTTCTGTTGGCATGGATTATCTTTTTCCATCCTTTCAATTTTATTCTGTGATTATTGTTGATGAGATGTATTTCTTGGAACCAGTAAATAGATGGGCTTTCTTATTAAATCTGTTCAGCCAGTCTGTGTCTTTTAACTGGAGAATTGAGGTCATTTACATTCAAGGTGAGTATTGTGAAGTAACTACTTGTCCTGCCATATTTCCATAAATAGTCCTATTTTTACTGTGGGTTTCCTTTGTACTTTTTGTGGGCAATTTTCTGCCTCCACTTTCTTTCATGTCCCTGTTTCTGTTTGTAGCATATCCATGAGCATCTTTTGTAGGGTAGGGCAGGTAGTGACCAATTCCTTCAATTTCTGTTCATTATGGAAGGTTTTTTATTTTACCTTCATTCACAAATGAGAGATTTTCAGGATAAAGTATTCTGGGTTGACAGGCTTTTTTTTTTTTTTTCTGTTAAGACTTGGAATATATCTTGCCATTCTCTCAGCTTGTATGGCTTCTGATGAGAAGTCTGCTGTGAGTCTAATTGGGGTTCCTCTAAATGTAATCTGGCATTTCTCTTGTGCACATTTTAGAATCATTTCTTTATGTTCTACTATGGAGAGTTTACTACAATGTGTCATGGTGAAGATCTTTTCCAGTTATGTCTATTGGGAGTTCTATTTGCTTCCTATACTTGGATGTCCTCTACTTTCTCCAAATTGGGGGAAGTTTTCTGTTATTATTTCACTAAAAGACCTTCCAATTCTTTCTTTTTCTATACCTTCAGGAACTCCTAGGACCCATATGTTGGGTTGTTTGAGAGTATCCTATAGATTCCCAGCAGTGTTTTTTATTTTTCTAATTTCTTCATTTTGTTTTTGTTCTGACTGTGAAATTTCCAGATATGTGTCTTCTAGTTCAGATATTCTTTCTTCTGCCTCATCTACTCTACTGTTAAGACTTTCCACTGGATTTTTTATTTGATCTGTTGAATTCTTCATTTCTAGTATTTTATTTGATTTCTCTTTAATATCTCAATTTCATGGGAACATTTTTCACTCATAGCATGCATAGTTTTCTTTAGTTCGTGAATTTGCTTCTGATTGCTTCTAAATAATTCAATGATTAGTTCTCTGAATTCCATTTCTCGCATTTCCTTAATCTCTTCATCTTCACCTTCTAATATTGAAATGTTGTAGTGTTCCTTTCGAGGATTCATAGTGTCTTCCTTATTCTGATTTCTTAATTTTGTTTTCCTTTTTTTTTGGCATTTGTGTAGTTCTTTTTATCATCTGATGGCTTTTATCTTTGGCTTGTCTCTGTGGCTTAGTGGGACATATATACTTTTCAGTAAATTCCAAGAGGTGTCTGCTGGTTGTGACCAGCGTGCTGTGTTCAGTATTCCAGGGTGGGACAAGTATCCAAGGTAAGACCCCTGTTGGACTTGGTAGTTCTCCTGTGGTTATCTGGATGGAGAAGAATGGTCACCTCTGTTGGTGTGACCTGCCCTTTTCCTCACAGCTGCAGGATGCCCCGCTGTACTCACTACTCATCTGCACATTTGATCTGTGGAGTCTTTCATATGAGCATGATTCCCTCTGTTATGAGCTGCTATAGGTAACCAAGGAGCTTCGGGGTGCAGAGAAGCACTCTGTGGTTGCCCAGGGCCTAGCCACACTCTGTCTCCTCTTTTGCAGTCACTTTTTTCTCAGACTCAGCTCCCAAGGCTCTCTGTGTTGTGGATTGTCAGTGGGGACACTCAACCCCACTAGCCAGTCCTTTCTATAACAAAACTAAGGTGTTCCCAGAGCTGCTGTCTCTGTGTGGTCCTCCCAACCAGCTTTGGTGTGTGGGGAGTTAGGGAACGGGGTTTTTTTCCCTGGTTAGGTCTTGGATCCCGGGTGTGCAGAGCCCCCAGTCACTGAAGCTCTGCTCATTTCTTGATGGTACTGGGGAGGTAGGAGAATCCCATAGATGGGGCTTCTCCACCCCTCTCATTGCTGGGCAACTGACAGTACAGCTTGCATGAAAGGGGAAGGAATTATGAATTATAGCACTCACTGTTTGGGTGGGGGGCAAAGTGACCATGACTATTGCTGGACACATGCATGGGAGGTGGGAGTGACAGCAACCTGCCTGCATCAAAAGAAGATGGCGTGACCTTCCTCCTGGCTGGATGCAGGTCTCTGCTATAGCCAGGGGGACAAATAGGGAGAGAGAGGTGCACCACCTCCTTATTTATTTATTTATTTTTTCTCTTCTGGTCTCTACTGTCCCAGGGGGCTTGCATGGAACTTCAAAAGCAGTTCACCAAGCTCTTTCTCCCACTGATATCCACAGCATTGTGGGATTGTGCACCCATGGATTTCCGTCTCACCTGGTCTGCCAGGACAGGCGTCCTCCTCCTTGGGTCCAAGCTTTTGTTGTTGTTGGAGGTGGGTTTTTTTTTTTTGCATATTTACTCTTTCCCATGGCTTTATATTAGGAATGTACTTTATTCCCTTTTAAAATATTAATTTCACCCCACGCGCATCTGACTGTCCTGTCACTAGTCTGGCATCTTGGAACCCCCCCCCAAATAATTAATTTAAATGGGGTCGTTATTGCAGGCCATAATCCACTCTCTGTCCTTATAAGAAGAAGCAATTTGGGCCCACAAATTTAGTCCCAATTAAACACATGCATGCAAAAATGGCCATGTAGGGGTTCAGTGAGTAGACGGTCATCTGCAAATCAAAAGGAGAAGTCTCAGAAGAAGCCATGCCTACCAATTCCTTGATCTTGGACCTCTAACATTCAGAATGGCAAGAAAATATTTTTTCAATTTTTTAAGATATTTGCTCTGTTTTATTTTACTATGGAATCCCTAGCAAAAGAGACACCATTAATTAATTAATTAATTAGTGTTCCTCTTTTATAGCGGAGGAAATGAGAAGTCAGAAAATGTTAAGTAATCTCTTAATGTCCTGCATCAAGGTCTAAGTATAATTTGGATTAACATTTGATTTGTTGTGCTGTCAGAGTCTAAGAAATGTTTCCTTTCCTTACAGTCTTCTGTTTGCCACAATCTGAATTTCCTACTGACAAGCTGTTGATTGTTACCTAAATAGATCAGAATTCCACATACCATAATCACCCAAATTTTACACATGGTCATGGGGTTTTATGAATTTTTTGAGTAATGACATATGTCATAAGACTTTTTCAGTTGTTAAATTAAAATTAACTTCCAAGGTGCCTGGTGTTTCTGAAAATTTTATTAAATCTAGAAGCAAAATATAATAATTGTGAAGTTTTGAAATTTGGCATGCACATAACTACATAATGGTAGTAGTTATGTAATAGGCAGTTGAAACATTACAAATTCACCTGAGTCATTTTGCCTTTGCCTTTGAAATAGACATCACAGAATAATCAAAATAGACAAAATGGAAACTCTGTAACCCATAATCAAAATTTTCTGCAATAGCAAATTAATTTAAAAATATATTTTTAGTTATATTTCAGCTGAAAAAATAATCTAGGAGACATATCTTCAAATCTAGTAGATATATCTTCATTTTTAATACTTAAAAAGTTATTTTAAAGAAAGTATTTGAAAAACTCTGTGTCTACAAGTCCATGTTATTGCCATGCCTTTTAAAAATGTATTAGGCCAGCGCCGTGGCTCAGTAGGCTAATCCTCTGCCTTGGGGTGCTGGCACACCGGGTTCTAGTCACGGTCGGGACGCCGGATTCTGTCCCGGTTGCCCCTCTTCCAGGCCAGCTCTCTGCTGTGGCCCGGGAGTGCAGTGGAGGATGGCCCAAGTGCTTGGGCCCTGCACCCCATCGGAGACCAGGAGAAGCACCTGGCTCCTGGCTACTGATCAGCGCGGTGCGCCGGCCGCAGTGTGCCGGCCGCAGCGGCCATTGGAGGGTGAACCAACAGCAAAAGGAAGACCTTTCTCTCTGTCTCTCTCTCTCTCACTGTCCACTCTGCCTGTCAAAAAAAATGGTATTAGAATTTTTAACTTTCATACAATATTCGACTAATAATTGTATATTGTAAATTCTGTAACTTGTTTTTTTTTTATTTTTATTTTTTTTAAACTTTTATTTAATGCATATAAATTTCCAAAGTACAACTTATGGATTACAATGGCTTCCCCCCCATACCGTCCCTCCCACCCACAACCCTCCCCTTTCCCACTCCCTCTCCCCTTCCATTCACATCAAGATTCATTTTCGATTATCTTAATATACAGAAGATCAGCTTAGTATACATTAAGTATGGATTTCAACAGTTTGCTCCCACACAGAAACATAAAGTGAAAAATAATAGATGATTTTTTTTAAATGATGATGAAATCAGATCAGACCTATTGTCATGTTTAATCCCAGTGAGAGTCAAGTTGGGAACTGATAATTTCTTTTTTTTTTTTTTTTTTTTTTTTTTTTTTACAGAGGATCAGTTTAGTATGCATTAAGTAAGGATTTCAACAGTTTGCACCCCCATAGAAACACAAAGTGAAATATATTGTTTGAGTACTCGTTATAGCATTAAATCTCAATGTACAGCACATTAAGGATAGAGATCCTACATGAGGAGTAAGTGCACAGTGACTCCTGTTGTTGACTTTACCAATTGACACTCCTGTCTATGGCATCAGTAATCTCCCTATGCTCCAGTCATGAGTTTCCAAGGCTATGGAAGCCCTCTGAGTTCCCCAACTCTTATCCTGTTTAGACAAGGTCATAGTCAAAGTGGAGGTTCTCTCCTCCCTTCAGAGAAAGGTACCTCCTTCTTTGAAGACCTGTTCTTTCCACTGGGATCTCACTCACAGAGATCTTTTGCCAGAGTATCTTGGCTTTCCATGCCTGAAATACTCTCATGAGCTTTTCAGCCAGCTCCGAATGCCTTTAGGGCTGATTCTGAGGCCAGAGTGCTATTTAGGACATCTGCCATTCTATGAGTCTGCTGAGTATCTCACTTCCCATGTTGGATCACTCTCCCCTTTATTTACTCCATCAGTTAGTGTTAGCAGGTACTAGACTTGTCTATGTGCTCCCTTTGACTCCCAGTCCCTTCACCATGACCAACTGTGAACTGAAACTGATCACCTGGAACAGTGAGATGGCATTGGTACATGCCACCTCGATGGGATTGAATTGGAATCCCCTGGTATGCTTCCAACTCCACCACTTGGGGCAAGTCAGCCTGAGCATGTCCCAAATTATACATCTCTTCCCTCTCCCATTCCCACCACCATGTTCAACAGGGATCACATTTCAGTTAATTTTCAACACTTAAGAATAACTGTGCATCAATTACAGATCTAAACCAGTCATATTAAGTAGAACAGATAAAAAAACTACTAAGAGGGACAATGTATTAAGTTGTTCATTAACAGTCAGGGCTATGCTGATCAAGCCACCATTTCCCATAGTGTCCACCTCACTCCAACAGGTTTCCCTCTTGGTGTTCAGTCAGTCGTCACCGATCAGGGAGAACATATGGTATTTGTCCCTTTGGGACTGGCTTATTTCACTCAGCATGATGTGTTCCAGATTCCTCCATTTTGTTGCAAATGACTGGATTTCGTTGTTTCTTACTGCGGTATAGTATTCTAAAGAGTACATATCCCATAATTTCTTTATCCAGTCTATCGTTGATGGGCATTTAGGTTGGTTCCAGGTCTTAGCTATTGTGAATTGAGCTGCAATAAACATTAGGGTGCAGACCTCTTTTTTGTAACTTGTTAACATTAGTGGTAAATTTAGTTTCATATTATAACTTAAAAATACAAAACCTTTTTTCAAGGAGTTCTTTCATGCACTTGTTGCAGATAATATTATCACCACAAACTTCTGTTCAAGTTTATGATTATAGTCCCTTTAAACAAGTAATGATAAATACTTAGTGATAAAACCAGAGACCAAAGGTGAATCCACAAAGAGCAAAAGCTAAGTCAGAGCAGGATCTTAAAAGCAAATCGTTACAAAGAAAGTGTTTCAAGAGTTCATTAACAGGCAAACAGAAAACAAGGTAAAATGGTCTGACTTAATTTTTTTAAAAAATAGCAATATTTAGCCCTTACTAATGCAATCAAATAAATCACCTAGAAACAAAATCTACTAATTGTTTCAAGGAAATAGCCACTTAGGCTATCAGCAGTTATTTAACTTGAAACATCGTGAAGCCAGTTTTATAAGTTATTATCTGTTTGTTTGTTTATTTATTTATTTATTTATTTGAAAGACAAGAGTTACAGAGAGGCAGAGGCAGAAAGAGGGGTCTTCCATCTAGTGGTTCTCTCTTCAGAGTGAACAGAGTGAGCAGCGGGAGTTGCGCCTATCTGAAGCCAAGAGCTTCCTCTGGGTCTCCCACGCAGTACAGGGGCCCAAGGACTTGGGCCGTCAACTGCTGCTTTCCCAGGCCATAGCACAGAGCTGGATTAGAAGTGGAGCAGCTGGGACTCCAACCGGCACCCATATGGGACGCTGGCACTGAAGGCAGCAGCTTTACCCGCTAAGCCACAGTGTCAGCTCTGTGAAGCCAGTTTTAAATGCAATCTGTTTACATAAGAAAGTCAGTCATATTATATTTTTAATTTCAAGCATACATAAATTTTAATGTGAATTGTTTGTTAAGTATGAGTAAGTCCATATGATGACTAAATTAAACACTCCAGCTAAGGTGGAGGTAAGTCTGTTAGTAACCAATGCCTATAATGAGTCTATGCTTGCAAAATGAAATCAGCATTCCCAAAATAAAAAGAACTGATTTTTGAAACAGCCTTTAAAATACACACAAGATTCACTGGAAAGAGGAAAAAAGGATATTACAAAGAGTTTTCCGGGCTGGCGCCGCGGCTCACTAGGCTAATCCTCCGCCTAGCGGCGCCGGCAAACCGGGTTCTAGTCCCGGTAGGGGCGCCGGATTCTGTCCCGGTTGCCCCTCTTCCAGGCCAGCTCTCTGCTGTGGCCAGGGAGTGCAGTGGAGGATGGCCCAGGTGCTTGGGCCCTGCACCCCATGGGAGACCAGGAAAAGCACCTGGCTCCTGGCTCCTGCCATCGGATCAGCGCAGCGCGCCGGCCGCGGCGGCCATTGGAGGGTGAACCAACGGCAAAGGAAGACCTTTCTCTCTGTCTCTCTCTCTCACTGTCCACTCTGCCTCTCAAAAAAAAAAAAAAAAAAAAAAAAAAAAAGTTTTCCTTTACTATAGCCTGCAATAAAAATTCTATTACTTGGGGGAATAGCCTACATCTTTTCCTCCATCCCACCTTCTGTATGTCATCATCCTACAGAATCTCTTTATTTAAAGAACTGTAAGAATTTTTTGAGTCAAATCTATTCAAGGGATAATCATAAAAAGTACAACTTGAAATGAATAAAGAAACTTTAGAGACAAAACAATGATTAAATATTAAATATTTGGCAAATATAACAATCTGAATTTTCCTAGTGAAACAACACTTTGAGTATTAAGGGAGTGACTGACTTACAGAAAGACTAGAGGGTGGCCGGCGCCGAAGCTCAGTAGGCTAATCCTCCACCTTGTGGCGCCGGCACACCGGGATCTAGTCCCGGTCAGGGCGCCGGATTCTGTCCTGGTTGCCCCGCTTCCAGGCCAGCTCTCTGCTGTGGCCAGGGAGTGCAGTGGAGGATGGCCCAAGTGCTTGGGCCCTGCACCCCATGGGAGATCAGGATAAGTACCTGGCTCCTGCCATCGGATCAGCGCAGTGCGCCGGCCACAGCGCGCCAGCTGCGGTGGCCATTGGAGGGTGAACCAACGGCAAAGGAAGACCTTTCTCTCTGTCTCTCTCTCACTGTCCACTCTGCCTGTCAAAAAAAATAAATAAATAAAAAGACTAGAGGGTGATGTGGAGGATCCGAGGAAAAGTCACTATTCCAAGAGCAGGTGGTTTCTGGTAAATGTAAGAAACCAAGCATACTGAGCCATTTAAGTAAGACTAAGAAGAAGATGTGACAATATCTAAGGGAATTTGTCTCAATTTGGGTACCACATCTCTTGGCCTATAGCCATGGATCTCACACAGTGAGCCGGCATTCACTATTAGGAGGGCCAGTAGCTGGGAAGACAAGCTGAGGACAAAACAAAGGAGATTGAAGCTGAACTGGGATCTGCAGGCCACTGGTATTTGTCCATCATAGTTCCTAACCACAGGGACACTCTGAGATTGATGGATGCTATTTACTCACCTTATTGTAACTTCCAATCACACAATGAAGGGGAATTTGGAAAATGTAGTTAACAGCTTTAATCAGGTTGACTTAATACAATTCTACAAGTAGAAAGGAAGAGATAGTGCCTAGATTAGATTTCTTAATATATAGTCTAAAGGACTCAAGAGTTCCCATAAATTAGTTAAGGGTATTTGTGAAGACATAAAATAGCAGGTGAAATATTATGCACATGTAAGTAGGTATATGTCAAGGAATGTACATTTTTCTTAGGAAATGTCCCAGAACTTTTTAAGATTATAGAACATATATGATGTGCAAAGAAATTAAAAACCAGTTTTTCTAAATCAATACTTTACATAAATATGAAATCTGCAATTTCCTAACTTTGCATAACTAGTAACATAAGCTGCTCACTTTTTTCTCATTTAGCATTTGAGTTTTGGGGTGTGTGCATACAATGAGAGAACTAGTATTTTAAAGTGAAAAGCAAATTTATCACCTTAAAAACTATAAATAAAATGGGTAGACTAGTAAAAACATATTTAGAATTATAGTAACAAAAATGTATTAATATACATATCTGTGCATAATAAATATGTATCTATGAGTGCTAAGATTTCATACTCTGTGTACTTTATAGGCATCCTATCATTACAATCTAAGGAAATGCATGCTATCATTATTCATGATATCACTTTGTAATATCATTATATTATAGGATATGACATAAATTAGACACAAAATAATACATATCATGAAATGTTACATATCCTGTGATCCTTTTTATATGAAATGCCCAGTGTAACCAAATTGATACAGACAATTGTTTCTGGAAGCAAGAAAAGAATGGGAAGGACATACTAATGATTATTAGGTTTCCTTGGGAAACTATAAAAAATACTCTGGAATTAGTAGTGATGATAGTTGCACAACCTTGGACACTTACTATTAACCTTTAAGTTGAGAACTTACAAAGGCTATTGTTTTGATATTTAAATTATTTCTCAGCAAAAAATGAAAATCAAAGAAAATGATCAGAGAACCCACTGTAATCAATATGTGACAATTCTTATGGAGTATTACCAAACAGGAAAGCTCACCTGAGCCTTGGTAAACAAATTTTTATTGGGGGTTTCTGTGGTTGACTATAAATGTGAGTTACCTTCAGCTTCCAACCTTTTTAAAAATATAGCAGATATTTCAGAGGCCCAAATTCCCCATCAGAAATCATAATGTAAAATCATGTAATGGCCAATAAATGACCTGTGTTAAACAAAGACACTCATACAGGCAAGATATTTCAAGAGCCTTCCAGACCATATCCCCATGTTACGGGGGAAAGCATAGACTTCTCTTTGATAATAGTTAACTCTTTAGCATCAAGAGCCAATGAACAGGTTAAGATGGTAAAGATAAAAAGAAAAAACAAACATTGAAATATCATGGTCTCCTAATAACTAAGAAATATTCCAAGGAGAGAGTCCTCAATTATTTCAAATTATATCAAATTTTCTTTTTTTAACTTTTATTTAGTAAATATATATTTCCAAAGTACAGTTTATGGATTACAATGGCTTTCCCCCCTTAACTTCCCCCCCACTTGCACCCCTCCCATCTCCCCCTCTCTCTCCCATTCCATTCACATTTTCAATTATCTTTATATACAGAAGATCGATTTAGTATATATTAAGTAAAGATTTCATCAGTTTGCACCCACACAGAAACACAAAGTGTAAAATACTGTTTCAGTACCAGCTATAGCATTACTTCACATTGGACAACTCATTAAGAACAGATCCCACATGAGGAGTAAGTACACAGTGACTCCTGTTGTTGACTTAACAATTTGACACTCTTGTTTATGGCATCAATAATAACCCTAGGCTCTTGTCATGAGTTGCCAAGGCTATGGAAGCCTTTTGAGTTCACCAACTTCGATCTTATTCCGACAGGGTCATAGTCAAAGTGGAAGTTCTCTCCTCCCTTCAGAGAAAGGTACCTCTTTCTTTGATGGCCCATTCTTTCCACTGGGATCTCACTCGTGGAGATCTTTCATTTAGTTTTTTTTTTTTTTCTTTCCAGAGTGTCTTGGCTTTCCATGCCTAAAATACTCTCATGGGTTCTTCAGCCAGATCCGAATGCCTTAAGGGCTGATTCTGAGGCCAGAGTGCTACTTAGAACATCTGCTATTCTATGAGTCTGCTGTGTATCCCACTTCCCATGTTGGATCATTCTCTCCCTTTTTGATTCTCTCAGTTAGTATTAGCAGACACTAGTCTTGTTTGTGTGATCCCTTTGAAATTATGTCAAATTTTCAATAAAGATGATAACAGGGACATGCCAGTAGACAAACCAACACCTGTGACCATTGGCAACCTTGAAACAGATGTCTCAATGAAATATGAGACTTGAAAATGTGATTGGGAAGAGAGAGTAACTATGGATTACACACTTTTGTTGAATGGAGGCAGAGAAATTCATCAGTAACTGAAAAATGAAAGGAGGTTTGGGAGGGAGTTTTTTTTTTTTTAAAGATGGATGATTTCTGAATGCATCTGTACACTATCATAAAATATTGAGTAAATCAGGAGTTGTTGGAATAAAAAATGAAAGAATGCCTTTAGCAAGTGGGTTAAGGAATAACAGAGGACGAGGCTAAGAGCTGGAGTAGAAGTGCTGGACTTTGACTGAGGTAGGACTACATCATTCACCCCCGAAGTGAAGACTGTAGAGACAGGAAGATGATGGAGTGCTTTTCTTCTGTAGATTTCTGTTTTACCAATAAATTATGAGGTAAGTTCAAAATGGAAATATGAATTGAGAGACTATGCTGGTGGTTTAACAAAAGTATAAGTAGCTATCTTCATAAATGAAAGAAATAATCTCATTAATGAAATAGAATTGTTATACCTAACAATAATACAATATATATTTCAAAAGAACAGATAATAAATTTCAAATGTCTCACCACAAAAAATGATAGATAAGCAAGGTGACAAATATGTTAATTAGCTTGATTCAGTCATTCCACACTGTTTTCATGTATCAACACATAATATTATATCCCATAAATGCTTATAGCTATGAGTTGTCAATTAAACATAATAAATTAAACATAAAAGAAATCAAACTGGCACCATTAGCAAAATATAAGATTGTACACTTGTAACCATTCTGTTTGACTACAATGGAGATAGAAAAAGGATATGGACTTGGAGGATTTTCAAGAAGTAGTTTCAATTATGTACAAAAAATATGTACAGTATAGATGGGAATCTGGAAGATAAGAGAGGTAGGTACACAGCTGTGTGGGGTGACAGTGTATTGGAGGCCCCAATTAGACAATGGATTCATCCAATGTCATTTGAGGTTTCTGTTGAAAACTAGTCCCACAATTTCTCTAGATGATTGTGCATTGATACAGAAATGGTTTGGTTTACCCAGATATTTTTATAACACAATGTAATTTCTTATACATGGTCTCTCAGATTGTATTTCTTTTGGTTCACATTTCTGTGCCCAGCCAATATCCCCAAAGCTCAATAATTTTGCTAAATATTTAGAGCTCAAAGTAGCTTTCAGCTAATGTCACATTGTGATAAAATTAGCTGTCCCTGTAAACCACACACTACCCTAGAAAGGTTCTGTCTGTGATCCTTGGTTTCTTTTCCTGGTCATGGAAAAATCATCCCTAATTTTCTTTTTTTTTTTAATTTTTTTTAGTTTCCAATTAATGTTTTAACCTCTAAGACACATAGTTCAGGCACTTGATCCAGTATACACACTTCAGTTTCAGTGCCCTCTTTCTCTATACACCTAGGGAATGCTTTTCCTGGTTGATGATTCCCATATGCATGTTACACAAGGAATGCATTCATTGCCATAAGATGATAGCATAATAACTCAGAAAGTAAGGAAAACTTTATTTAGAGTTTAAAGAAAACCTGACAAGGTAATTTTCCAGTGTAAGGGCCAGCAAGGATAACAGTAACCATCTTTGCCTACCAGGGTTGGGTACATAGCACAAATATATGAGGAGATCTGTGACAAGCTGACAGCTCTTGGGAATGGACCCCAGGTGCTTTGGGCCAGGAAATAACATGAAGACAATGGGCAAGGGATGTCCTCTCAAGATTGTCAGAACTGGGTTCTATCAAAATTACTAATGCTTTAGATGGCAAATCAATCTTACAACAATGACTAAAAAGTATTTCATGATTTGTAGCATCTCTTAAAATTGTGTGCTACACTTTGGTAGAAAGATAAATTATTTTAATACAGATACATATCAAACTTCATAAATTGAAAAGCAAACTCTGTAAACACATGACTTTTATAAGAGAAAAATGATGGTAATCTACCACTTTATTATTAATTATTCATTCATTGGTTAGATTATAATTGAACAGCAAGTAGAAACATTACCCCTCCACTATTTGACACTGTCAGACAGTTGAAAATCTTAGAAGTGAATCCAAAGGGAGGATTCATTTTCTATATATGTATATATAATATATAAGACTGAAATAGAACTGGACTGACCTTTCTGCTGATGTGTTTATTTTATGCAAGAAAATTAAATTTTCACATTTTTTATATCTAAGTCTATACATTTGTGGGTAGAACTGAGTATGAGAAACAAATTTTCAGGTAATATAATAAATATATTTCTTGTGATGTTTAAATCACCTAATGTTCTCTTGTTAAGAAATGTCTAAAAGACTGGAAATAATTGAACTGACTTTTCTAAACCAGAATAGCTAGGCTCAAATTGATTATATTCATGCTCTGAAAATTCCGATTTGCTCAGATCCATTTACTGTAACAAATTGAAGAAAACCTAGTTTTTAGGTCATATATTGTTCATGACAAAATTGCATGGAGAATTTACACATTTGTACTGTCTGATACATTATGGGCACATAATATATTTCTTTGTGGACAGAACTGTCAATCATGGTAATTGTGATAATAGAGTTATATTAAGGCTGTTGTATGTATTCTGGCAATATTAAGATACCGGTAAAATTATAAATTCAGTAGCTAAAGCTTTAAAATAGATACATCCCTCAACTTTCATAGAGACTCATAGAAAGAAGGGACAAAGGGCAAAATATATTAATATTGCTGGTCTCTTCTCAGAGCCAAATTTATCAATATTACTTTTACGTCACGTACAAAGCTTTCACATATCACATGTAAATGAAAATTAGAATTAATACATTGTTTGGAAATATTTTCCAAGTCACTGCCCAGGGTAAACAAGAATGGGGGTGTTGTGAAAATAATCTGTTTCCTTGCACATGCACATGCACACATGCATTTCCTTCCATTCACGAAAATTGTCGACCTTAGGAAATTCAACTAATAACCAAGTAAAATTAGCAACCACTTGTCTTTTACCTAAAGAAGGCTGCAGCTGAAAGATGGAAAAATAGAAAAAGAGCAGTCAATGATAATTAAATTCTTCCTGGTACTTAATTAGTTGTATATTCATAACAAGCATTAAATTTTGCTATTACAAAAACTTAACAACAAAATCATGTGGCTCAAACAAAGCTAGAGCTTAATAAATTTATATTCCTGCTCCATGTGGGACAGTTTGAAAATATTAAGGGTAAGGCCGGCGCTGCGGCTCAGTAGGGTAATCCTCCGCCTGCGGCGCCAGCACACTGGGTTCTAGTCCAGGTCGGGGTGCCGGATTCTGTCCTGGATGCCCCTCTTCCGGGCCAGCTCTCTGCTGTGGCCCGGGAGTGCAGTGGAGGATGGCCCAAGTGCTTGGGCCCTGCACCCCATGGGAGACCAGGACAAGCACCTGGCTCCTGCCATCGGATCAGCGCAGTGCGCCGGCCGCAGCGTGCCAGCTGTGGCAGCCATTGGAGGGTAAACCAACGGCAAAGAAAGACCTTTTTATCTATCTCTCTCTCTCACTGTCCACTCTGCCTGTCAGAAAAAAAATATTAAGGGTAAAAAAAAAATTAAGGGTAAAATAATAAGGGTAGGAAACTGCTAAGCTTTGCCTATGTTCATTGAATATCAATTTTCTTTTGTTAATGTCATAAAAAAGTAATCACCATAAGAAATTTCAAAAGTTCATGACAAATAAGAACTATGAGGAAAATTGGTTGTAGTCCTATTAACTATTTAGGCTTTGCGCCTTGTCTAACCAACTAAATGGTGGCATCAAAAAGGACTGTCTTCAACTCATATAGGATAGAAAAATCCAATAAAACTCAACTAAAAGCACAGTTTCAGGTCTATAACATTGTATGCATTTGCTCTTTAAACAATCAGGTTTCTTTTTATATGTATTGGTTTTTAAAACTTATTATTTACTTATTTATTTGAAGAGCAGGAGGACAGAAAAAGGACAGGGAGACTGGGAAGTGAAGGTAAAATAGAAGAGAAAGGAAATGGAGAGGGAGAGATGTTGAGGGAGATTCTGTAACAGCCAGATGTGTGCCAGGCCACTGCCAGGAGCCAGGAACTTCTTCCTGGTTTCTCCACGTGTGTGGCAGAGGCCCAAGTATTTCAGCCATTTCCCCTGCCATCCCAGGTGCATCAGCAGGAAAGTGGATTGGAACTAGAGTAGCCGGGACTCTAACCTATGTGATATAGAAAGTGGCCCTCATAAGCAGTGGCTTAAACCACTGTACCAACCACAGTGCTAGCACCCTTTGCATTTCTTTTTAACAGAAATAATTTTTAAAATTGCTTTTAATGGAAAATATTATAGACATACACCATTTATCTTATTGTTGACCTTCATTTTATTTATGTCGTACTTTTTCTTGTTAAAAAAATTCGTCTGTTTTGTCTTCAGATCAGTTTCTATAGGGAAAATTTTATGAGGACATACTAATAATCATTGTTTTTAATATAAATGATTTTCTATTATAGTGAAATATTGATAGGGATAACATGTATTGCCCCCCTACTACAGGTCACATTCTATTCTAATATTTTTATCATCCAGTTCCAAACCTCGAACATTAAAATCATCTGAGAAGCTTTGAAAAATTCAGAAGCTTGGGTAGTACCTCGTTCAAGTGAAATAAGAAAGTGAAATATAGGAGCCAAGCATCAGTAGGTTTTTGAAAAGCACGGCTTTATCTCAAGGGATCCTCTAAAAAGTCCGTTGAAACAGTGTAGCTATGTTGGCAGCGAGTTTGGTATGTAAACTGTCTGGAACTGGCCCCAAGCTCCATTATTTGTGAGCTTTGTAACATTGAACACTACTTCATCTCATTGTGCCTCTCCTTTCCATCTGTAGAGTGCGAATAACTGGTATTCACCTTTCAGTGTTGCTTAAGGTTTATGTAGTGCAAGTGAATTGGTAGATACTAAAGAAAGGATGCCTCACTTTGTTAACTAAGATTTAATTTCTGCTTCTCCTCTGTAAAAGATGGAAACTACGGATTCTGATATTTTTATCTTGTGTCCAATGTGACATATTAGTGTCTAATTTTCAGATAGATGTGGCAGATTAATGTCTTTGCGTATGAGAGTATGAGGAAGCAGTCAGCTTTTTGTAAGAGTGGTTCTCAGCTATAGAGTCATTAAGGTAATATCTTAAAAAATATTTTTGGCTGGACTTCACACTGAAATTCAGTGATTGAATTGATTTTGGCTGAGTACCGGGAGTATGTGTTGGGGTGTGTGTGTGTGTGTGTGTGTGTGTGTTGAAACTTATCCGTTTGATTCACAAGTATAACGAGTTTTGAATCATTGTAACAGAATATAAATTGTGAAGCTTCATCATTCTAAACACAAGCTGAAAATACAAATAAGTCTTAACGACCTCTACATTAATACTGCCAAACATCAATATGAAGTATTTAAGGGATGTTTATGCAGTATTTTCAAGGTATAGGGCAAGTTTTCAGAACTGGATTGGAAGAGTGAGTGACTTTTTCAACTCCTGTAATTTATTTTTGCATGTTACACGAATAGCTACTTTCACTGAGAATTCTGTGGTGAAAGTCTAAGCCCTTTGGCCTCATAAAAATTCACAACAAAATACAGATTTCTGCCTAATAAGCAGATTTCTCTCTATTTCTGTCTAATAAACAGGGCTTTGGAATAAGACAGACATTGGATTTAATTCCATTTCTAGAATCCCCTAGCCATATGACTTTACACAAGATCCTTAACTTCTCAAGGACTATTCCTCTTAGTGTAAAATGGAGATAATAACATCTAACTGACAGATTTATTTTATTTTTTGTAATATTATGCGAAGTATTACTTAGCCCAGTGTTAAATGATAATCAGATTGCAACGACTGGCTACTATGAGCTGTTTGAAGCATAAGAAGCTTGCAAATAGAGATAATTCTTGCAGTGCTACCATCGTCTAGAAGGGAAATCCCAAAGGAGATGAAGGTTGAGAAAGGACAATTTCATAAACAAAAGATTGCTATCCCATGATTCAGAGAATGATACAATATCCTGTGATATATTTCTGAAGTCAGTTTCCTGCAGTATGCCTTTAATTATGAATATACTTATGATTTCACCTTCTGTTTATTTTCCTGATATTGTACAGTTGTTGTATTAAACATCAAATCATCTATGAAACTCTTGACTCATTTTGACCTCATATGCTGCCTATATAACCACAATGAATGAAGAAAACAGAAGTAAATGAAAATAGTTATGAAATATTTTATGATACTTATAAATCACAATTAAAGTTATTCATGTAATGCATCCTACAACTAACCCTTAGAGTCATTTGGTCCATCAGATTTGATACATTTTCCTGAATTAAATTCCACATAATGAAAATTCTGCCAGCATTCTCTATAAATCAAAGTTATTCTCCTTTATGCCTAGAACTTAGAACAAAATAGACATAACAGACCGTATTTAAAAACTTTCAGGGCAGCATCTGTTATGGAGAGCCTTGATAAAATGCTTTGTCACAGATTTGAGTACTGTATTTTACTGCCTCTGAAACTCACATCTTAATTTTGTACATATTTGGTTTTAATTACTTAGATTGTCATCTATTATCCTATAATTATCATTTCTCAAGTTACCTTTCTTCTGTTCCCATAGAGTTTAGTTCTGTGACTAAAAAGAAAATTCATCTAAATAACTTCTCAGTTCATAGCCTTCTTTTTTTATAACACACCTGTTGGTCAATCTGGTCTTAAAATTATATTTTTACAATAGATCATGCTAATATTAAAATTAATGTATTTATTTTATATTTCTTACATTTGGGGTATTATCCTATAGTCTAATCAGAATTGAGGAAAATTTTCCTTTCTAAATGTTTGCAAAATGTTTTTGGTGGAGGTTTACAAGTAAATACAACAGTTGAAAAATTGTCATAATAAAGAGAAGAGCAAAGAATACTTCCCAAGTTACACTTTGATACCACAATCAAGACAAAGATATGGCAAGTAAAAGTCACAAGTAAGAACACTTGAAATATTATTGTCAAAATAATGAGGTAGCGTTGAGACTTCAAGGAGGGTATATATATATATATATATATAATTATGCATCTATAAATGTCACCATATAAAAATAATCCAGTGAGAAATTCCTTTATAGAAATGTTACCTGTACAGCTGGAAGTTGAAGCTTGGTGCTTCTGAAATCCATTTTTCTTCCTTAGATGAAGAAGGCTATGGCTGCATCACCAAGGGAGAGTAAAAAGGAATTTCCCTGAGACAAATAGATTTCCAAAGCTGACAGGATAGCCCTAATCTTTCTTGGCAAAGCAAACCAGCTGCAGAGAGCATAACCTGTCGTGCTGGAACAGTGTTTCTTGTGTCTTCAGAAGAAAATAATTCATACAACAGGTAGATATTGAAGATAAGCAAGCCAGCAATGTTCAATGAAGACATACACCTGACAGACCAGGTGGGCAGCACTGCAGAAAATCAAGTCGCCCACCCGTGCATAGATTGGGGTTTTGCTGAGTTTGGGGTGAATATATTTCTACAGTTTCTCTCCTTCCTGGTCTCCCCTCTCTGGGATGTTATGAGGCAGAAAGCATCCCAGTCGTTCAATCTCCCCTAGGACATTATTATACAGAGGGATTTCCAGGTTCAGAATTTCCTGTATAATGAATGTTACCAGACAGGGATAGGAAGATTCCTGGGAGTGGGGCCTCAACTAAAATGATATGGAGCAAGATTTTTTATTTACAAATATCGCAAATATCAAGCTGCTTTCAAGACATCTAGGCCTCTGCAATTATCTAACTATAGAAACTTCCAGATTTTGTTTGTTTTCTCACAAAAATAAATGGGCTCACATCTGACTCCTTCCCTAACATCCTCCTCTGAAGAGAAGTAAATCTTAGGGAGGTAGCCTTGGAGGAGATCTGTCTTCTGAAACTTGTTCCAGTTAACATAGGAGTGTGGAGCTGTTTGTAGGCATTCTCCTTCTCTCCTTTTTATGGTGTTTGGGGATGGCCTGGGAAAAGATTGCCCTTTGATGTCTAGAGGACTGGCCATATTGTTTAAGGCAATGGTCTGGAAACCTTGCCTTATGACCATCTGGAGCTGGACAGTTTGTCTTCTGTTAAGAGACAGAATGAATGAGGACGTTAATGAAGCATGGTGCAAAAAGAAATAGTAAGCATGTGGAAGTTATAGGGCAGAGGAAGGGCACTAACAGGATCTCCACAAACAGACATTAAGCCAAAAATTCCAACCCTGTTCAGCTCAGTCCTGGAAGTGTCTGGCCTTGTCCAAGAAACTTCCATGTGGTGTTGCACCTGTGTGTTTTGGCCCCAAAACTGTCTTGATGAATGGCACAGATGCCCCCTTGAGCAGTAGGTAGCATATCTAAACCCTGCCTGTTATGAAGGATCACCACAGCTGAAGAGTTGATTTTGGTTTGGAGGGTGAAGAGGAAGGCTGCTCTGGGTGTTAAATCCAGCTAACTTGGTGGAGATGTTAACAAAGAGCTTGATTCTTAAACTGCCCCAGTTGTTCCTGTGACCTTTGCTACTCCTGCCATGGTATTAGTTTCCATCAGGAGAGGGAGTAGGAGAGGAGAGGCTTGAAAAGTGTCTGAGGAGATTGATAATAGGAGTCAAGACATTGGCAACAGAAACAGTAGATAAGACAAGCCAATGTACAGAGCCCTGTCCAATTCGTGGGTAAGCATTGGTAGGTAGAATTTCCAAAAAGTACACTTCTGATGTAGTGGGAAGAAGACATTCTAACATGTGTTGTATATTAAATTGGGCTTTCCAGTTAAAGGTGTATTTCCAGAGAATGTGACAACAAAGAACACGGCAGCTGGAGGACTAAAGCAAAGGGTGTTGTTGTGGGAAGTATTATTACTGAAGTCTTCCCAGAACATTACATCCCAGGTGGTTTCAATGAAAGTTTGAGCTGGTCTGTCATCTTAATGAATGAAGGAGAAATTATGTACCCATGCACTGCCCCAATATGAGTTGGCCATCAAAGCTAGGTGTCCACATGACAGGAGGGGCTTCCCCTGGCAAAACCCCCAGCATAACTGAGCTGAAGTGCCCAGATGGAGATAATGGACAAGAAGTGAAGAAGGGAGGTTTAAGGGATATTGCTCAGTCAGTAGTGTGTGTGGTGACCAGGAAGGAAGTCACAGAAAGAGTCATTTAGTGATCCTACAAGATGTGCCTGGGAAAACTCAAATGGATGGAGGCATTTGAGGGCTATAAGCTTCAGGTTGATCTTAATATAAATCGGCCCCATAACAGGATATGAGAGGTTGTCTTTGCTGGCTAATGCTCACAAGCCCTGTTACCTTAAAAGGGTTGAATAATGCATGAACCACTGTCTCTGAGTCTATTCTCTCAGAGAGATTAGTGATACTTCTCTGAATGAGCCCCATCCTTCTAAACAAATTAAACAAGAGTGGCTATAGGAAGAATTAGCTACTAAATGAATTGCAGCCTGAAGTGGCTAGATACAGGGGAAGGTGTTAGCTAGGAGTGCGGGTAGGCAGCATATTAGCAGAACAGGGAAAGGAAGAAGGTGGAAGGGCATTTTACTTAAATGGGCTCCTTTTAAATTAGGTATCAGTCCTCTAGGAGTTCTGTTGCCCAAGCCCCGTTTGCCCTAGACTCTATTGGTCTTCAGAGCAGTATGGCTTTATCCTGGTATGGTGGATCCAGCTTGGGATGCCAGGCACCTTATTGCTGTAGGTGTAGAAATTGAGATGGGGTACAGTCCTTTCCTTATAGGAGTCAGTTGGGATTTGGGAGAGTCATAATTCCAGATTTTAATTAGAATGAGACATTCAGGTCCATATTAAGTGAGACAGGCTGACATCTTTGTCTGTTTGAAGTCCAAGGTCTTGGACTGCCATTTGAAGTTGAGCTAAAGAAATGAAGTATTTAACAGTATTATTTGTTTCTATATCTATTAGTTTGTCTAAATGGAGGAAGGGCCTTCCATTGGGAGCCTCCAAGGGGGTTTGGGAAATCTGGGAGATGGGCACTGTCCAAATTCTGAGCAGGGCAACTGAAAGAACTAAAAGCCAATTTTTTTTCCTGGCTATGTTTTCTTGTGTTTTTCATTAAAGTATGGTTGGCCCTTTGCACTTTACCAGAAGACTGAGGTCTCCAAACCAAGTAAAGATATCAGCCTACCCTTAAAGCCTTACAAATCCCTTTTGAAATCTGGACAATGAAACAGGCAGGTTGTCACATTGTAGTGATCCTGGGAGGCCAAAGCAGGGATAACTTCCCTTAAGTATATTTTGGTTTCTTCCAGAGCCCTTTTCAGTCCTAGTTGGGAAGGCTTTTTTATTAATGAGAATGAGCAGGTATTTATTGCTTTGACAGAGCAGCGTTTGTGTGAAATCTGTTTGCCAATCTTCTCCAGTGTAAATTCTCTTCCCCTGCATGGGTTTAATTAAGGGTGGAAGCCGGGATGACAGAATTATTTACAGTGCACAGAGTGCAATTTTGGCAGATTCTTCAGGTAGTTTTTGTCAGGCCTTTTCCAGAAAACAATTTACCATGTAGTTCCTTGAGTTTGTCTCCCAAAATGACATGACTTGTATAATCCTCATATTATAATGCCTAGAAAGGTATGTTATCTCCTCTTCCTAATACCACCCTCGTATTGTTTTCACATGTCCCTGTTCTTCTTCCAGGGTGCATCAGTGTGGGGAGCAACTTGGACTAGACTAAGTTACTGGAATTAAGACTTATTCTATGCATCTGCTCTCCCACAATATGGCGCTGGGAGAGGAGTAAACAACTTCTACACAGCTGCCTCTCACCAATTTGACTGATGAGCTGCAGGAGCTGATCTTGCTCCTGATTGGAGGAGAGCAGTGTGCTCAGCGTGTGGGTAGCAGAGTTGGGATTGGTGGAAGAGGACTATAAAGGAGGAGAGAGACAACATGCACCAGGAACATCCGGATAACATCTGAGCAGCCCCCGAGAGAGCCGGCCGGCGGTGTGCCGCTCCCCCGCAGAAGTGGGGAAAGTGGCAGGGGGAGCCGCCCCTCCACGGATGTGGAAGGATCGGCAGCCAACCCGGGAAGGACCAGCAGCAAACCCGGGAAGGGCCGAGCAGACAAAAGAACAGGGCAGGGTTTAGTGTCATTCCTCCGCGAGAGGGGCAGTGACATATCAGGAGGGTTTTTCCTTGGCACTGTTCAGATTACAGGACCTAAACACACAGCCAGAGATTTTGGCAGCCTTCTTTTCCAGAGTCTGTGAAAGAGTTACCTAAAACGTTGTCATTTGATTCCTTTTGATGGCATCTTGCAGTATGTAACTGCAAACTCGCTGGGAAGATTTCCACATCAAGGGGGTTGAGAATTTGAGGCCCATACTTAATGGGAGTATCTTAGGTCACCAGGTATCCCTTCTGTCTCCAGACAGACACATGAGCACGTAAGATCAAAGAGGCATGCTGGGAATCCATGTATTCATGAATTAATGTGTATATGAACTCTGTGAATCATTTATCCTTGCCTAGTTCTAGTGTCCTGATTAAAGGTGACCAATTCTGTTAACTGATCCAAAGTTCCTGGGGGAAGAGTCATGTTTCCATAATTTTCATAGTGTGACTACTGCATATCCTAAAAATCAGATCCCATCTCATAAAACTGCTCCTGCTTGCTAACTATATCTCATTTTCATTGGTCAGGATTGGTCTTTTAGGTCCCTTCTGCTAGCATAACCCAGATTAATAGCTTCTGTATAATAATAAAGGGGACTATTATTTCCTGGGATTGGCATTAGGGTAGCTTGATTTAAGGTAGAATAGTATGTTATTTTTATTTGATGATGTTCTAAGAGGAGGAGGACCTAGTATTTTAGTGTTGCGGTGTCCATCAGCCAATGATAACCCTTTTATTTTAGTAGGGAATTTATTTGGTGTAAAATATAGAGGACAATTTCTTGTTCTAGTGTAATCTTGGAGGCCTTGACTGTTAATAAGGTAGCAGCCACTGTTGTCCACAACCAGTAGGCCATCCCTGAGCAACCATGCCCAGAGCTTTAGAGAAGTATACAAAAGGCTGCTCAACAGGTCTTAAGTCCTTAGTTAATACTCCTAATGCTAGCTCTTGCTTCTTGGTGACATATACTGAAAAGATTTAACTGGGTTTAATAAACCTAGCACAGAACAACTTTTAACTGGATTAAGACTATGTTTTTCTCTCTTTCCCACAGAAGGAGAGCTTGTTCTGGCTTACTCCTGAGTAGCTGGTATAGAGACCATGCTGTTTCCCCATACCTAGGGATTGATAGCCTGCAATCAGGCTATCTTAATAGTCCAAGACATGTCCAGAGATGTCTTAAGGTTGCTGGAATAGAAATTTGATGTATGGCCTGTGCCACAGCTCACTAGGCTAATCCTCTGCCTGCGGCACGGCACACCGGGTTCTAGTCCCGGTTGGGGCACCAGATTCTGTCCTGGTTGCTCCTCTTCCAGTCCAGCTCTCTGCTGTGGCCCAGGAGTGCAGTGGAGGATGGCCCAAGTGCTTGGGCCCTGCACCCGCATAGGAAACCAGGAGAAGCACCTGGCTCCTGGCTTCTGATCAGTGCGGTGCGCTGGCTGCAGCGCGCTGGCCGCAGCAGCCATTGGGGGGTGAACCAACAGCAAAGGAAGACCTTTCTCTCTGTCTCTCTCTCTCTCACTGTCCACTCTGCCTGTCAAAAAAAAAAAAAGAAATTTGATATATGGTCTGTATATTCTCTGGGGACAGTCTCCATTTCCCAAGGATGAGGATGAGCCCTCAATAGTCTACCTATTGCCATACCAGTTGTGCTTTTACTTTGAACACTCAGTAACTACTCTGCCAGGAAGTGCCCAATATTGGACTCTCCTGGGGGGAACAGACAAGCAAATAATCTACATACTGGGTTATATTTCCAACCCCCTCAAGACCTAGATACTTCAGGGCTTCTACAAGAGTCTTCCCAAATAGGTGAGGGCTGTCTGAATTCTTGTGGTAGCCCTGTCCAGTTTATATATTGTTTTTGCCGTTTGCTAACTTACTCAAACACATATAGTCAATAAGGATGAAAAAGAACGTATCCTTAAGGTCTAACATTGTACTTTCGGGTACCTAATGGTATTTCACCTGATTGTTCAGGAGTTAGGCATGATGGGGTAGATGGCTGTCACTGCTTCATTAATGGCCCACAAATTGTAAACAAATCTGTACTGCCCATTTTTCTTTTTTATTGGTGGAATGGTTGCATTAAAAGAGAAATTGCAGGGCGTCAATACCACATGTAGGAAAAAACTGTGAACTAAAGTCCTTGTATTGCTTCTTTTTAGGGTATTGTTTTAACTGGGAAAACAATTGGTGCTTTAAGCGTAATGATAGTCTGATGAGCTTTAAAGGCAGAAGCAGGTACATCTGAGGCCCAGACCTGTGGGTTGACCTTTATATCTGTTTCTTCATATGGAGTACTAGAAAGTCTGGTATAATGACAATGACTGTCCTCATGTGAGAAGAAAGTTACCTGGTTGCTAATTTACCTACAATGTGTCTTCCATCAGGGATGTGGGACATGAAGTCATTAACATAAACTGGTTGAAAAATATGGTCTAGCCACATAGATAATACAAGGAGTATATAATCCTCTCAATTGAAGGCACCCTGTTGACTCCAATTACTTGGCTGGACTAGGGAGAGAACTGTCCCAACTAGGAGACTAGGTAAAGTAGATGACTCCTTTATAAGGGAAAGCTTATGGTCCTACCTGCAGTGTCAAGGGTTACCCTAGCCTCCATCCTCTCAACAGTGATAGTAGATTTCAGAGTCAATAGGAGCAAAGGGCTTCTTCAACTTAGGGCCAACAGGGTTTGTAGTTCCTACTTGGAAGTCTTCAATCCCTGGGAATTGCCTGGTTTTCAGTGGCTGTGTTTTCAACAGAGCAGACAGAGCTTTTTTGTGGATGACTTTTGTTGGGACAGTTATTTGCTCAATGCCCTGGCTTCAAGCATCAAAGATAGTTGCTATTTAAGTGTGTGTTGGTGTTATCAGGCATTCCTGATGGCAGGTCATTGTGGAATCCAGCTAACTCTGGGGCCTGATGCCTATCTTTCTGTTGCTCCTTCTGCCTAGTCCTTTCTTTTTCCTCCTGGTCAGTTATAACAGCCTATGGAGGCGGCATTTAGGTCGTCAGTTATGAAGGCACTCTATTACAGCTCCAATTATGGAAGTTTTCTTTTAATAGCGTGGGCATATTGAGCTAGACATAAATGCATTACTACTATGTCCTCTACGGGGGAGTCAGGTGTATATTGGCATATTTTGTAAGGCCCTCTTTAAACCTCTCTACAAAAGCTGTTGGATTTTCCCTGGATTCCTGTTCTATGGTTCTTACTTTGTTTAAATTTATTGGCCACATTTTGCTGGCAAGCAATTCTGCCAGAATATAATTCATCATATGATCCCTGAAACATAATCCAGCTGAAATATTATCATTCCAATTAGGACCAAGTCTTGGTAGAATAATATTTTAAACCGGGTAGTTTTTATTTTGTCTATGCAGTGTTTATGTAGTCATGGGCATGTCCTACCACTATTTGTCTTTCTCTGTGGTTTAAGATTACTCCCATGAGGAGTCCTACTAGGTAACCTCAAGCATACAGATCACTTTATACCACCTGTCTAAATTTTTTAAGGTCATCAGTAAAACTTGCCATCTTTTCTTTAATTTGGTTTAATCCTGAATTGAAAATGGAACTTGTATTTTGACAGCCCCATTTGGTCCTGCTGTCTCCTGAAGAGGGTACATTCCAATGGTTTCTATGCTTCAAGCCATATACCAGGTCTCTAAGTAAGGGTGGCTTGGTGTGGCAGGACACATATCAGGAAGGGGTAGTATGGAAGGGTCATGTTAACATCAGATCCCTGGGGTCCTTCATGTCCTGGGGGATTTTTAGTTCTTGTGAGAAATTTTCTTGCAATGGCAGGTCTCCTGGCTGTGCTTTCAAGTATGTTGTCAGTAGCTGGTTAAGTAAGCCTAGGATGGCTGAGTCTAGCTTACAAGTCTCATAGTTAATGATTTTCTCATTGCTATAAAATCCTGTTTATAAAGGACTTCCATCCACTTACTATATTCATGACAGAATATATGTAGCTGTAATATGGTATTATAATTTAAGCTTCCACTTTCTGGCTGTGATTCTTGGTTCTCTAATTTATACTGTAGCCTATTCAGTTTTACAGAAAAAAAGATTAGCCATCCCTTCCTTAAGGCCAGGGATCAAATTATGACCATTTTTTTTTTGACAGGCAGAATTAGACAGTGAGAAAGAGAGACAGAGAGAAAGGTCTTCCTTCCATTGGTTCACCACCCAAGAGGCCGCTATGGCCGGTGCGCTGCGCCTATCCAAAGCCAGGAGCCAGGTGCTTCCTCCTGATCTCCCATGTGGGTGCAAGGGACAAGCACTTGGACCATCCTCCACTGCCTTCCAGGGCCACAGCAGAGAGATGGACTGGAAGAGGAGCAACCGGGACAGAATCCAGCACTCCAACCAGGACTAGAACCTGGGGTGCAGGCGCTGCACGCAGAGGATTAGCCTAGTGAGCTAAGGCGCCGGCCAAATTATGACCAATTTTTGAAGATACTTCCTAGTGGAGATCACACAGAATAGAAAATTAAACTCTCATATGAAGAGAATAGAAGAGAAACTGGGGCAATGAGTCCATTGTTCCTACTTGATTCCCAAAGAGAAAGAGTAGGTATCCCTGTTTGATCTCTTTTCCAGGGAAGAACAAGCAGTGATTTTTCTGAGTTTAAAAGAATTAACAGTCTTTATTGCAAAAACTGAATTTGATCATCTCTAGGTCTCCTCCCCAGGAGTCTTTCCCCATCTGTCTGGCCCACCATTTTTGGTTCATACCCAAACCTGGCAATGCCTAGTAAGGTCGTGAGGGAAGGATCCACTTTGGAACTAACAGCAACGGTTGAGCCAGGTACAATGGCAACATTGTGGGCAGGGGAAGTATTGAAGATTTTGAAAAAGCCTCTACATTTTCTATTTTTTTTCATAAAGAATAATGTTTGAAATCATAACCTACAATCCAAATCGGTTTAAATAGCTATTGTATCTCCAGGAAGAGAGTCACATTCTTTGAGATCTCCAGGGATCTGACTGGAAATCACATTCAAAAGACTTACTTTCGAATGTTTAATCTAAAAAAAGTCTGTCAAACTGTCAAAGCTCTAAAATAGTTAGTCAAAATAGAGTCCCAGATCTTTGTAGCCAGAACTGTAGATCAGATTTAACAGAAGTATAAGTAATCACTCAAATATTCCCCAATAAAGAAAAGGCAATCTTAATTCTTTAAGCATTAGCTCTTTATTAGCAATCAGATTTTAAGACAGCAGAGAACACAAGAGACCCTCCCCAGTGACACATAAAATTTTTGTTTCCCTGGTCAGTTATAAAAAGCAAAAACTATAAAAGCTTAAGTACAAGCATTATCACAAATAAAAACTACAGTCTATAATATGGGTTTAAAAATCACAGATTTTGAAATTAAAAGATCGAGATTCTTGTGAACTGTAATTACTAATAAACTTTGTTGCTTTAATAGGGTTGACTGAGATTGGGTGTTGGGCCTCAATTGCCAAACAGATGCAACACTCCTCCCCTCATTCCCCAACATTGAGAAGAAGGAGAGAGTAACAAATGGACTTGGGGCAGGCCACAGAGCAAGCAAGGCAAAGGAGGACTTGGTCTCTGCAGGTCTATTCCCAATAGGAGACTGGACATTATCTTGAGGCCAGCAAGATGTCTAGTGCAGTCGTTCTTGGCCTACAACCACTTACCCTGTCACAGGAGTCTTCCAGCAGTGAGCTCCCTGTGACATTTAACTGTTCAACTGTGTGCAAATGGGTGTGGCAGAAAGAGAGACAGACAAGTTCCACAGACAAGACAGGCAAGGCAGGGGAAAGTATAGAAGTAAACTATTTGGGGCATTCTTCAAGCCTACAGTTGATGTTGCTTGGACTTAAGGCTGGCACATCAAAAAGATGCTAGTGGTACGGCTGGAAGTTGAAGCTTGGCATTTCCCAAATCCACTTCTTTTCTTTAAATGCCCAGAAAGCTAAGGCTGTGTCACTAAGGGAGACTGAAGTGGAGTTTCCCTCAGGCAAATAGGCTTTGACAGCTGCTTGGACAGAAAGAGCACTGTAGTTATGAACAAACTATCATTACTATATTTTACAACTACTCTGTGGCTTTTTAAAAACAAATAATTGAGCAGTTAGGGAAGCTTTGGTTATTTAAGAAGACAGTCACTCTGTCACATGCTGACAGGGGTCTTTGTACTGCTACCATCTTTTACTACCTCCCTAGGCAGACCAGCCAGGACTTGAACTGGCACTTTAATACATGGTGACAGCTTAACCGACTGTGCCACAATGCTGGCTCCTCTCTTATTTTTTCTCTAATTTACATTGGTATTTGTTTTACTCTGTGACTGCCCAGTATTTATGAATGAAAATAGCAATATGGCATTGGGATGTCAAATTAGTCATGAAACATAATACAGCACTGAAAAATACTAAAGTCTACCTGGTCGGACTCTTTTGTTCCCTTATGAGAAAATAATAGAAATTTCAGTATAAATTAATGGGCAAATAACATTCTGGAATTAGTGGAGGAAAAGTCTGCTAAGAAAGGGATAAAGGTAACAGGGACTACCCAAATCTGCCTTTCATTAATTTATTAGAATATATCACAGAAAGCCAAGTAGAATATGAGCACAGACACATATTCCCAGGAAACTTGTCCCTGGATACAATGGCACTTTTTCTAGTATGTTTTCCTAGTAATTCTATAAGAATATGATTCTTTCTAGAGACAAAGTCTTGGACTGGAATAAGTGGAGCTTTTGTTGTTGAATACCTTATTAGACTTCTTCAGCCTGTTATACAAATAAAGATGCATTCTTTCCCCGCCCCTTGGTTTCATGCTTCTCAAATTTTAATGTAGCCCAAAATAACCTGGGGAGCATATTAAAATGACAGTTTCCCAGATTCCACCCAAGAATTGTCTTATCCCCCTAATATCCCCCTGAAAAATGGGTTATGATGCTCATTTGATACATAAGGAAATTATCACTCAGAAAAATATCCCATGAAAAATAAAAAAGAAGCATGGTATATATAAACCATGCTTTCAGTTCACTCATGAAATGCTACCAAAGAAAATTATAAATATAAATGCATTTCTCTGAATTCAGATTTCATCTTCTCTATTGCTCTGGATCCCAGTTCTTATTCCATTTTCTACTTCTTCTACTCTTGATAATCTGCAAATCTTTTTTTATACATACATTTCATTTTGTTTTATTCCACAAAGGTTCTTCTACTTGTTACTGCTGGATCCAGTGAAATCCTTGTACTTTTTTTATTTAAGGCT
Organism: Oryctolagus cuniculus; assembly: GCF_964237555.1. Lineage (NCBI taxonomy): Eukaryota > Metazoa > Chordata > Mammalia > Lagomorpha > Leporidae > Oryctolagus > Oryctolagus cuniculus. Next base: position 96,865,134 of record NC_091432.1, read on the forward strand.
GACCCATATGTCTTCCAAATTTTTGCTATGGAAGAATTAATCAGGATGGTAAAACAATCAGCCCCTGGTACTAGAATTCCTTTTGGAAGGTTACTATGCAGTCTATAATTTCTATAAAGTACGGCAGCCTAGTATAGCACACATGTACATAAGTTTATTTATTAATTCCAATCTATAATCTCAGAGAGGCCAGTGCCCCTAACTGTGCGTATATGCCTCAAGGGCAGCTGGCTTCTTTCCTAATCCAGAGGCATTGACTCCACAATCCTTTGGCTGTGGGACTAGATTTTCTGGAGATCAACAATTCATGTTTCGTTAATTAGCACAGTTGATGTGAGATTTTTTTTTCTCTTAATGAGATATTGGTATTCTAGCTATGAGGAATAGCTAGAACTAATATTGTAAAAACAGTTCAATTACCCTTAATAAACAGGTCACTGGGAGCCAGGGATTTTTAATATCTTTTGCCTTTCAGAATGGCACTTGAGGTTGATTCAGAAACAGTTCTGCAGTTGGCTGTTAACCTAAGTGACTCTTTATTTCTGAAATCCACTATTTGTTGATAAAACTGTCTTTTAGACATTGGTAACTTCCCTTTGGTGAATTTTTTACACAAAGTATTATTGGAGCACTGAAAGGACAGTTGAAGCTTCATTAAAATAACAAAGTAGATCTCCTGACTCTGCCTACTGCCTTTAGTTGTTTCTGCATTCATGTAACAAGCATATCTATGGATATATGAACTTACTGTCACTGTAGCCTCAAAGTGAGATGGTAGTGAGCAGATGTACAACCTTTAGATGGGATAGATATTTACAAAAATAAGAATAAATAAACCCATTTTTATTGTATATAGCAAAACTGGTTTGGACTACTTCACAAGAACAGATGAGGATTCATTTGTAGGAAATATATATTTTTTAAACTTTTATTTAATGAATATAAATTTCCAAAGTACAGCTTATGGATTACAATGGCTCCCCCCCCACATAACGTACCTCCCACCCGCAACCCACCCCTCTCCGGGTCCCTCTCCCCTTTCATCCACATCAAGATTCATTTTCAATTCTCTTTATATACAGAAGATCAATTCAGTATATATTAAGTAAAGATTTCAACAGTTTGCACCCACATAGAAACTCAAAGTGAAAAATACTGTTTGAGTACTAGTTATAGCATTAATTCACATTGGACAACACATTAAGGACAGAGATCATACGTGAGGAGTAAGTGCACAGTGACTCCTGTTGTTGACTTAACAAATTCACACTCTTGTTTATGGCCTCAGTAATCACCCTAGGCTCTTGTCATGAGTTGCCAAGGCTGTGGAAGCCTTTGGAGTTCACCAACTCTGATCATATTTAGACAAGGTCGTAGTCAAAGTGGAAGTTCTCTCCTCCCTTCAGAGAAAGGTACCTCCTTCTTTGATGACCTTTTCTTTCCACTGGGATCTCACTCATGGAGATCTTTCATTTAGGTTGTTTTTTTTTTGCCAGAGTGTTTTGGCTTTCCATGCCTGAAATACTCTCCTGGGCTTTTCAGCCAGATCCGCATGCCTTAAGGGCTGATTCTGAGGCCAGAATGCTGTTTAGGACATCTGCCATGCTGTGAATCTGCTGTGTATCTCACTTCCCATGTTGGATCATTCTCTCCCTTTTTTATTCTATCAGTTAGTATTTGCAGACACTAGTCTTGATATGTGATCCCTTTGGCTCTTAGTCCTATCATTATGATCAATTGTGAACAGAAATTGATCACTTGGACTAGTGAGATGGCATTGGTACATGCCACCTTGATGGGATTGAATTGGAATCCCCTGGTATGTTTCTAACTCTACCATTTGGGGCAAGTTGGCTTGAGCATGTCCCAAATTGTACATCTCTTCCCTCTCTTATTCCCACTCTTATATTTAACAGCGATCACTTTTCAGTTAAGTTTCAACAATTAGGAGTAACTGTGTATGAATTACAGAATTCAACCAATAGTATTAAGTAGAACAAAAAAAATATTAAGAGGGATAAAGTATTAAGTTGTTCATCAACATTCAGGGCAAGGACTGATCAAGTCACCATTTCTCATAGTGTTCATTTCACTTTAACAGGTTTCCTTTTTGGTGCTCAGTTAGTTGTTACCGATTAGGGAGAACATATGATATTTGTCCCTTTGGGACTGGCTTATTTCACTCAGCATAATGTTTTCCAGGTTCCTCCATTTTGTTGCAAATGACCATGTTTCATTGTTTTTTACTGCTGTATAGTATTCTATAGAGTACATATCCCATAATTTCTTAATCCAGTCTACTGTTGATGGGCATTTAGGTTGATTCCAGGTCTTAACTATTGTGAATTGAGCTGCAATAAACATTAAGGAGTGGACCGTTTTTTTGTTTCCCAGTTTAATTTCCTTTGGGTAAATTCCAAGGAGTGGGATGGCTGGGTTGAATGGTAGGGTTATATACAGGTTTCTGAGAAGTCTCCAGACAGACTTCCATAGTGGCTTTACCAGTTTACATTCCCACCAACAGTGGATTAGTGTCCCTTTTTCCCCACATCCTCGCCAGCATCTGTTGTTGGTAGATTTCTGAATGTTAGCCATTCTAAGTGGGGTGAGGTGAAAGCTCATTGTGGTTTTGATTTGCATTTTCCTGATTGCTAGTGATCTAGTGATCTTGAACATTTTTTCAAGTGCCTGTTGGCCATTTGGATTTCCTCTTTTGAAAAATGTCTATTGAGGTCCTTGACCCATCTCTTTTTCTTTTTTTTTTTTTTTGACAGGCAGGGAGGACAGTGAGAGAGAGAGAGAGAGAGAGAGACAGAAAGGTCTTCCTTTTGCCGATGATTCACCCTCCAATGGCTGCCTTGGCCAGTGCACTGCGGCCGGCGCACTGTGCTGATCCAAAGGCAGGAGCCAGGTGCTTCTCCTGGTTTCCCATGGACTGCAGGGCCCAAGCATTGGGCTATCTTCCACTGCACTCCTGGGTCACAGCAGAGAGCTGGCCTGGAAGAGAGGCAACTGGGACAGAATCCGGCACACTGACCGGGAATAGAACCTGGTGTGCCTGCGCCGCTAGGTGGAGGATTAGCCTTTTGAGCCTTGGCGCCGGCTGGCCCATTTCTTAAGTGGGTTGTTTGTTTCGTTGTTGTGGAGTTTCTTGATCTCTTTGTAGATTCTGGTTATTTTTTTTTTTGACAGGCAGAGTGGACAGTGAGAGAGAGAGAGACAGAGAGAAAGGTCTTCCTTTTGCCGTTGGTTCACCCTCCAATGGCTGCCGCGGCCAGCACGCTGCGGCCGGCGCACTGCGCTGATCTGATGGCAGGAGCCAGGAACCAGGTGCTTTTCCTGGTCTCCCATGGGGTGCAGGGCCCAAGGACTTGGGCCATCCTCCACTGCACTCCCTGGCCACAGCAGAGAGCTGGCCTGGAAGAGGGGCAACCGGGACAGAATCCGGCACCCCAACCAGGACTAGAACCCGGTGTGCCGGCGCCGCTAGGCGGAGGATTAGCCTAGTGAGCCACGGCGCCGGCCAGATTCTGGTTATTAATCCTTTATCTCTGGCATAGTTTTCGAATACTTTTTCACGTTCTGTCGGTTACCTCTTCACTCTCCTGTTTCTTTTGAAGTACAGAAACTTCTGAATTTGATGCAATCCCAATAGTTAATTTTGGCTTTGACTGCCTGCGCCTCCAGGGTCTTTTCTAGGAAGTCTTTGCTGGTGCCTATATCTTGCAGAGTTTCTCCAATGTTCTCTAATAACTTGATGGTGTTGGGTCATAGATTTAGGTCTTTAATCCACGTTGAGTGGATTTTTGTGTAAGGGGTAAGGAAGGGATCTTGCTTCATGCTTCTGCATGTGGAAATCCAGTTTTTCCAGCACCATTTATTGAATAGACTGTCCTTACTCCAGGGATTGGTTTTACATCCTTGTCAAATATAAGTTGGCTGTAGATGTTTGGATTAATTTCTGGTGTTTCTCTTCTGTTCCATTTTCTATCCATCTATTTCTGTACCAGTACCATGCTGTTTTGATAACAACTGCCTTGTAGTATGAAATGAAATCTGGTATTGTGATGCCTCTGGCTTTGTTTTTGTTGTCCAAAATTGCTTTAGCTATTCGAGGTCTCCTGTGTCTCCATATGAATTTCAGCATCATTTTTTCTAGATCTGAGAAGAATGTCTTTGGTATCTTGATTGGTATCGCATTGAATCTGTAAATTGCTTTTGGGAGAATGGACATATTGGTGATGTTGATTCTTCCAATCCATGAGCATGGAAGATTTTTCCATTTTTTCGTATCCTCTTCTATTTCTTTCTTTAAGGTTTTATAATTCTCATCATAGAGATCTTTAACGTCATTGGTTAAGTTTATTCCAAGTTATTTGATTGTTTTTGTAGATATTGTGAGTGGGATGGATCTTAGCAGTTCTTTCTCAGCTGTGGCATTTCCTGTGTATACAAAGGCTGTTGATTTTTGTGCATTGATTTTATATCCTGCCACTTTGCCAAACCCTTCTATGAGTTCCAATAGTCTCTTAGTAGAGTTCTTTGGATCCTCTTAATAAAGAATCATATCATCTGCAAAGAGGGATAGTTTGACTTCCTCCTTCCCAATTTTTACGCCTTTGATTTCTTTTTCTTGCCTGATGGCTCTGCCTAAAACTTCCAGAACTATATTGAATAGTAGTGGTGAGATTGGGCATCCCTGTCTGGTACCAGATCTCAGTGGAAATGCTTCCAACTTTTCCCCATTCAATAGGATGCTTGCCATGGGTTTTTCATAAATTGCTTTGATTATATTGAGGAATGTTCCTTCTATACCCAATTTGCTTAGAGTTTTCATCATGAAAGGGTGTTGTATTTTATCAAATGCATTCTCGGCGTCTATTGAGATAATCCTATGGTTTTTCTCCTGCAGTTTGTTAATGTGGTGTATCACGTTGATTGATTTGCGAACACTGAAGCATCCCTGCCTTCCAAGGATGAATCCCACTTGGTCTGGGTGGATGATTTTTCTGATGTGCTGTTGTAGTCTATTGGCAAGAATTTTATTGAGGATTATTCCGTCTATGTTCATTAGGGATATTGGTCTGTAACTTTCTTTCAATGCTGCATCTTTTTCTGGCTTAGGAATTACGGTGATGCTGGTTTCATAGAAAGAATTTGGGAGGATTCCCTCTTTTTCGATTGTTCTGAATAGTTTGAGAAGAATTGGAATTGTTCTTTGAATGTCTGGTAGAATTCAGCAGTGAATCCATCTGGTCCTGGGCTTTTCTTTGTTGGGAGGGCCTTTATTACTGTTTCAATTTCTGTCTCAGTTATGGGTCTGTTTAGGTTTTCTATGTCTTCCTGGTTCAATTTATGTAGATTGCATGTGTCCAGGAATCTATCCATTTCTGATAGATTTCCCTGTTTGCTGGCATACAAGTCCTTGTGGTAATTTCTGATGATTCTTTTTATTTCTGTGGTGTCTGTTGTTATGTTTCCTTTTTCATCTCTGATTTTATTGATTTGGGTCTTTTCTCTTCTTTTTTTTAGTTGGTTGGGCTAATGGGATGATCTGTTTATTTTTTTCAAAAACCAGCTCCTCATTTGGCTGATTTTTGTAATTTTTCTTTGGATTCAATCCTGTTGATTTCTTCTCTGATTTTAATTATTTCTCTTCTCCTACTAGATTTGGTTCTGGTTTGCTGCAGATTTTCTAGATCATTGAGATGAATTGAAAGCTCATCTCTTTGGTGCCTTTCCAATTTCTTGATGTAGGCACCTATTGCTATAAACTTTCATCTCAACACTGCTTTTGCCATATCCCATAAGTTTTGATATGCTATGTTGTTATCCTCATTTACTTCCAGAGAGTTTCTCTTTTGATTTCTTCTATGACCCATTGTTCATTCAGGAGCATGTTGTTCAGTCTCTGTGTGTTTGCATACTCTCTAGGGATTTCTGAGTTGCTAATTTCCAACTTCATTCCACTGTGGTCTGAGAAGTTGCATGTTATGATTCTAATTCTTTTAAATTTGCTGAGACTTACTGTATGGCCTAGTATGTGGTCCATCCTAGAGAAGGTTCCATGCACTCCTGAAAAGAATGTAAAATCTTTAAATGTAGGATTGAAAGTTCTGTAGATATCTGTTAGATCCATTTGGGCAATAGTGTTGATTAAATCTGCTGTTTCCTTGTTGATCTTCTGTCCTGTTGATCTATTTCTGAGAGTGGAGTATTGAAGTCCCCCAGTACTATTGTATTGGAATCTAAGTCTCCCTTTAAGTCCCTTAACATACCTTTTAAATAAACCGGTGTGCTGTAATTAGGTGCATATACATTTATAATAGTTACATCTTCCTGTTGAATTGAACCCTTAATCATTATATAGTGTCCCTCTTTGTCTCTCTTAACAGTTTTTGTGTTAAAGTTTATTTTGTCTGATAGTAATATGGCTACACCTGCTTATTTTTTATTTCTGTTGGCATGGAATATCTTTTTCCAGCCTTTCACTTTCAGTCTGTATGTATCTTTGTTGGAAAGATGTCTTTCTTTAGGCAGCAAATAGATGGGTTTTGTTCCTTAATCCACTGAGCCAGTCTGTGCCTTTTAACTATAGAGTTGAGTCCATTAACGTTCAATGTGACTACTGATAAGTATTGACTTTGCCCTGCCATTTTCCCAAAGATATTTTCTAGTATATGATTTGAGCTTCCTATGATTGTTTACTGGTAGGTTTTCTTCCTTTACCTTCTTTCATATTGATGGCTGTGTTTCTGTGTTTCTGTGTGTAACACATCTTTAAGCATTTTTTGCAGGGCTGGACGAGTGGCCACAAAGTCTTTCAATTTCTGTTTGCTATGAAAGGTCTTTATTTCACCTTCATTCACAAATGAGAGCTTTGAAGGATATAACATTCTGGGCTGGCAGTTTTTCTCTCTTAGTACCTGGGCTATATCTCGCCATTCCCTCCTAGCTTGGAGGGTTTCTGATGAGAAGTCAGCTGTGAGTCTAATTGGAGATCCTCTGAGAGTAATCTGACGTTTCTCTCTTGCACATTGTAGGATCTTTTCTTTATGTTTCACTGTGGTGAGTTTAATTACAACATGTCGTGGTGAGGATCTCTTTTGGTCATGTTTATTAGGGGTTCTATGAGCTTCCTGTACTAGGATGTCTCTGTCCTTCTCCAAACCTGGGAAATTTTCTACTAGTAGCTCACTAAAAAGGCCTTATATTCCTTTCTCCCTTTCCATGCCTTCAGGAACTCCTACAACCGAATGTTGGGTTTTTTAATAGTATCCTGAAGATTCCCGACAATATGTTTTAGATTTCTAATTTCCTCTTCTTTTCTTTGGTTTGACTGTATCCTTTCCTGTTCTGTGTCTTCAAAGTCTGATATTCTCTCTTCTGCTTCACCCATTCTGTTTGTAAGGCTCTCTAATATGTTTGTCACTTTATCTATTGAATTCTTCATTTCATTATGATTTCTCGTCACTATCACAGTTTCATGTTCTACTAGTTGTTTCATTTCATTTTGTTTCCTCCTTAATATTTCATTTTCGTGAGAGAGATTTTCTATCTTGTCCATTAAGGATTTCTGTAGATCAAGAATTTGTTTTTAAGAACTTCTTAATGTTCTTATCAATTTTTTGAGATCCACTTCTTGCATTTCTTCTAGCTCATCATCTTCATAATCTTGAATTGAGTGTCTTTTTCATTTGGGGGCATCAGTGACTTCCTTGTTGTTGTTACCTCGGTTTTTGCATTTGTTGTTTGGCATTGTGGAGATATTCTTTGGTTTCTTTGCTGTGGTGATTTTTTCGCATTATACTATGACTCTAGATTAAGTGGACTGTCTGCTTTTGATGGATCTTTAGAGGCTGTGATGGGTGTGGCCAGAGAGCTCTCTTTGGTTCTTCAGGGTTAAGGGTGTGCCAAAGGTGACTCACCCAGATTGTTCTCTCGCTCTCTCCCTCTCTCTCTCTCTTTTTTTTTTTTTTAACTCAGAAGTGAAGTAATTTCACACAGCTGAGTGGAATTGAGGGTAGTTGATGTATGAAATCTGGCCCCTGTGGGTATTCGTCTGCTCTACCTTTGGGACCACACAAAGAGTTTATGCAGTCCTCAGTGTGGTCTCAAATTTCCCCGCAGTTTCTCACCAGGTTGCCAAGGTTACCGAGTTTGTGTACCTGGTGAGTTCTCTCGCCCCCCCCCCCCCTCAGATTTTCACAGTCTCAGTTCATTAGCTCCACACTTTCACTAGGTCCTAACCTCCTTTATTTCTCCCCACTAGAGTCAGGTTTTTCTGCTTGGCTAATGGTGGGCGCCGCTTTACGTATGTCCAAAATGGCGCCTGCTCTTTGTCTTGCTCAGCTTTGTAAGGTGAGTGGAGAGAGATGCTAGTGTCCATGCTGGTTCCTCTTATTTATTAGTTTTTTTTCTCTCCTCCAGTCAGCCTGGTGAACTTTCCCCAGCGGGGCTTCAGGCCTCGTTCCCTCTAGGCTCTTTCTGCCTTTCCCCACCAATGTCTCGGGTTACTGAGGTTTTTGTCTCACCTCCCCTTCCAGCGCTGGTGCAGACTCTGCAGCTGGGCTCCCACATGGTGGGCGACCTTGCTCTCCCTGTAGGTCCTCCATATCACATCCACTAGATCTGGAAGAGTTTCCTCTGCAATTTTTTCCTGAGCCTTTTCCTGAGACTACAGTAACTCCACTTTTATTAAACTATCTTTTCCCAGACTATCGGTGTGCGCCCTCACTATTCTGTCATCTTGGCTCCGCCTCCTCAGGAAATATATTTTTAAATGGTGCAAGTACAGAATGTGACTGGATTGATTCATGCTGGGCAAGGAAAGACATCAGAACAGTATTATATACGTGCTATATTTAATGCTCTGAATTCTTAAGAGTATTTCTGAATTCTTAAGAGCATTGCTCCTACATATATGTGATTGTTCATAACAATGGAAAAAGAACTGTCCTGAAAGGGTAATATTTGCATGCAAACCCATCAGTCCAGATCCCATATCCTCAGTCACTTCCTTTATTAGACCCCCTGGGCTCCTACATTCTAGATCACTCCCTCAGTGCCCCAGTTGCCCCACAGATAGGTATCAGACAAGTAGGTACAATCATAGGCCAAAAAGCCACTGTAATTATGTCAACTAGAAATTCTAAGGCCGCTTACCCTTGTCACTAGTTCCTTCCTATGGAAAACACTGTATAAGCTCTTGTCTCTGCCTTGTGATTGCGCATGATGGCCCATGATGGCTCTCTGTTGGCCCTACATGAAGTGTTGTACTTCCTATTTCTAGCGCTATGTGAATAGAACTTCTTCTTTTATGACATCATGCCAGTGTCTATGTGTCTAATTATTCCTGATTCTTACCATTCTTGCTTAAAACAAATCCCATGTAAGAGTTTATTATTTGAAATAACAAGGAAAGAAACAAGGCAGCTAGAGAGAAAATGAAACTCAGCACTATAGGAAGGGATATTCATTATGTCTTTTGAGAGTGTCACAGGTGTCCTGCCTCCAAGAACATCATCTGGTTGGAAAGGGAGCTGGCAGGCTTGACTTGGAAGATAGATTTATCATAGCTTAAAGTGCTCAGTTTTAAGTTAGATTTTTAATTTCAGATATCTCATTGTTGTTTAGAAGATATAATGTAAGTATAAAATGGAATGAATGTGGCTGTTTCCATACAATCCTCAACTTGCTATTACCACTAGTCCAAATCTTCAGTAAAATTGGCTTAGATGATAAATATTGAAATTTTCCGTGAGCCTGGATATCAAAGACTCACTCCAAATATTTAATTTTTTACCTCAGGGCAGCTTCATGATGGTGATTTAGATGAATTGTATTAATTTTGTATTGAAAGCACATGGTATATATAACAATACCAATTTGTAAATTACAGTGAGCAAAGTGTATATACAATGCATAGCATTAGAAAAGCCTCAATGACTTCTGGTTAACTCAAGAAAGGTCATTATTTTTACCTGTGTATGAAAATATCTTCTTAACCTCATTTCTAATCTTTGTCCCTGCTAATGTGCCTGGGAGGGTGGTGGAGGATGGCACAAGTACTTGGGCCCCCTGCATCCACATGGGAGATGCTGATGGATCTCCTGGCTTCTGGCTCAGCCTGGCCCAACCCTGGCCATTGTGGTCATTTGTGGAGTGAATGGATGGATGGGAGATCTCTCTCTCTCTCTCTCTCTCTCTCTCTGTCAATTCTCTGCTTTCTCTCTCTCTCTTTCTGTAACTCTGCTTTTCAGATGAATGAATAAGTATTTTTTAATTCCAAAAGTTAAATAAAACTCTTCCTGTATTTTTCTTTCCTTCTGTGCTCTGCAGCTGATGTGGGACTAAGAACACTGTGCTTTATAAGCTCTCAATATTTAGTACTGTAGAAACATTCCCACTGTGGTTGAAATCATCCTTTGTTTTTGGTGTTTAAGTTGCCAATACAGTTTATTATTTTTAAATATATATATGTTTATATTACAAATACTATTTACTAATCATAATTTGATTTATATGAAAAGCATAAGTATGAAAAATAGCTAAGTCATCAGCTAAATTTAGGGCACTAGCTATAGATCCACTTTGAATTAATCTACACTGTGGTGGAGATAAGTCTAACATTTTCTTAAATCATTATATATTATGAAAACTTTAAAATATATACCCCTTTAGACTCACTTTATTGACATTTGTTTTTTATTCCTAAAATAAGAAAGTCATGGTTATCTAAGAAACTGTGATTAAAATAGTAACAGTAAATAATTGTATAGTTACTCTTTTATAAACAATTAAAAGCAGTGGAACTGTACTTAGAAACAAAATTTCTTTAAAGAGTGCTAATAAAAATGACAAGGTTTGGGGAGGGCTATTCTAATGTAAATTGCTAATAAAAAGTTGATTCATTCAAATTAAGGTCTCTATCAAATGTCCCTATTCACAGGCCTTTAATTCACTCATTTACTTAGCAAACATTTACTGAGTGCTCACTTTATGCTAAACACTAAGGAATAAAGACAAATATGACAATATTTCTGCTCTCCAGATGTTCACAATGCAGAGCAATAAGAGATATGTAAATAAAAAGAGGTGACTATGACAGGAAAAGTGACATAATAGAGTTATCCCTGATAAATAAGGTACTTCGGAATACCAGGAGATCCAATAATTTTTTGGAGAAAACATGAAAATGAGATATTAGTTCTAAGAAAAAAAATTGACAAGTGCAAAGAAAAGAGGGTTGGATTAACTAAAAATGAAGTTAAAATGAAATATTGAAGACAGAGATGTAAAAATGCAGTGGCTTGTTCATATACCACTGACCTTTTGTGGGTAGGAGCACAAACAATGAGATTTTGGATGTGTGTTTGCCTTGCTAATGAAATTCACATGCTGTACAAACAAACCTAATGCAATAAGGCAAACAACTCCTGAAATTTGGCTAATATAGTCTCAATAATAATGATCATTTGATTTTGGATTATAAGAGAAAAATCGTGTTGAAAGGATATGACAGTTTCATGTATGGAATTAAAAACATCATATAGAATGGCTGATATATCAGTCTCAAGGACCTGTGGTTCTCAGGTTCAGACACAAGCTTCTAAATAGGCTACAATATATCTCAAGGACCAGAAATGAATGATTAAATAATGTCAACTGGAGCTACTTTTTCTCTAGACAGTTGATGCATGGCACAATATACCTAGAATCTTTATTAGTGAGCTAAAAGAGGGTATAAATAATACCACATTAATGATATTCACAGATGATAACAGATTGGAAACTGTCTCTCTGACACCACTGTTGACTGTGAAGTCACAACAAGGAGAGAGAACGGTTTAGAAATATTGCCTGGCAATTAAAGTGGAAAAACATTTAGTTTCATACTACAAAAGAGGGAGTTGAACAATTTGGAGAGGAAGAATAAGATACACAGAAAGTGGTGATGCCAACTTTTTTTTTTTTTTTTGACAGGCAGAGTGGACAGTGAGAGAGAGAGAGACAGAGAGAAAGGTCTTCCTTTTTGCCATTGGTTTACCTTCCAAAGGCTGCCACGAACGGGCCGGCGAGCTGTGGCCGGCGCATTGCGCCGATCCGAAGCCAGGAGCCAGATGCTTCTCCTGGTCTCCCTTGCGGGTGCAGGTCCCAAAGACTTGGGCCATCCTCCACTGCACTCCCTGGCCATAGCAGAGAGCTGGCCTGGAAGAGGGGCAACCTGGACAGAATCCAGTGCCCAGACCGGGACTAGAACCCGGTGTGCTGGTGCCGAAAGGCGGAGGATTAGCCTATTGAGCCAGCGCTGTGGATGCCAACTTTTAATAACAAAGAAAAGCAATTAGCCATTAAATAGAGGTTAGGGTTCTGTACAATACATCCAAGAACTCTAAGTATCAATGTCTCAAACAAAAGAAGTGCATCAAGAAAGTTATGACAAAATGGACACTGACAAATAGAAGGTGATCAAAGTATTCACCACCTATGATATGGAGGATGAGAAATGCAACATCTATTTCCCTGAAAAATGTGAGGATTTGGGAAATAAATGATTCCTTTAACAGTTATATTTTTATATATTTTTTAATTCTACAGCAACCTAAAGGAAGACAATGTTTGACTAAAATTGATCCCAGGGATGAAGTTTCAGAAACATAAAAAGATATTAGAAAATTTGATTTGGCAAGAGTGCTTAGGACAGAATTTTGATGGAAAGGGCAAGAGGAGAGTTCAGGTTGGCAATTTCATGAAGAAAACTAGAATTTCTTTGCTTAGCTTGGGTAAATTAAGTGGAAGGGAGTTTGAGAGATTTGTGGGTAGACCTTTATTTACCTAGGGACTGTTTTCAATATATAAAGAATGTTTAATGATATTATTGTGAACATTGTCTCACAATAATATCAATTCATTCTAGTATGGAATATGTTCTATTTTAACCCTACAGCCATTATTAATGAGTTTAAAACTTTGAAGTATAATTGTAAGGGAAAACAATAGCATTAACAAAAAGTAACTTCAAGATAACACATTCCAATGAAGAAGATAAAACATTCAAAGAAGCTATAAAACTGATCTGACATAGCAGAAGTAGAAATGCAAAAGAAACAACAGAAAAACTCTTGGTGAGAAATCAAGGTTTCTTACCATGTTTAGTCAGCAAAAGTTTCACAATATGAAGATGGAAAATATATTCAGAATAAAGGCATCTTTTGAAGTTGATAGATTTGATGGGGAGACTCATTCTTTTAAGTATCAGTGATATAAAGAACATCAGTTTAACATGGAACCTGATATATGAGAAAGAAATGAATTTCATAGCTGTATACATTGCAGGTTTTTGTACAGAGAACAGAATACAATTGTTACCAGCTCTAAAACATAAAAGCTAGAAAAGGGTAACACCATATAAAACACTTGTGATAGTCCTGACAGATCTATTACTGGTAAATTAAAGTGTATTTCTTTGTAATAAAATAATTCACAACTATATTCCAAGTGACTTCTTGTGATGACTTCTTTAAATTCCAATAAATCAATAAAAATATGGGAAATGACTCAAACATCACAAGTTAACAAGTGTTTCTCATTTTTTTACACATTTCTCATCTAAAGATTTCAAAAATTTCCTAATCTACATCCAAATAAAAAATTTAAAAAATACTGGATTCTCTTTATTTATTATCCTTTGGAGGACTCAAATCATTTTATTTTTATTTTTTTATTTTTATTTTTTTGACAGGCAGAGTGGACAGTGAGAGAGAGAGACAGAGAGAAAGGTCTTCCTTTGCCGTTGGTTCACCCTCCAATGGCCGCCGCGGCCAGCACGCTGCGGCCGGTGCACCGCGCTGATCGATGGCAGGAGCCAGGTACTTATCCTGATCTCCCATGGGGTGCAGAGCCCAAGGACTTGGGCCATCCTCCACTGCACTCCCGGGCCATAGCAGAGAGCTGGCCTGGAAGAGGGGCAACCAGGACAGAATCCGGCGCCCCGAATGGGACTAGAACCCGGTATGCTGGCGCCGCAAGGCGGAGGATTAGCCTAGTGAGCTGCGGCGCCGGCCTCAAATCATTTTAACATCTAAGATTTTTCCACTTTCCCTATCAAGAATCAATTTCTGGTCCTGGACCAGAAAATCAAAGCCAGGAGCCAGAAAATCAATCCGAATCTCCACATTTGCAAGAAATGTGAATCAGGCATGGAGCCAGGGTTGTTACCCAGGTAATCCAACATGAGATTTGGGCATCTAGAGTGGCATCTTAACCATTTTACCAAATGCCTATACATCCCCAAAATTTCCAACCCAGACCTATTTATTTAAATGTACACTTGTATAAACTTTTTGAAGACCCCCCCCTCATTTGTATGAACTTTTAAAATAGAACTGAAGGGGCCAACACTATGGCTTAGCTGGTAAAGCCACCCCTGTAGGGCTGGCATTCCCTATGGGTGCATCGGCACTCCTGCCCCGCGATCACCCTTCTGTGTGCACATCTGCAATGAGGCCGGGCTGTTAGTGAACTCAGGCTGCGACCCCACGCGGCAGGCTTAGTGTTCAGGAAACACACGCATTAACAAACGACGTGGCTCAAGTTCCAATTGCTCCACTTCCAATCTAGCTCTCTGCTAATGCATCTGAGAAAGCAGTGGAAGATGGCCAAAGTATTTGGGCCCTGATACCCACATGGGAGACCCAGAAGAAGCTCCTGGCTCCCTGCTTTAGATTGGATCAGCTCAACTTGGTCATTATGGCTGTGTGGAGAGTGGACCAGTGAATGGAAGATATTCTCTCTCTCTCTCTCTCTCTCTCTCTCGTTCCCTTCCTCCCCCCTCTCTCCTCCCTCTCTCTCTCTAACTCTGCCTTTCAGATAAAAAATAAATCTTACACATATTTATTTCAAATAAAATAATTAGATCTTTAAAAAGGAACTGAAACAAAACATTTTTAAATTCATTTTTTAAATTCATTTTGAAGTGCACTGATATATTCCCTCAGAAATGGATTCAAGAACCATTCTATGCCTTTTTTTAAACTTTACTGTAATCTGTACTGTACAGGTATTTAAATTAAGAATGATGTCTTTCTCCCAGTTGTTATCTAATACATTCAATGAATGCATGATTTACTGTAAAGAAGTGAAGGCCCCTCCATTTTTCTCATATAGTATTTAGAGAAAGTGCTATATTACATTTGTAATGTGTCATACCACATCTGGATCTAACGTCATGTCTAAATTAGTACTTAACATAAAATAGGAACTTTTTACTTTACTTTGAATCTGTTCGCCATAGAAATAAAATTCATTTCATTAATTGTTGTCCTTAGAAACAATGCAACTAAATTAAAAATAAGAATATTTTTGTCAAGCCATGGATAAAGAAAACAAGTAGAGAACACAGAATTGTGAAAGGGTTTGCATTATTTAAACCAAAAATAATGTTTGACTTGTATTTGTCTATTTCCCAATGAACTAACAGAAGTCTATTCAAAACTTTTGGGTGTTTTCCCATACTGTGTTAGGAAGTGTTATGAAAAATAGTAGTATCATTCCTTAAATTCTTTGGTTATAGCAATTCAAAATAGTCTCCGGCAAAATATCACAAACAATTTAAGGTCTGTCATTCTCATCCCTTTCTAAAATAATATCTCAAAAATTTATTTTGAACATTATTACTAAGCAATTACTTTGCTATTGTTTTTACTACAGTGAACCTCTTTTTTAATGGTAAACTATTTTTTAAATTTTATTTTAGTTATACAAGTTTCTTGTATTTCATGTAAACAGATTTAGGAACTCAGTGACATTCCCCACCACCACCCGTACTCCATGGACTTTTTAACTCCAAATCAATGTGACCTTTTAAAATTTATTTCATTTATTTGAAATTCAGAGAGAAAGAGAGAGAGAGAGAGAGAGAGAGAGAGAGAGAGAGAGAGAGAGAATGAATCTCCCATAACAATCAGGGCAGAGTCAGGCTTCTGAAATCAGAAGCTGGAGACTCAGTCCAGCTATTCCACATGAGTATCAGTGGTCGAACTTCTAGAATCATTATCTGCTGCACACAGATGTTCAACAGCAGGAAGCTGGAATTGGGAGCTGAGCTGGGATTCGAACCCATATGCTCTAATATGCAGTATAGTGACTTAACTGATACACCAAAGACTCACCCCATCAATGTGAAATTCTGAGATAGCACTAGCTGGAAGCACCATTTTTATTTTTGGAGTTCCATCAGTATTTAGAAAGTATTCAGTGAATATTCACTTATTGAACACAGCCTCCCCACATTTGCTTTCATAGATATCACATTTATTTCATGCCCATCTACATTTGTTATTAGGAGCAAAGTATACTCCCACATTCTGATCCAGCTTTCCTGTTAGCAAAATCAAGTTATCTACATTTACTTTATCATACCCTGGAGACAAATTAAGCTTGAAACCTTCAGAAACCATCAGGAAGGAGAGTTTTGTAAATTAAAGCTTTTGTCATAAAGCAGTTTTTGTCTCTTCGTTAAAATTCAGTGAAGAACACATAAGCTAGAGAATGAGCTGATGCACTAAAGTTCAGCTATAGGCAAAGGAGGACCTTGCCTTAAATGAATCAGAGCTTTCTGTAGTGGCAATTTCAAGTTATCTGAAGATGAGCTCACTAATAAAAAGATTAAGCTTGCCTATAATACACAGCAGAAATGTTATATTATGGGCACCTTTTAAAAATTATTGTACAAATTAAAATCCCTGAGAGACTGTATTTGAATTATGCAACACTAACTCACCCTAGACAAACTAATGGAATTAGAGGAATCCAGGCTGGTATGCTTTAGAAAATTCTGCTGTGTCATTTTTGGATACCCTGCTTCAGGGCTGCAGCATCACTTGACCAACCATAGATTTGTGTTTTGTTATGTTGTCTCTTTCCATTTATAGACTGAACCCTTTGGAGAAACATTTATAGTCAATTGCCCACATGGCCCAGAGGAAGGATTTTTCTTTTTTCCTCTTGTTGATTTTAAGGAAAACCATGTCTGCTATTATGCAATCAATAAAGTTGATGCATGCAATATTGATAAGATATTTATCTTAGAGGCTAGTATTGTGGCATAGTGAGTAAAGCCACCGCCTGTGATGGTGGCATCCCTTGTGGGTGCCGGTTTGTGTCCCAGCTGTTCCACTTCTGATCCAGCTCCCTGCTAATGGCCTGGGATGATCAGCAAAATATGGTGCAAGTATTTGGGCCCTTGCCACCTACTCGGGAGACATAGATGAAGCTCCTGGTTCCTGGATTCAGCCTGGCCCAGCACTGGCTATTGAAGCCATCCAGGGAGTGAACCAGCCAATGGATGATGGTGTTCTCTCTCTCCCCCTCCCTCTCTCCCCCTCCCTCCCTCTTTCCCTCTCTCCCTCTCTCTCTCTCCCTCTCTCCCTCCCTCCCGCTCTCCCTCTTACCCTTTCTCTCCCTTTCTCTCCCTCTCTCTCCCTCTCTCCCTCCCTCTCTCTCCCTCTCTCCCTCCCTCTCCCTCTCTGCTCTCTCTTTCTCTCCCTGTCTCTAATGCTCTTTCTCTCTCTCTGTCTCTCTAGTGTGTGCACTCTCTCTTTGTGTCTCTCCTCTTTCTCCATAACTCTTTCAGAGAAATAAATCTTTAAAAAAAAGTATTTAGCTTAGCGGCAAAGTTATATCAGCTTTGATTTATTTGTTCTTGTGTTCTGCAGTTCTCTATTATCTTAAGAAAACATCATGTGAGTTGATATGTACATTACATATTTCAGTTGAACATGTTGGAAGGAAATGCAATAGGAAGAGCTACATATGCATATGGGCACTAAGGTCTCACCTAATTGTCAAAGACTGAGGTTTCCATGGTGACTCCAGAAGATTAAAAGCCCCTTCTATTTCATTTCTCTCTCTTCCTCACCCCTCCATTTCTGCCTCCTAACTTAAATGATAACAGACAACATGATTAATAAAGCATGGGTTTTCTAAATGAGATCAGGTTTGGTACCAAATCCTTTAACTTTCTAATCTGTTTTCAGCAGCTGTAAATGCTGTGCAATCACTTTTGCTATCTCTCTGGAGAGCACAGAAAGACGTTTCTTCTATCTTTGATCTGTTTCTTGTCACTGGAAATTATTTGCAAGATATATTCTGCCAGAATTTCTCTTTACGAGTGCTATTATGATATTGAGAAACAAAGTCTTTTTAGGTCCTTGGTTTATAATCAGCATTCACTTTGGATACTCCATCTTCAGCACTTAAGTTATACCTAATGTGCCAAAGTCCTTGCTAGGTATAAATAACCAAAGAGAATCATAAAGAACTGTTCTCTGCCCTGTAGACTCTTATACTTAAGATAGACAACCTGCCAGAAGTTAACAGTCGTTGGGGTAGTAAGTGACTCATTGATGAAAAAGATTTTCATCTCATACACAGTTCCAAGTGAAGTGCCTCTCAAGGATGAGGTAAACTCAGCTGATTGGGCTGCCCTTCAGAAGAACATGTCATTAAAGCATTTACAAGTACATCACGTTGGCGATTGCAAAGTCACTGTGAGAGAAGCCTAAATTTTCTCTGTTTATTCCTGCTAGGTATGTCCCCTTCAGGTGAGAGATATCAGCACTCTCAATTACCCCTGTCCTTCTATTATCCAAATGTTTCTAGGTCCTCTGAGCAGTCAAGCACTGGTATCCTTACGATAGTGATGCCCCTCCCATTATTTGGGGTTCACCACTGTGGGCATCACATGGCCCTTCATATTCCATCTAGGCCAAAGTCGTCTTGGATACTGGAAGAACCTAAGTTTACAATGAGAACAAAATTGGGGGTCGGCGCCGTGGCTCACTTGGTTAATCCTCCACCTGCAGTGCCGGCATTCGATATGGGTGTCAGGTTCTAGTCCCGGTTGCTCCTCTTGCAGTTCAACTCTCTGCTGTGGCCCGGGAGGGCAGTGGAGGATGGCCCATAGTGTTTGGGCCTCTGCACCTGCATGGGAGACCAAGAAGAAGCACCTGGCTCCTGGCTTCCAATCACTGCAGCGCCGGCCATGGCGGCCATTTGGGGAGTGAACCAACGGAAGGAAGACCTTTCTCTCTGTCTCTCTCTCTCACCATCTGGAACTCTACCTGTCAAATAAAAACAAAACAAACAAACAAACAAAAAACCCAATGAGAACAAAACTGGTACCGTACACTTAAACCTAGTTATGACAAAAGTCAACAACTAGAATGAATTGCTAATCTTCCTGAGATATTTTACTGGTAATTCAATATTCTACTCATGTCTTCATCAGTTCTTGCTGCTATTAACAGTGCCATAGATTGCAGGGCTTAAATAATGAAGATATAGTTCTCACAATTTTGATGGCTGAAAGCTAAAGACCAGGGTGCTATGATGGTGAACCTCAGATGAAAGTCCTTTTCATGGCTTAGAGATGACCATCTTCTCATTGTATGGGATGGAAAGAGAAAGGACTAGCTCACTTCTTATAAGAGCACCAGTCCCATAATGGGAGCTGCACCCTCATGACCTCATTATCTCCCAAAGGCCCTGCTTCTTGATTTTGTGCCATTGTGGAATTTTAACCCCTGAATTTGCGGAGAACATTATTTCAGTCTATAGCAGCTCAGAACTATCAAGGATTAGTAGTATGTGTCAGAAAATGTTTTTGCCTTCAAGGAGGAGAATCTGCATAAAAGCGTATGCATATAATCTTTCATTAGCAACACTTACTGATACTTTAAATCTGTTTTTTAATTAACCACAGGACAGAAAAATATTGATATGGATGAAAGCAAAGCAGAGTGAAAGAGCACATCATATGCCATATTGACATACAGGTGATTTATTAATGCCTCTTTAATTCCTTGTAGGAATAATACATATAAACCCCCAAACATTAGAAGAATGGAAACCAAGGCTCCAAAAGATTAAGTAACTTAAGTCATGATTACAATTGAAATTCATGCCAATTTTCATTCTCTCTCATTATACTAGGCAAATTAGAATTCATGAGGAAATTGACATTTCAGATAGGATACGAAGAAAAGGATTCAAATACACAGGCAGTTATAGTGAGGATATTGCCAGTCAGAGAAATGGGATACAGGGGGAGTCACCAGGCTAAAAGTTCCTGTTCTGTTTTAAAGGGAATTGCGAATAAACATCCTCTCCGATACACTACTCTCCTTCTTACATAATAAAATAAAATCAGTCACTGTTATTTGCAATTTTAAAAAAATTTTTCATAGGAATTTTACATTTACTATTTTATTTGATATTCATGACAACCCCATGAGTTAAATAGCAAAGATATATATTTTTTAAAGATTTATTTATCTATTTGTAAATCAGAGTTGCACAGAGGGAGGAGAGGCACAGAGAGCAGTCTTCCATCTGTTGGTTGACTCCCCAATTGGCCGCAAGGGCTGGAGGTGTGCCGATTTGAATCCAGGAGCCAGGAGCTTTATCCAGGCCTCCCATGTGGGTGCAGAGGCCCAAGGACTTGGGCCATCTTCTACTGCTTTCCCAGGCCATACCAGAGAGCTGAATTGGAAATGGAGCAACTGGGACTCGAGCCAGTGCCAATATGGGATTCCGGCACTAGAGGTGGTGGCTTTTATCTGCTTTGCCACAGTTCCAGCCCCAAGATATTTTTATTAATATCCCCATTTCACAAGCGAAAACCTATGAAAGAGATTCAGTCAGGGGATCAAGATCTTGGACCAAGACAACAAATGAATGTAGTACATATTTTGGCTGTAAACTCTATGTACTTTCTAAGTTGCCTTTGAAATATCCTTGTATTTTAGGGCTTAAGTAAAAATTTGAAATTCAGTCAAGGAAATCACAGGAATAATTTTGTCTGAATAATTAACATGATCTTGGAGGCCCCTCCAAGGTTTCATGATTCTGCTGCTGTTATTACATTTCATTTTAGCCAAAGTCTATTGCTCCATGTCCAGAAAGTTGTTCAAGTTGTTAAGCCGTTAAATGACTTAACATATTTTTCTCTTTTTTGCAACTTTCATACCAAGCATAGTACTTACAATTTAAAAGTTGTATGATAAATAATAATGATGCTATTTAACCACAGTTGTTGAAAGTAATTATATTATCACTACTCTTCACGTTTGAAGTAACATGGCTTGTGGGCTTGCTCAGATCTGATAAACAACATACCTATTTGGCTCCACATTTGGATAAAGACCTGAAATATTTTGTTTTCTTTATAGAATTCTACAAAATAAATGATTTGATACCAAATAATGGACTCATTGGTAAAAACTTGAAGTCTATGAATTTATTCTGTAGCCTGTGCTAGAAATCTCCAAATATCTGCACTTTCTGGTTGTTATTCCTGCCAATGATCCTTGAATTCATGTGGGCCCCTTGAAATCACACTCCATAAACACATACCTGCTGCTTGTCCATTCTCATCTCATAGCCAGGTTGAATCTACTAAGAGCTATGCTGAGTCAAGAGGGTCTTTGGTCAGGAATTATAGGTTAGTACAACCCCCACCTCAGTTCTGCCAAATCTATGCAGCGACACCCCTACCAACTATTAAGATATGGTTCTGGCACCTGCCATTCACAGACCTACAATCTGTCAATGGTCTCTCCAGGAATCCACTGACCCATAATTTATGCCGGTTTAGATACTTCTTGTCTTCTGTCTTTCTTAATTATGCTCACCTTCTCAGTGAATGATGAAATGGTAGACAAATATCTGCATTAGCTCTATATGTTGGCTTCATTAACTTCTTCATTCCTTACTGTCTCATCTTCTCCCAAACATTTTATGAAAAGTTTCCTCTGGTGTTGCACAAGGGTCCTGCCAAGAATTGACCATCAACTGTCCATAGGGCTTCATGGTAAGAAAATTGATGTGTTGAAATGTGAGCTTAGGGATGAAACAAATGCATAATTGTTCCTGGTACAACATCTATTCACCTCAAACATTTCCTTATTCTTGTTTTTAACATATTTATTTCATAACAGTTTTAAATTTACAAAACAAAAATTGTGAGGTTAATAATATGAAGAGTTTCCATATTGCTCTCTAACCATACAGCTCTCTTATCTCCCTCCAGTAATTCATTTCCAGAAAGTTGGAATTAATGGACAGTCCTTTAGAAAGGTATACAATTCCTGTACAGGACTGAATTCTCAAGATGAATACTTGATATGTACTAAAACAGTGCATTTCTGTATAGCTGGCATTTCCATAACAATCTTCACAGGCAATGCAAGAAGATTAACATTTTTGAATGAATTCCAGGCCAGTTCTTCATGGTATTAACTTCAGGAAGACTCTACAATATTAAACACCACATAATTCATTTACAAGAACTATGTTGAAAGGCTCATTGTAAACATCTCAAGGGCAGAGACCAAGTCACATTAATCATTGTATCTGCAAATGCTAAACCCAGATCCTAGTGCATAGTTTACTCACAACAGATGTTTGCCAGATAAATGTTGCTAAATAATTAGATGGATATTCAGTACAAAATAAATGTTTTGTTTTGTTTTGTTGTTTGTTGTCATTGTTTTTCTGATCTATAAAGGAGTTATGGACACATTGGTTAAGGACACATTGATTCACTCCTAAATTTAATTCCATTGTTTGCAATGTACATTTGGACCTTCATGTCTAAGAGAACATTATCTGAATATGAAAAATATTTACTACAGAAAGGTCACAATTTTTAAATAAATGCTTCAAGTTCAGTGATCTTCATAGTATGAAAATTGCAGAAAAAATTAAATTGTAAAAGAACTCGAATTTATTTCAAACTCAATATTTAGACTAATGAGACTTGGGTTATAGATTCTGGTCATTTCAAATGACCTATTGATGGGCCTAAATACTCGTTGTTTACAGAACGTCAGTCCCATGGAGAAACATGTGGTTTTGAGATAATACTGCTATTGTAGAAAATTCTATTCTTTGTATGGCAACATTGCAATTCACATCTAGGTTCCACATATTAAAATACTCTTTTGGGTGGGCAATCAACGCAGCAGTTAAGATGATGATCTGGATGCTGGCCTCCCATATCAGAGTGCCTGGGTTTGAGTAACAGCTCTGCCTCTCATTCCAGCTTCCTGCTTCTTTGAGAGGAAACAGACTATAAATCAAGTAGTTCAGTTCTCTGCCAACCACATGGGGGACTTGGATTGAGTTCCACCCAGGTTTTGGGCTTTTGAGGAAGTAGCCAGTAGATGGAACTCTGCCTGTCTGTTATCCCTCTGCCTTTCAAATAATGAATAAATTGAAATTTTAAAAAAATAAAATTAAGTATTTTAATGGCTGCAAAATATTTGTTGGGTGGTCGTGAGAAAATATACTCTGTGTGTCTCAGGTGTGTATCATCTGAAGTGAAGGTATTTCTAAGAAGCACATTTTTTTAACCTTTATTTAGTAAATATAGATTTCCAAAGTACAGTTTACGGATTACAATGGCTTCCCCCTCCATAACTTCCCTCCCACTCGCACCCCTCCCATTTCCCATTCCCTCTCCCATTCCATTCACATCAAGATTCATTTTCAACTATCTTTATATACAGAAGATCGATTTAGTATATACTAAGTAAAGATTTCAACAGTTTGCACCCACACAGAACATAAAGTGTAAAATACTGTTTCAGTACTAGTTATAGCATTACTTCACACTGGACAACACATTAAGGACAGAGATCCCACATGAGGAGTAAGTACACAGTGACTCCGGTTGTTGACTTAACAATTTGACACTCTTCTTTATAGCGTCAGTAATCTCCCTAGGCTCTAGTTATGAGTTGCCAAGGCTATGGAAGCCTTTTGAGTTTGCCGACTTCGATCTTATTCCGACAAGGTCATAGTCAAAGTGGAAGTTCTCTCCTCCCTTCAGAGAAAGGTACCTCCTTCTTTGATGGCCAAATTCTTTCTACTGGGATCTCACTCGCAGAGATCTTTCATTTAGCTTTTTGTTTTTGTTTGTTTGTTTGTTTTTTGCCAAAGTGTCTTGGCTTTCCATGCCTAAAATACTCTCATGGGCTCTTCAGCCAGATTCGAATGCCTTAGGGGCTGATTCTGAGGCCAGAGTGCTGTTTAGGACATCTGCCATTCTTTGAGTCTGCTGTGTATCCCACTTAAGAAGCACATTATATTGTAGGCTTTGGCCCATGCCTGACACATAGTGTATTTTCAATAAATCAAAATAGATTTACAAAATAGTCTGCTTTTATTTCAGGATTTCAAAGTTCCAAGTAATACCAAACTTCTGAGAATCTGCATTAGTCCATTATATATGTAAATTTCCAACCTGTTTTCCTTTTCCCTTACCCCTCCAATATTCAATAATAATTTCATTAACCATTAGTCAAGGTTATATTTTTTCCAGGAGGCATATGTGATGAGTTTATCTCCAGAGGAAAGGGAAAGAGATTGAAGATGAGTCACCTGGCATTGCTTGAAAAAGTTAAAAAATTAATACAATTTTGCTGTCCAACAGAATTTTTAAGGTGCATTAAATCTGAGAATTACTTGCACAAACAATCTGGGGCAATTCCAAAACACTGTGAATGATATCTTTGAAAATATGTAGATTTTTAACTCCTCTGTGCGACCATGATCACAATGGTATTCAGTGACCTCAGTCATCCTTTTGCATTAAGTAGAGTTGTCAACAGACAGGGAAATTATCTTTGGTGGGGGTGGAATTGAGCTTTTTGGCAAATATTCCTTTCCTTGACCTTGGCCATTTTTTTCCTGTAAGTATAAAGGTAACTATATCTGTCAGCCAGCCATTAGAATATTGATATGAATTAGTAGGCCATGGGAAATTCTTCAGTGACCCAAAGAACAATATTACATGGAAAAATAAGCCATTACTTAATATTCTGCAGCATTTAAGCTATCTGTGCCCCTCTTTTTAATCTGATTATATGCTCTGCAGGGGAACAGAGAGTGGTGCTACTGTGGGGAAGAGAAGGCATATCAATAGTGAAGAATATAATGGTCTTCTGTTTATCGTGACAACTAGAATTGGTCCCCTATTTATCACGAACAACTAGATTTTTTTTTTTTTTTTTGACAGGCAGAGTGGACAGTGAGAGAGAGAGACAGAGAGAAAGGTCTTCCTTTGCCGTTGGTTCACCCTCCAATGGCCGCCGTGGCCGGCATGCTGCGGCCGGCACACCGCGCTGATCCGCTGGCAGGAGCCAGGAGCCAGGTGCTTCTCCTGGTCTCCCATGGGGTGCAGGGCCCAAGCACCTGGGCCATCCTCCACTGCACTCCCTGGCCACAGCAGAGAGCTGGCCTGGAAGAGGGGCAACCGGGACAGAATCCGGCGCCCCGACCGGGACTAGAACCCGGTGTGCCGGCGCCGCTAGGCGGAGGATTAGCCTAGTGAGCCGCGGCGCCGGCCCTAAACGAACAACTAGATTTTGTAGCAAGGGCAGAAGTCAGAAGATAATGAAAGGAAATATGGAAGAGAACTTGCTTTAGACTAATTATGAAATTTCTTTAGAGAAACAAAGATGTGGTAGTATAGAACACAAGAGCACAACAAAGGAACATAGTGAAAAGCGGGAATACTATCTGATAACATGTTTACAGTATATCAAAACATCAAGCATTTTAGAAAACCACCCCACGAAGTATGTCACAATAGCAAATACAAACATAAAGTCAGTACATCTGCTATTAAAATGAATTCAAATACATCAAAGTAGCCAAAGAGAGGAATATAAATAACAAACCTGAATGGAATAAAACAAACCAGTGAATATAAAGATTCCAAATAATTACATTCAATTTGGTAGTTTTAACTCAGTGTTTTCCTGGGTGCTCATTTTTTCTTATATTTCTAAAACCAATGAGCCATGTGAAGCCACAACGGTTTCCGGTTGAATCACAGTAAATACTGTAGTGTATGAAGACATATCTTTATGATAGATGTATTTTGTCTATAGAACCATTTGCTAATTACACAATTTAACAATTGTTTTATTTGTTGTTGTACTCACACACTATATACTACTTTATATAATATCTAGAAATATACTGTTAAAGAGTTAAACAGATATTAGTTTTTAATTTACTGGCCACTTTTCTCACATGAAACACTATACTCACATTCTTTTGGGAATTAGTAGACAACATTTTGGAAAATATTATCCTAGCAACATTTTGGAAAATGTTAATCTAGCAATAAGCAGACTGGACATAGAGACTGGGAATTTGGGTTATTTTTTCTGCAAGTAGTTTTAGAGGGGATGAGTTATACTGCAACTTAAATCTCAACAGCCAGGGGCCGAAATTGTGGCATAGTGTGCTAAACATATGCCTGTAGCATTGGCATCCCACATGGACACCAGTTAGTGTCCCAGCTACTCCTCTTCCAATGTAGCTCTCTGCTAGGGCCTGGGAAACCAGTGGAAGATAGCCTAAGTGCTTGAACCCCTGCACCTGTGTAAGAGACCTGGAGGAAGCTCCTGGCTCCTGGCTTTGGATAGGCTCAACTCCAGCTGTTGCAACCATTTGAGGAGTGAACCAGCAGACGGAAGACCTCTTTTTCTGTCTCTCTCTCTGTAACTGTGCCTGTAAAATAAATAAATAGTTTCTATAAAAAAAAAACAAAACTCAACAGCCATAATCCAGTCCTCTATTCCTTTACCCAGGCAAAATATTGGGTCACATTCTTACTTCCAGAGAAATCCTTTCACACGTCATAGTATAATTTTGTAATTTTGTGCCTTTTTGAGGGCTTCAGAAATGCTAATTTCTCTTGCAATAATTGCTGTATGTATATAGGTGTTGAATCAGAAAGAGAAGTGTGACGTGCCCTAGTTCCTCAATGCTAATGACAGTAATCATAAATAGACATCTGCCAGTAGCATTTACTGAGAACTCAGTGTAGGACAAATGCCATCAGGTAAGGTTAACATCTGAATATTTGGGAAATTGAGGAACCCTGTCAAGATTCTTTTTTTGTTAAATCCCTCGTGTTTCCCATTTTCCCATATTCTTAGCATGTTCATGACATATGTACCTTAATTTGTATCATATTATACATACATTAGTAGGATAAATACCAATTTAATTTTAGATGATAATTTTCGGTGTACTTCTCAAAATAACAATTTAGGGTGTTCCAGAATCAGAGATAGAATCATTTTTATAGGGGCCGGCACCGTGGCTCACTTGGTTAATCTTCCACCTGCGGCGCCGGCATCCCATATGGGCACCAGGTTTTAGTCCCGGTTGCTCCTCTTTCAGTCCAGCTCTCTGCTGTGGCCCAGGAAGGCAGTGGAGAATGGCCCAAGTTATTGGGCCCCTGCACCCACATGGGATACCAGGAAGAAGCACCTGGCTCCTTGGTTCGGAATGGCGCAGTGCTGGCCATAGTGGCCATTTGGGGAGTGAACCAACGAAAGGAAGATCTTTCTCTCTTTCTCACTGTCTATAACTCTACCTGTCAAATAAAAAAAAGAAAAAAAGAATTATTTTTATGAATATATGTAAGGTGAATATACCAATAGAGTTTTCATACTTAACATTCAACATACACATTTATTATGCTCATGATTTTGCGATAACTACTAACTACATTCTAATGACTTTATTTTACATCATTTTAACTGTACTATTATTAATATTTTAAAATATACATTTTCTAATATATGACACATACTATGATGCATAAAAACTTTATATTGTTGGAGATAAAAGAGCTCAGGAATAAACTTCAGTTTTAATCTACTGGGATTAATATGTCCTTTTCGTTTTCTTTATATTATTAATTATAGATTCTGTTAAAATTCTGTTTTCATTTTTTAAAGATTTCTTTCTTTCTTTCTTTCTTTTTTTAATTGAAAGGCAGAGTAACCCAGAGACAGAGAGATCTTTCATTGTTTGGTTCACTCCCCAAACAGCAGCAACAGCCAGGGATGGACAAGGCTGAAGCCAAAACCTCCATCTGGATCTCCCAGAAGGGTGGCAGGAGCCAAAGCCCTTGGGCCATACTCTGCTGCCTTTTTAGATACATTAGCAAGAACCTGGATTGGCAGCAGAGCAGTAATAATTTGAACTGACATTCCAATATGGGATGCCAGTGTCTCAAATGCCAGCTTAACCCTCTCATCACCACAATGACCCCTCGTTTTTCATTTTGAAAAGTCTTACGTTACTAAAATTCCTATTTTTTATAATTTCAGTTTTTAAATATTATGCAGTTGTAAATGCTAATAATATTTTAAAGCAAACCTTCATTTCAGAGAGTAAAAAAAGACCCATGGATCGATTCTTTGAAAGATTGTCTCCGATTTGCTGATTCACTCATCAAATACCCAAAACACCTGGTAGTAGAGGTGTTTGGTGTTAGAAGAAGATAGGCAATGGAATTTCAGTCTAGGTCTCCCATGTGGCTGGTAGGAACCCAACTACTTGCTCTATCACTTCAGCCTCACAAAATATGTATTCGCAGGAGCTGAAGTCAGGAGCTTGAGCTGGGTATTGAACAAGGCACTATGATATGGAACATGGGTGTTCCAGCCAGTGTCTTAACTGCTAGGCCAAATGGCTACTTCACTAATGATATTATTTTAAAAGGTGATTATTTTAGAATATAAGCACTACAGACTTTAGAGCTGAGATATTGAAATAGCTATCAGATTAGAGATTCAACAAAGGAAAGACTCCAAGTGATCTATGAGGTCTTGAAGTAGAAATTCTACATAATTTGGAAAAAGAATATAACAGTGAGATGTCTGTGGAGTTATGTCAACAACACACGTAAGATGACCCATGCCTCCTGGTATGTCTTGCTTTCCTTCCTAGAATAGGGAACATACTCTCACAGTACTGACATAATTTCATTTATTAGGTGACAGCAAATAGTAAATAACCTGGGATTAGAAATTCAGGGACACATTGTTTTTTGTATAAATAATAGTTGGATTAACTTGGAACATTTTCACTTTTCATGTTGCTTCTAGCCTTTATAGACAAACTTTTAATTATTTTTTCTGTTCTGTTCTTTGATTCCTTTGTTCATTCGCAGATACAGGTGGATTAATTTTCTCCTTATTGAGCTTTATCTGTATCTGCTGGTATATTACTCAAAACAGTGTAGAATATTTTAGAAAATAGCCATATTGAAAATAGAGGTAAACACTCAAAAATGCAGAGACTGATTATAGACGGACCCTGAGAAGGAAAAATATACTGAAACCCTGGCTTATAGAGCAGCTTTCCAAGCGAAAAATACATTGAATCATTTTTAAAGAAATTCACAGGGTGGGATTTGGCATTAAACTGACACTTGGGATTGTGCATCCGTATCAGAGTGCCTAGTTTTAAGTCCTGGCTCTATTTCCAATTCCAGTTTCCTGCTAATGCACACCTTGTCATCATATGGGAGACTTGGATTAAGTTCTGAGCTCTTGCATTCAGCAAGACCCAGCCCCAGCTGTCACAAGTGTTTAGAGAGTGAACCAGTAAAAGTAAGGTCTGTCTCTCTCTCTGCCTTCCAAATAAAATGAAAATTAATAAAAATAAGTAATTCATGCTCAGCACTTTCTGGAGTCTTTCATTTAGCAAATAGTATCTTACACAAAACAAATAAATAAATATTGGTAACCCTCCCATAGCCATACAATACTTTTTAGTGAGTTTTGTTTTTTCTTCTTTTGTCAGGCAGAGTGGACAGTGAGAGAGAGAGACAGAGAGAAAGGTCTTCCTTTGCCGTTGGTTCACCCTCCAATGGCTGCCACAGCTGGCGCGCTGCGGCCGGTGCACCGCGCTCATCCGATGGCAGGAGCCAGGTACTTATCCTGGTCTCCCATGGGGTGCAGGGGCCCAAGCACCTGGGCGATCCTCCACTGCACTCCCTGGCCACAGCAGAGAGCTGGCCTGGAAGAGGGGCAACCGGGACAGAATCCGGCACCCCAACCGGGACTAGAACCCGGTGTGCCTGTGCCACAAGGCAGAGGATTAGCCTAGTGAGCCATGGCGCCGGCCTTTAGTGAGCTATTTTTAAAATATATGTTTTATAAGATGTTTCTGTATTTTTAAACAACAAAAAGTAATTTTTGTGACTATTAGAAATGAAAAACCTATAGTCATTTCTGATTTTCTTATTTATTGTATAATTAATATACTTGCCTTTGATTTTACTGAATCCCAGCTTTATTAGCATAAAAAGATATACATGATTAAAATATCCCCTTTATCATTCAATACTCATTCCATATTGCCCTTCTTGAGGCCTATCTTAATGCAGCTAACAACTTGGCATATAAGAAATTTGTCTTCATTGCACTGCGGTGATGCTCACAGTGATTTGTTTTGAGTTCAGGAGAATCAGTAAAGTGGGTCAAATACTATCTCTAGGGTTGGAAACACAATCATCTGACCTGATAAAAAATTATTACAGCTGTTGGCTCTGAGCATGTAACATATGCTGCACAGTCCTCAGAGCAACTGAGTTTAAAGAGCAACGCTAATGTGAGAAATCCAAATCTTATTGTGAGAAAGGTATAAACTGTTTCCTGTTCCTTTTCCCCACTACAAGATTTTCTTTCTTTTTCTTTTATTTTTCTGGATAAGTTGGCAGGCAGAATGATCAGTTCCCTCAGGGAATAATATGGCACTTTCTGTGATTTCTCTAAAATTGTAGATCTTGTAACAATAGGGCTTTACAACGTTTCCAGGATTCCACAGCTCTGTGGCATTACTCTTCTGTGTACCATGTTTTAGTCGAAGTATATAAGCAGAGCAGAAGATTTAAAAAAAATTTCTAAAGGCTAAGGTGGCAGAACTAAATACTGTTTAATTTATTTTGAAAGTTTTCTTTTGATACTTTAGAGATGTTCTATTATAGGTCCACGTTAAGAAAAATGTGCCAACTGACTACCTTGCCAAATTATACAGCATTGTTCAAAAAATCTTGCTTCATTCTTCAAGTGACCCGATTCTGTTGGCTTATTTTTCTTATGTACTTTACATGTTTAGGGAAGACATTTCACTTAAGTTCTTTGAAATTTGAGATAAACTATTGACTTTATCTTTCAATATCTGATAAAATTTATGTAATTAGTCACTATTATATTAGATATTGAGAAGAGACTAAGAAATATTTCATGGTCATTTAACAAATGTGTGCAATTTTTAGATACCTAATTTCAACAAAGATCCAACATGGGAAGTGAGATACACAGCAGACCCATAGAATGGAAAATGTCCTAACAGCACTCTGGCCTCATAATCAGCCCTTAAGGCATGCAGATCCAGCTAAAAAGCCCATGAGAGTATTTCAGGCACGGAAAGCCAAGACACTCTGGGGGAAAAAAACCTAAATGAAAGATCTCCGTGAGTGAGATCCCAGTGGAAAGAATGGGTCATCAAAGAAGGAGGTACCTTTCTCTGAAGGGAGGAGAGAACTTCCACTTTGACCATGGCCTTGTCTAAAAATTATCAGATTCAGTGAACTCAGGGGGCTTCCATAGCCTTGGCAGCTCATGACAAGAGCCTAGGGTGATTACTGATGCCATAAACAAGAGTGTCAATTTGTTAAGTCAACAACAGGAGTCACTGTGCACTTACTCCTCATGTAGGATCTTTGTCCTTAGTGTGCTGTACATTAAGATCTAATGCTATAACTAGTACTCAAACAGTATTTTTCACTTTATGTTTCTGTGTGGGTGCAAACTGTTGAAATCTTAATGTATGCTAAACTGATCTTCTGTATATAAAGAGAATCGAAAATGAATCTTGATGTGAATGGAAGGGGAGAGGGAGTGGGAAAGGGGAGGGTTGCGGGTGGGGGGGATGTTATGGGGGGGAAGCCATTGTAATCCATAAGCTGTACTTTGGAAATTTATGTTCATTAAATAAAAGTTAAAAACAACAACAACAACAACAAAGGTTAAAATCAAATTTTAAGGCTATCTAAAGTCAGTCTCTGGCATAGGAAGTTTCCTCCCTTATAATAAATATAATTGAAAGCCATTATTTCCATGTATATTAAAATGAGTGAAATTCATTTCTACTATTCTTAAAGCATGACACAATTTCCTTTAAATAAAAAATTTATATCCTTTTAAAAAATTGTAGAAATCCAGACTTCTCTTCTAGCCAAGACAGAGTCAAAAATTGGATGCCCTCTTCCTCTTGACAATCCCAAAACAAAAGAAGTCAGAAAAAAAAGAAAATAGGAAGCAATAATCTCAACAGGAAGCAACAATAAACAATGATCCTGTGAGATAAGAAATAGATGTAGAAGACACTATGGTTGCCTCCACTGATTGTCCTGACAGAGGATCCACACCACCAGTGGAGGAGAGGTACATAAGTGGAGCCAAGAAAACTCTCTGACTTGAAGGACAGAGCTGAGAGTCCCTGGAGAAGGAGAAAGTTGGAGTGTAAAGAACAAAGCACTATAGAGAAAAGAGATACACAGGAAGAGAATAGGGAAACTTGCAGGGGTTCACTCTTGAGTATTCAACTGAGGGCTGCTGATCAGTGTTTGCCTGCAAGGAAACTGTGTGAAGCCAAGGAACAAAATACCTGAAAGGATCACAGGGACCAGTTCAGCTCTCACAGAAAAGTGTGAATGCTCTGTTCGCATCATCCGGACTGGAAAATCTCATCATTTATGAGATAGGGAGTAGGGGCTTCCCTCATACAGAATGAGTCCAAGGCTAAATCCTGATCTGGCTCTGTACAGCACTTCATAAAAGCAAGATCTAAAAAATCAAATTCTTCAAGTAACCTGATCAGTCCCAAAATGAAGCTCAAGAATAATTATAGAATAGAAATATCCAACATCCAACAAGCTAAAATTTGTCTAGTACCTAATGAAATATACCTAGAAATACAAATAACTTAGAAACACAACACACAATTAGTAGACAAATCACTTGATCAAATTCCACAGATGGGGCCGGCACTGTGGCATAGCAGGTAAAGCCACCACCTGTAGTGCTGGCATCTCGTATGGGTGCTGGTTCGAGTCCTGGCTGCTCCACTTCCTATCAAGTTTCCTGCTATGGCCTGGGAAACAAGTCCTTGGGCCTCAGCACCACGGAAGACCTGGAAGAGGTCCTGGCTCCTGGTTTCAGATGGGCACAGCTCTGGCCTTTGTAGCCATCTGGGGAGTGAACCAGCGAATGGAAGACCTCTCTCTTTGCCTCTGCCTCTCTATAACTCTGCCTTTAAATAAATAAATCTTTAAAACAATCTACAGATATGGAAATTAGCAATGACACTAAATAGTTGTTAACACTGTGATGTACACAAAGAATGTTAGAAATAAATGCAGACCCCATACTTAGACTTACATAAAGGTGGTTAATCAATCTTTTGTTTATCATCTTTTGTCAAAGATGAAAAAAATAACTCCTTGAAAAAATAATGATTTTTTCAACAAATAATGATGAAGCAGCTTCATATCCATGATAAAGAAAAAATAAACCTAGGCCTAAATGCCTTACTTGGTACAATAATTCCCTTAAAATGGGTCATACTTGTAAATGTTAAGATGTAAAACTGTGAATAAAATCATATTGAGAAATATGTATACATGATCTGGGATTATCCAAGTAGATCCAAGATATAACATAAAAATTATAAATTTTTAGTTAATTTTTCCTTGGTCAAAGACAGTGCTAGAGAATTCAAAAAATCATGGCACACTGGGTAGAGTTCATATATTTGCAAAATATATATTCAAGATGTGACAGCCATTCCAAAACTAAGTATAATCAGAACTCAGTAAGAAGCAAAGCATTAACACAATTGAAATGGACAAACACATTTTCCTCAAAAGGATATGGCAATGGTAATAATCACATTAAAATTCTTTAGTAAAACAAATATAATCCAAATTAAAATCCTACTTTGATCCCACTATATATTTATGGATTTTTTAAATATTTATTTATTTGAAAGTCAGAGTTACACAGAGAGAGAAGGAGAGGCAGAGAGAGAGAAGTCTTCCATCTGCTGGTTCACTCCCCAGATGGCTACAACAGCAAGGATCCGAAGCCAAGAGCCAGGAGCTTCTTCATGGTCTCCCAAATGGGTACTGGGGCCCAAGGACTTGGGCCATGTTCTACTACTTTCCCAGGCCATAGCAGAGAGCTGGATCAGAAGTGGAGCAGGTGGGACTCAAACTGTTGCCCATATGGGATGCCGGCACTTCAGGTGGCAGCTTTACCTGCCACGCCACAGCGCCGGCTCCTCGATGGATTTTTTAATCAAATCCAACAGTATGTTAAATAATGAGTCATGACCTAGTGAGATTTATCAGTTCAAGACTGCTTAAACATCTGAAAACCAATGTAACTAAGCATATTACAAACTAAAATAGAAATTATTATTATTCTCACAAACACAGAAAAAAATAAAAATAAAAAGGACAAAATTCTGTAGTCATTCCTGGTGAAAATACTCACAACTAAGTAAGAAAAGGAAACTTCTTCCACTTGCTAATAGACATCCTACTTAATGGTGATACACTAAATACTTTCTCTCAAATATTGAGAAAAATAGGGATATCTTCTCTTTCCATGATTATTCACCTTGTACTGTGCTCAAGCCAGAGATTTATAAAAAAGGTTGGCAAAAGCTTTCAGTTTGGAAAAAAAAGAAAGTAAAAGTATATTCATTTGGCAGTGACATGATTATCTATGCAAAAAATCTAGTGGAACATTCAAGAAAACTACTAGGCCCAACAAGGAAATTTACCAGTGTTCCATAATATAAGGTCAATATAAAAACAAATTGAATCATATTTCAATATGCTAATAATGAGCAATCAGAAAGAATTTTTTAAATGTAATTTCCAATAACAATGAAATACATAAAAGATTTTGAAATGAATGTGGTAAATATTTGAGATAGCTGAACACTGAAATCTGTAAAAATGTCCCAGGAAGAGGGGAAACTAAAGAAGTGCTTAAAGGAGTTGTACATCATGTTGAACTATTAGAAAGTTCAAACATGTCAATTCTCCCAAAATTGACTAAATAATTAATGTACATGCACATAAAATCACAGTAGATTTGCTGTAGCGCTTGAAAACAATCTGATTTGAAATTTCTTAGGAGATGCAAAGGAACTAGAATGTGCAAAATTCATTTGAGAAATAATGTGGTTAAGATTTTTTAAAACTTTTATTTAATAAATATAAATTTCCAAAGTACAACTTTTTGATTATAGCGGCTTTTCCCCCCATAACCTCCCACCCACCCACATCCATCCCATCTCCTACTCCCTCTCCCATCCCATTCACATCAAGATTCATTTTCAATTATCTTTATATATAGAAGATCAACTTAGTATATACTAAGTAAAGATTTAAACACTTTGCACCCACACAGAAACACAAAGTATAAAGTACTATTTGAGTACTAGTTATACCATTAATTCACATAGTACAACACATTAAGGACAGAGATCCTACATGGGGAGTAAGTGCACAGTGAC
This sequence comes from Oryctolagus cuniculus, assembly GCF_964237555.1. Lineage (NCBI taxonomy): Eukaryota > Metazoa > Chordata > Mammalia > Lagomorpha > Leporidae > Oryctolagus > Oryctolagus cuniculus. The sequence goes on from NC_091432.1 coordinate 96,900,612, forward strand.
TCCTGTTGTTGATTTAACAATTGACACCCTTATTTATGATGTCAGTATCACCCGAGACTCTTGTCAGGAGCTGCCAAGGCTATGGAAGCCTCTTGAGTTCGCTGACTGCAATCTTATTTAGACAAGGCCATAGTCAAAATGGAAGTTCTCTCCTCCCTTCAGAGAAAAGTACCTCCTTCTTTGATGGCCTGTTCTTTCCACTGCAATCTAACTCACAGAGATCTTCCATTTAGGTGTTTTGTTTTTTTTTTTTTTTTTTTTTTTTTTTTGCCAGAGTGTCTTGCCTTTCCATGCCTGAAATACTCTCACGGGATTTTTAGCCAGATCTGAATGCCTTAAGGGTTGATTCTGAGGCCAGAGTGCTATTTAGGACATCTGCCATTCTATGAGTCTGCTGTGTATCCCGCTTCCCATGTTGGATTGTTCTCTCCATTTAATTCTATCAGTTAGTATTAGCAGTTACTGGCCTTGTGTATGTGATCCCTTTGACTCTTAGTCCTATCATTATGATCAATTGTGAACTGAAATTGATCACTTGGACTAGTGAGATGGCATTGGTACATGCCACCTTGATGGGATTGAATTGGAATCCCCTGGTATATTTCTAACTCTACCGTTAGGTGCAAGTCTGATTGAGCATGTCCCAAATTGTACATCTCCTCCCTCTCTTATTCCCACTCTTATATTTAACAGGGATCACTTTTCAGTTAAAATTTAAACACCTAAGAATAATTGTGTGTTAATTACAGAGTTCAACCAATGGTATTAACTAGAAAAAAATACTAAAAGAAATAAAATATTAAGTTGTTCCTTGACAATCAGGACAAGGGCTGGTCAAGTCACTGTTTTTCATAGTGTCCATTTTGCTTCAGCAGGTTTCCTTTTAGGTCTCAGTTGTCACTAATCAGTGAGGACATAAGATATTTGTCCCTTTGGGACTGGCTTATTTCACTCAGCATGATGTTTTCCAGATTCCTCCATTTTGTGACAAATGACCAGATTTCATTTTTTACCACTGTATAGTATTCTATAGAGTACATATCCCATAATTTTTTATCCAGTCTTCTGTTGATGGGCATTTAGGTTGATTCCAGGTCTTAGCTATTGTGAATTGAGCTGCAATAAACATTAATGTGCAGACTGCTTGTTTGTTTGCCAATTTAATTTCCTTTGGGTAAATTCCAAGGAGTGCGATGGCTGGGTTGTATGGTAGGGTTGTATTCAGGTCTCTGAGGAATCTCCAGACTGACTTCCATAGTTGCTTAACCAATTTGCATTCCCACCAACAGTGGGTTAGTATCCCTTTTTCCCCACATCCTCGCCAGCATCTATTGTTGGTAGATTTCTGAATGTGAGCCATTCTAACTGGGGTGAGGTGAAACCTCATTGTGGTTTTGATTTGCATTTCCCTGATGGCTAGTGATCCTGAACATTTTTTCATGTGTCTGTTGGCCCTTTGGATTTCCTCTTTTGAAAAATTTCTATTGAGGTTTTTGGCCCATCTCTTTAATGGGTTGTTTGTTTTGTTGTTGTGGAGTTTCTTCATTTCTTTGTAGATTCTGGTTATTAATCCTATATTGGTTGCATAATTTGCAAATATTTTTCACATTCTCTCGGTTGCCTCTTCACTTTCCTGACTGTCTTTTGCAGTATAGAAACTTCTGAATTTGATGTAATTCCAACTGTGAACTTTGACTGACTTTTCCTCTGGAATCTTTTCCAAGAAGTCTTTGCCTGTGCCTATCTGTGTCTATATCTTGCAGGGTTTCTCCAATGTTCTCTAATAACTTGATGGTGTCAGGTCATAGATTTAGATCTTTAATCCATGTTGAGTGGATTTTTGCGTAAGGTGTAAGGTAGGGGTTTTGCTTCATGCTTATGCATGTGGAGATCCAGTTTTCCCAGCACTATTTGTTGAAGAGGCTGTCCTTGCTCTAGGAATTGGTTTTAGATCTTTGAACAAATATAATTTGGCTGTAGATGTTTGGATTGATTTCTGGTGTTTCTATTCTGTTCCATTGGTCTATCCATCTCTTTCTGTACCAGTACTATGCCGTTTTGATTATAACTGCCCTGTAGTATATCCTGAAATCTGGTATTGTGATGCCTCTGGCTTTGTTTTTGTTGTACAAGATTGCTTTAGCTATTCGAGGTCTTTTGTGCCTCCATATGAATTTCAGCATCATTTTTTCTAGATCTGAGACGAATGTCCTTGGTATTTTGATTGGCATCACGTTGAATCTATAAATTGCTTTTGGGAGAATGGAATGGACATTTTGATGATATTGATTCTTCCAATCCATGAGCATGGAAGATTTTTCCATTTTTTGGTATCCTCTTCTATTTCTTTCTTTAAGGTTTTGTAATTCTCATTGTAGAGATCTTTAACGTCCTTGGTTAAGTTTATTCCAAGGTATTTGATTGTTTTTGTAGCTATTGTGAATGGGATGGATCTTAGCAGTTCTTTCTCAGCCATGACATTGCCTGTGTATACAAAAGCTGCGGATTTTTGTGCATTGATTTTATATCCTTCTACTTTGCCAAACTCTTCTGTGAGTTCCAATATTCTCCTACTAGAGTTCTTTGGATCCCTTAAATAAAGAATCATATCATCTGCAACGAGGGATAGTTTGACTTCCTCCTTCCTAATTTGTATCCCTTTAATTTCCTTTTCTTGCCTAATAGCTCTGGCTAAAACTTCCAGTACTGTATTGAATACCAATGGTGAGAGTGGGCGTCCCTGTGTGGTACCATATCTCAGTGGAAATGCTTCCAACTTTTCTCCATTCAATAGAATGCTGGCCGTGGGTTTTTCATGAATTGCTTTGATTGTATTGAGGTTATAATGTGGTTAGAAGATTGACATTGCATTATATTATGAATCAGTAGAGGCTACCATCTTCAACACAATGTAGAATGGTCATCAAGATAGATAATTAGTCCAATGTAACAGAAGAGAACCCAGAAGTATACTCGCACCTATATGGACAAACATTCAATAAATATTGAAAGACAACTCAGTGAAAAAAGAGTAGTCATTTGAACAAATAGTGCCCAAACAATTGGATAACTATACCCATAGCTATCTAAATAAAGAAATTTATTCCCATACCTTATATCACTTAACTGTTTTCATCATTTTATTTTTTGAAAGACTTATTTTATTTATTTGAAAGGCAGAGTGACAAATACGGATTCACTCTCCAAATGTCAGCAAACAGTTGGGGCTGAGCTAGACTCAAGCCAAAAGCCTAGAATTCCATCCAGGTGCCTCAAGTAGGTGGCAGTGACCCAAGCATTTGGACCATCATGTGCTGCTTTTCAGTATATTAGCAAGAAGCTGGAGCATAAGTTGTGCAGCCAAGACTTAAACCAGCTCTCTGATAGGGGAAATGGACATCTGAATGTACAGATTAACCTACCCACATCACACTTAATTTTTCAGTTGATTACATGCCTAAATTATAAAAATATAAGAGCAAACACACAGATATCTTTCTGTTGAGGGTAAGCATTTAGATTAGCAGCAAAAATCTGCTTTTCCACATAATTTTGAGTCACAGCTCTGATTCCAGATTCTAGCTTCCTGCTAATGCAGACACTGGAAGGCAACAGTGGTATAGCTCAAGTAATTGGGTTCTTGTCATGCACAGGGGAGATCTAGATGATACTCCCAGTTCCTGGTTTTGTCCTATCGCAGCCCCAGCCCTTGTGGACATTGGTGGAGTCATCCAGAGGATGTGAAGACACTCCCTTTCTCTTTTTTCTATGACTTTCTCTCTCTCCCAAATAAACATTAAAGCACTGAAAAGAATATCTTTGGTTAGGCAAAGATTTCTTAAATATGAAATATGGTAAGCTTGATTAATAAGATTTAAAATCTCTACACTTTGAAGTCACTGGTGAGAGGAAAAACGAAAAGACAACCCATATACTAGGATAATATATTTTTCAAATTGTATGTCTAAGAAAGGATAAGAATTTAGAGAATCCAAAATTTCAAACACTGTTGTGAGAAATGAAAAATAGCACAATCATACATTCAATATGATTTTAAAAATAAAGTATTTCAAAAAGGCAGTTTCTCACCATACGATAGTCATTATATTCTGCAGATTACGCAAAGAGAAACAGACGTATAATAAGTAGAATGACTTGTATAAAATATCAACCACAAACTGAAAGCATTCAATATTTTTATCAACATGTGAAGAGATAAACACATTGTGATATAGTTTTTTAATATTTATTTATTTATTTGAAAGAGTTACACATAGAGAGGAGAGGCAGAGAGAGAGAGAGACGGAGAGAGAGGTCTTCTGTCCGATGGTTCACTCCCCAAATGGCTGCAATAGCCGAAGCTGTGCCGATCCTAAGCCAGGAGCCAGGAGCTTCTTTCAGTTCTCCCACGCGGGTGCAGGGGCCCAAGGATTTGGGTCATCTTCCACTGCTTTCCTAGGCCATAGCAGAGAGCTGGATCGGAAGTGGAGCAGCCGGGACTTGAACCGGCACCCATATAGGATGCTGGCATTTCAGAACAGGGCTTTAACCCACTGCACCACAGCACTGGCCCCAGTGATATAGTTTTAAAATATGATACTAAAAACAATAAGGAAATTGAAATATTGATGCATACAACAACATGCCGGAATCTTAAAATAAATGGACTAAGTGGAGAAAGTATGACAAATCCATAATAGAATGTTTAATTTCTAATGTGTAAAAATCTAGAAAATGAAATCTCAGCCAGCGCCGAGGTTCACTTGGCTAATCTGCCTGCGGCGCTGGCACCCTGGGTTCTAGTCCCAGTTGGGGTGCTGGATTCTGTCCTGATTTCTCCTCTTCCAGTCAAGCTCTCTGTTGTGGCCTGGGAAGGCAGTGGAGGATGGCCCAAGTGCTTGGGCCCTGCACCCGCATGGGAGACCAGGAGGAAGCACCTGGATCCTGGCTTCAGATCGATGCAGCACACTGGCTGTAGCGGCCATTTTGAGGGGTGAACCATAGGAAGGAAGACCTTTCTCTCTAACTCTGCCTGTCAAAAATAAAAATAAAAATTCAATCTCACCTACAGTGATACCATGTAAATTAGACATTTTCTAGGGATAGTGAGAGGGGGTTGAGTGGCAAGGGACTGGAAGGGAGGTTACAAACTGGTGTGAGAAAATCTTGGCCTGATAGAGGTGGCAAAGTTACTACCTTACTTGTGGGGATGGTATTGAAGGATATACACAAGCCTAAAAGTATCAAATTATAAACTTAAAATATTATATTATAAAGTATTATAATATAAAATATAAAATAAATAAAATATAAAATTATAAACTTAAAATATTATAAACTTAAAATATGTATAGTTAATGTATGTCATAATGCATCAATCAAATTATCATTTTAAACTCTAAAGTAGTAATAAAACTACAGAAAATCAAAACTAATTATTAACATTCTAAGAATATAATAATAAACTTAATTTTTCTCTCTACTTTGTTCTAATTCTTCCTATTGTCTTTTTTTTTTAATCTCAATTTGGTTATACCCTATTTTTAGTACCAAATACATTTTTAAATGATAATCTTTTGGCACCCACTCCTCATAATATCCCATGTAGTCATTGTAGAAGTTAAAAAAATAACTGTACGAATAAACAGAATCACTAATCTGAAAATAAAAAGACTCCAAGTGACAATCATAGCACTAATTATGTCAATTCAGAGTACATATTTAAATGCTTAATAGAATTTTTTTCATTTGAAAAATATGAGAATTATGCTAGAAAAGTACTTGTTAAAGATGCCAATTAATAGGATATGAAATCAATGTGATTATGGACTATATATAGGCATAGAATTGAATAGGACAAATATTAATACATTCCCCATGAAAAAAGTTAACTGTGGTTTTATGGAGCTCTAGTTTCAGTTTTGAATATAAATGTATGTACCAGAGTATAATATAAAACATATTCTTGAATGTTAATCATAGTTAAGATTTTGACACATAGAAGCTTAACTCATTTCTGGATCCCCATTTAGATCCTTGATATTGTGCTGTGAAGCAATTATTTAAATCATAGACCTGCAAAATAGGATTCAGACTAGATGATTCATATGAACTTTTCTACCTCATTATTTCTCATGCTAGAAAATTTGATAAAATCATCTTTCTGAAAATACATGATGTTTGAAAAACTGCTCCCCAGACAGATAATAGTATTTCCTGATATCTTTCTGAGCAATGACGCAGAGGCTAATTGAAAAAAAAATTCTTAAAAGGAAACCAGAGAATGATAAAACAGAGCTTAAAAGTGCCTTTGATTGATGACCAAATGTTGTGGCACTCACCTTGAATAGATTTTCCAGTCCAATGAGATTTAACTTCTTTATGAGACCCTCTATATGAAAAAGAAAACACAAAACAAAACAGATTAATTAATTAAAATGAGAAAATATTCCTAGGGTTTTTGTATAATTACTCCGAAAAAATGAAACCTTTTCACTGTAGATGCTTTATATTTATGACCATTGAGAAAAAATAAGCCCAGTGTGTTATTTTTAATGCTATTTTAAAATGATGAAAGTAATATTTCTAGAAAAAGACAAAAAGGAAATATTTTATTTTTTTCATGCTACTTGTTGAGTTATTTATTTAATGAAGAAGTAAGCTTCTGACTATAAAGTAAATTGAACATTTAACATTGCAAAAATTAAAAGAAAAATAAGAAAGGAAAACAGAGGAGGGAGAGAGGATGAAAAATACCATTGTATTCTTAAAATTACATGTATGAAATACATGAAATCTGATTTTTTATTATATTTGTTTAATTAGCTTTAACCTATTCAATATGGTTTATGATGTAATTCTAAGAACATAACATATCTTCTTCTCTCCATCTCTCTGCTTCCTATCTTCCTCCCTTCTCCCTTTTTTTCTCCTTAGTTTTTAAAATAACATTTTAAATTTACAATAAAAAAGTTTAATTCTTTACTGGATAAGAAGTTTGACAAATAAAAAGCAGAAAATGCCCTAATTTAGTGGAAATATAGACAGTGGCTATAAACAACAATTGAATGGAAAAAGGGTCATTTCACTCATACACAATGAATATTAAAGTAATCACAGACCATTAAAACATTAGCAGGATAACATTATTGATCACTAGTTTCACAAAAGTATATAACAAAATTTTATAAAATTATATTTATAGCAACACTGATTCATACAGGCATTTCTTTCATTTTTTTTCTTGTTTGTTTTCTAAATTATAGCTCCTACATATAAGGGAGAACATGCAGTTTTTACCTTCTGGGTCCAGCTTATATCATTCAAAATGATATCCACCAGTTGTGTCCATTTTGATGCAAATGGTAGAATTTCATTCTTTTTTATAGTTGAATAATATTCCATTGTGTATATATACCACATTTTACTTATCCATTCATCTAATGATGGACACCTTATAAATTTTGGCTATTATGAATAGTGCTACTATGAACATGGTGGTACAGATACCTCATTGATACAATGTGTTCAAGTCTTTTTGGTATATACCCAGTAGAGGAATTGCTGGATCATTTGCCATGTCCATTAACAGTTATTTTTAAGAAATTTGCATACTGTTTTCCATAGTTGCTGCAGTAATTTACATCGCTACCAACAGTGTTTATGTATTCCTTTTTCTCCACATCCTTTCCAACATTTTTTATTCTCTGTGTTTTGGATTTTGGCCATTCTGACATGAGGTAATATCATTGTGATTTTGATTTGCATTGCCCTGAAAGCTAATGATGTTGAGAATGTTTTCATATATTTGTTGGCCATTTGAGAACTGTCTATCTAAGTCCTTTGCCCATTTCTCAATTGAATTGGTTGCTTTTTGTTGTTTTTGAGTTTTTTAAGTTGCTAATATATTTGAATATCAATACTTTGTCAGATAGGAAGCTTGCAAATATTTTCCCCATGCTGTCTGATGTCCCTTCATTCTATTGATCATTTTCTTTGTCGTGTAAAAATTCCTGAGCTCAGTAAAGTCCAATTTGTTTAGTTTTGCCTTTGTTACCTTTGAGGGTCTTGTCCAAGAAGTCATCCTCTATGCCAATATCTTGGAATGTTTCCCCTATATTTTCTTCCAGCAACTTCATAGTCTCTCATCTTAAATTTAGGTCTTTGAACCATCTTGAGTTGATTTTTGTATATGATGAAAGTTTTGGATCTATTTCATTTATCTAAATATGTATTCCATATATATATATTCATTTTGATGGCACCATTTATTGAAGAGATTATTCTTACTTCACTGTAGAGTCTGAGCACATTTGTCAAAAGTCAGTTGTCTGTATACACATGGATTAACTTTTGGGCTCTCTATTCTGTTCCATTGATTTATATATTGGTTTTTATGCCAGAACAATGCTATTGTAGCTTTTTAGTATGCTTTGGAGTCAGGTATTGTGATGCCTCTGGCTTGATTTTTCTTCCACAAGGTTATTCTGGCTCTTTTGTGATTCTTTATGAATTTCAGGGTGTTTTTTTTTTTTTTGCAATTAATGTCATTGGTATTTTGATAGAGATTTCATTGAATCCATAGATTGCTTTAGGAAATGTAACATTTCAATGATATCGATTCTTCCAATATGAGAAAGAACTATCTTTTCTTTTTTTGTGTGTGTCCTTGATGAAGAATACATTTTAAAACTATCATACTACCAGTAAGGATGTTTCACTTTTAATGAAACCATTAGTTTACGAGCAGGAAGCCCTAATTATCCTTATATGAAGACTCAAATGCATATGCCCCTGCCTTTGGGGACTCCAATTTTGCTAAGAGGGAATTGTTCAGAAGCTGAGATCCTGGAGTGATGCTTCTTAGAATGAATCAAAACACTATAAAAGAAGGAAGAGTGAATTGCAGATCACTCAGCATTTATTGCCACTTAGAAACATATCAGAGTACTTGAAAAAGCTTGTGGATTAAAAAAATGTGCAGGGGGCCAGTTTTGTGGCATTGTAGATAGGCCGCCAGCTGTGATGCCAGCACTCTATATGAGTACCGGTTTGAGTACTGACTGCTCCAGTTCTGATCTAACTTCCTGCTAATGACCTGGAAAAAGCATCACGAGATAGTTCAAGTACTTGGGCTCCTGCTCCCATGTGGAAGACCCAGATGGAGCTCCAGGATGCTGGCTTCTGCCCAGCCCATCCCTGACCATTGAAGCCATTTGGGGAGTGAACCACTGGATGGAAGATTCTGTGTGTGTGTGTGTGTATGTGTGTGTGTCTAACTTTGCCTTTCATGTAAATAAAAATAATAAATCTTTTTTAAAAAAGAAATGTGCTGTATATGCACATTGAAATATTATTCAATTTTAAAAAAAGAATGAAACCCTTTCATTTGCAGCAAAATTAAAATGGGCAGACAACAAGTTAAGTGAAGCTAGCTAGGCTCAGAAATATAAATAGGGAAGGTTTTCCCTCATATGTGGAAACTAAAACAAACAAACAAAAAACCTGAAAAAAAAAAAAAAAAAAGCAAGCATGTTAAAAGAAGTCCTCTCAATACAGAATCTACTAGAGGCTGTAGGGGAGACCTGGGGAAAACAGGTAAACAAGGTACCAACTCAGAATGAGATCAAAAGAGTAGCCTTTTTGTGTTACACAGCATAGTTGGGTGATAAAAGTTCACAATAAACTATTATAGGCCGGCGCCGCGGATCAATAGGCCAATCCTCTGCCTGTGGCGCCAGCACACCTGGTTCTAGTCCCAATCAGGACGCCGGATTCTGTCCTGATTGCCCCTCTTCCAGGCCAGCTCTCTGCTGTGGCCCTGGAGTGCAGTGGAGGATGGCCCAAGCCCTTGGGCCCTGCACCCACATGGGAGACCAGGAGAGGCACCTGGCTCCTGGCTTTGGATCAGTGCTGTGCGCCAGCCGCAGCGTGCCGGCCGCAGCAGCCATTGGAGGGTGAACCAATGGCAAAGGAAGACCTTTCTCTCTGTCACTCTCTCTCACTGTCCACTCTGCCTGTCAAAATAAATAAATAAATAAATAAACTATTATATAATTTACAAGCAAATTGCTGAGTAATTTTCCAAGGTTCCAATCCTAAAGTAATATCAAATCAGGGGAAATGTTGATTATCCTGATTTGATCAGTACACATCATATACATTCCTTGAAATTTATACTGTATCCTATAAGTATGTATACTTATTAATAAAATTAATTTTAAGAATTTGAAAAACTTACCAAAAATGATTATGAAAACTGCACATGAATTTCAAATTTTCTCACATCAAAATAAACATATTTCAATTCATTTTACCATGAACTTTTTGAGGTCACTTCAGATGTGGCTAGAATGCTATGGTAATGCTATGGAGAATGGCTCAAGGATAAAGGCCAGATCTGAGCACACTTTTCTGCAAAGGACCAGGCAGAAAGAGAGATCGAAAGAAGCTGTGAGGAGTGGGTTACATGGGTTCCAGACTGTCCAAGACAGGGAGGGAAAATCCTGTATCTGAAAAATGAGGAGATTGAAGACATGACAGTTGGATTAGCTGCTATTAGGTCCACTAAGCAGCCCCCTTCTAGGCCTCAGGATTTCTCCTGGGGATGAATACAAGGCACATGTACAAGAGTTATATATAAGACTCATTGGGACCGGCACTGTGGGCATCCCATATAGGCGGTGGTTCTAGTCCCGGCTGCTCCTTTTCTGATCCACCTTTCTGCTGTGGCCTGGGAAAGCAGTAGAAGATAACCCAGGTCCTTGGGCTCCTGTACCCATGTGGGAGACCCAGAAGAGGCTCCTGGCTCCTGGTGTCGGCAGTTACAGCCATCTGGGGAGTGGGCCAGTTGATGGAAGACCTCTCTCTCTGTCTCTACCTCTCTCTGTGGCTCTTTCAAATAAATAAAATAAATCTTAAAAAAAATAAGACTCATCACTGGGAGTCTGCTGACTGCCTGACAGGAGAGCTCGCAGCCTTGGGAGAGTTTGGTACAGAGAGGAATGGGCCTGTGGGACACTATTTCACTCAGAAGCATTTGCTCCACTGCTCTCTCCTTCATGGAAGACACCTGGCCTTTAGACCTGTTATGATTCATCCTTTGAGATCTAAAACTATAGCTAGAGTCAAGTCACATGCAGAGAGAAACTAAAGCTGTCAACTTTCACATGAACAGGAGAGAAGCTTTATCTGTCCATAGGGAGGGGGCCTAGTCAAAGGCAAACACTAGAAATATCAAAATAAGGAAGCACCAGAGAAATATTTGATCAGTAAGTATTGAATCATGATTTAATGATTCTGATTAATTTTATAAAAATATATCTATAAGGTAGGAATACACATATGTGGAATATGAAATGGAGACACAGAGAATAATGTTTAAGAAAGTTGACTTTGGGGTCACACAAATCTGCATTCCAATTCTCCTTTTCTCTTATTAACTGTGTAGCCTTTCTAATACTGTTTATCCATAAAAAATTGTAAAATATCTACTTCACGGTGTTACCTCAAGTATTTAATAAAATCATCTTTATGGCAAAGGTTGCACAAAGCACATTTGTGAATATACACATGTATATCATTGCTACCATTAAAACTAATTATGGAGATAGAATTAAAAGTCTTGGTGAGTTTCCTCTTACTTGCAGCTAACATCTTTGGGATTCTGGTGATCATGTGTTGAATTTCATTGTGTTTAAAAACAAGTTCTACACGATAAACCTTCATATTTTCTTTCATAGGCTCCAAACTCCCTGTTAGTAGTAACCTTGGGAGGTGGACTACGAGAGCTCTCATCTTCTTCACGCTAAGTTCCAGTTCTTTCTGAAAAAAATCCCAACCTGTTTTCCAGTATTTCTGCTGAAAAAGCCAGCAAAAACGCCACATTTCTGCCCATCTGTGCAATATCTGCCTTAGTGAAAGGTTTTACTGAACATAGGCCACTGTGGTCTTAAGATTTTCTAGGTTATCAGAGAAAATTGCATATGTACACAATGAGATAAGCATTCCTCACCACATCATTGTCAAGTTCCAACAGACATGTAATGCAAAGGTGTTTAAAGATAAAGAAAAACATTTGTTTCTTACCTATTTAGGAAGAGCAATGTATCAGGCAGCCAAACATTAACTGTATCTCTTTGCACCAATTAATATCTGTTCCTGACAAAATATTTTGTGAACAGTTTGCCAAAACCTCAGTATAAGACTTTAAAAAAATTCTTTAAAACTCTTTAGTTTTTGATGAAGTTTAAAATGTAATGTTGTGTCCGGCGCCACGGCTCACTAGGCTAATCCTCTGCCTTGCGGCGCCGGCACACCGGGTTCTAGTCCCGGTCGGGGCGCCGGATTCTGTCCCGGTTGCCCCTCTTCCAGGCCAGCTGTCTGCTATGGCCCGGGAGTGCAGTGGAGGATGGCCCAAGTGCTTGGGCCCTGCACCCACGTGGGAGACCCAGAAGAAGACCCTGGCTCCTGGCTTAGGATCAATGCAGATCTGGCCATTGTGGCCAATTGGGGAGTGAACCAGTAGATAGAAGGCCTCTCGCTCTCGCTTGCTCTCTCTCTCTCTCTCTGCCTTCCCTTTCTCTGTGTAACTCTTTCAAATAAATAAATAAATCTTTAAAAAAAAGAAAGGAGAGAGAATGGGCGTGTGAGAAGTTATCACTATGCTCCCAAATCTATATATATAAAATACATGAAATTTGTTCATTTATTTTTGTAAATACAAAATAGAAAAAAAGTAATGAATCCAATGATAAAGGTATTTCACAGAAAGGGTAGTACCTACAGTGCTATAACAAGTGTTTTCAGTTAAAAGTATACTGCAAATCCGTGAGATCGTTGTCCTGTTATTCTATGATATCATGTTTTTGATCCCATGAAGATATTGCGCCACATCCGGGGTTACAAGTATATTTTTTAAAGCTCAATGAGTCATAAGATAAATTCCTACAATCTGGATACCTAATATGTTCACAAATCGTGAGAGATCACTCACAGAAAAAGACAAAGATTAAGTGTGCTCCTAAAGAAGATAGAAAATGGTAGACTAAACTTCTAGTTAGAATCATAGCAATAAGAGCAAGAAGATCATGGAGAAAGAGCAGAGCTGGGCAAAGTTTAAAATCATTCTACAAGATCAGATTCAGAACTGGCTGATGGATTACATTCTACTGGAATGGGAGCCAGAATTCGCCCCAGCAATGGGTGCCTCTCATTATCACCTTACAAGTAAGGACCTGGGTCTTAGTGCAGGCTCTGCCTTTTATTATTTATGCTACTCCATTCAATTATTCTGAGCCATAATTTTCACATTTGGGAAGCTAAGGATGATACATGTCTGATCAGCTCATGGAATTGATATAATATATACTGATCACATTAGGTTATCATGATTAACTGCGACTCATAAGTTCCATTGGAATTGTAATAGAATACTGACAACATGAGAGAAATTGCAATACAAATTATTGTCCTTGAAGAAAAAGCAAACTATAATCTAACCTAAAATGGTATACTGTTTAATCATGTGAAAAAGTAACTAAAAATGAAGAACAGCCACTTAAGAGAATGAGGAAGGATCACTTAAGGAAATAGGCCTTTTTAGGAGCTTAGATTTACAATGTATTGATTTTAAAGACACACTAAACACTAAAACCCTGTTTGGGCATAATCATGAAGTCAGTTTCTTGAATGCCTTCTGTGGATTTAGTAGTACCTTAGTGCCAGAGGAAGCCACATGGGCCCCATACACTAACGGGTGTCTGATAGGCTGAACTAGTAAAGGACAATGAATACAAAGGGATACAAAATGACCTGCATGTAATTGCAGAAGTTCATTAGGAGCATTTTGCTGCTGGTCTGCTTTGTACAGCAGGATACTTCCCCAGAATTTTTCACATGAAACAAAGCAGCTGTTCATGCTCTACTACCTCAGCACTTCCCTTAGTTGTAAACTGTTACTATTTTTTTTATTTATTACTCTATTGTAATAAAATACACATGTTAAAAAATTTATCTTTTAGTAATTAAAAAGATAAATTACAAGGGAATTTAATACATATGTAAATTTGACAACCATCACCCGTATCTATTGTTAGCTATTTTCATAACCCAAAATGAACCCAAACACTCACTTATCAGTTATTCCTGTTCCTTTCTTTTCTCAATCCCTGGAAACCATTAATCTTCCTGTCTATGGATTTGCATATGCTGGAGATTTTCACGTATTAATAGAATCATATATTATGTGATTTTTGAGTCTGGTTTATGTCAATTAACCTAATGTTTTCATTCTTTATCCATGTTTCTGTGGCTGAGAAATATTCCACCGTATGTATATGCAACATTTCATGTGCCCATTAATCAACTGATAGACATTTGGATTGTTTCCACCTTTTGGATATTGTGAATGATGATGCCACCATGAGTATTGTTTGAATAAGCTGTTAAAATATGAAAACCCCTTTCACCTTCCACACTAAGACTAATTTGTCTTCTCACTGTGGCATTTGTCATTGTTCAGGCTGTGAATGCCTTTCTAGACTCTTCTCTCACCAGAGGAAAGGAAGTAGCAGCATATTTTGTGCAACTCCCTCGACTCTTTTTTTTTTTTTAAGATTTATTTATTTGAAAGGCAGAGTTACAGAGAGGCAGAGAGAGAGAGAAAGAGAGAGAGAGAGGTTTTTCATCCGCTGGTTCACTCAATAAATGGCCACGTCAGCCAGACTGCATTGATCTGAAGCCAGGAGCCAGGAGCTTATTCCAGGTCTCCCACCTGAGTACAGGGGCCCAAAGACTTGTGCCATCTTCTACTGCTTTCCCAGGTGCATTAACAGAGAGCTGGATCTGAAGAGGAGCAGTCAGCACTAGAACTGGAGCCCATCACCCAACTCTCTTATATGCCCCATGATCAAGGTCGCTACACACCTCTGCCTTTGTTTATCGTTTACCACTTCCCAAAATGCCTTGATCAGCCCACTAAATAACTTAGCTTTTCTTGAAGTGGCTTGCTCATCACCTCCTTCCAGATTCCTTATCAAGTCTCCTTGTTTGTTTCTGCTCACTTCATCCCTGCATGCATTGGTCAATGCAATTCTTTTGTGCCAACATATGTGAATATAAGTCTGTCAGCTAAACCATAGTGCCAAAGAGATATAGGTGAATTTTATACACCTGTGAAATTCAGAAGATTTGGCCACACAGTAGATGTCAGTTGGATGAGAAAATGTTTTAAATGTACAGGTGAATAGTTACTTCATTTTAGGAAGAGGAGAGTTGAATTCAGGGTAGTGATTTACACTTGTCCTCAAGTAGAATTTGTCTTTTCATCCCCTTTTTACCTCTCCACATAGCAATCAAGTAATCTTTCAAGCTCATTTCCCAAAAACAGCCAATATAAAAATACCAGTATCTGGAGAAGAAAAAATGGATATGATTGGCAAAGATAAGGACAATTTATTGTACTGCTATTCTTTATCTCCTGGAGTTCATGTCAACTCTCTTTGCTTGCTGAGTTCCTAAGAAGGACTGAGATAGAATCAGGTACAAAATTAAACGTCTCAACTTTAGCGCCACTCCAACTGCTAGACACTGGCCATGTGATATTCACCTACATATTCATTTTTGACTTAGTAATTTAAAATATTCAATGGAGTAGCTTGTAAAGAGATATATTTTTTACCACACAGAGTCAAACATATTCAAGATGCATTCAATCCATCATCAGCTCTTAATTGGCTATGCTAATAAGGGACAACACTGCATATTTTATTTCAAGTGGAAAACTCTCACCATGCCCTCATCCAACCAAATTATAAGTTTAAGACATTATAAAGCTCAATAATTACTTCCACTTCTTCTGAGAAGAGTCCCTTGCTATTCTGGTCTAATTTAGATGCCCTTTCCTCTGCCCTCATTGTACCTTTCAGCTTTCTCTCCCATGGTATCTGCCACTGTCTTATATGCATGGATATACTTGTCTATGTCCCCTAGTCCTAAGTTTTATGATGGCAGAAACCATGCTTTATCTGCAGTGTTTAATACAGAGCCCTATCTATAGAAGATGCTCAATGATGTTGAATGAATGTCCAGCACATTTAATCAAGTTAGATAACAACCTGATATAATCAGACAACAAAAGAGTCAAGTAGTAATGAACACTCAATTTAAGACACCTTGTAGAATGCTATTTCAGAAGACCAGAAAAAATATTTTGTCATTAAATTGTGTATTGAAATGAAGTTTTAATCACCATTAGCTTAGTAGAGACGAGGGATTGAGGATGGCTAGTTTGTGGTAAAGCTCATAAAGAGGCATCTCAAATATTTCCAGGTTTTTAAAATGAAGTCTGTTGTAAAATTACTTCTTGCAGTTAAATAATGAATATAATTTTAAATAACAGGTGATGCCTTTCTCTATTTATATTTTTGTATCAGTTTGAAATTAAAACAGCATAACATGAACCTGACGGGATGAAAAGCAGGAACAGTTTTCAACTCATACTTTCCAACTCAGAAAACTCTCAGGTATACAAACAACACATACTAAGAGTCTTCAAAATTCATAGCTGGTGTATATTATGGAAAAAACTAGACATCAATTTAAACATTTTTGTGCCAAACTATACTTATGTTTTAGTATTCTGTTACAGAACCTCAGGCTGCCAGATATGCTGTAGAGCTATTTTGGGAAGAAAAGGGAAGGATGTTAAATTATTACATCTAATTTGTTAACAATATTCTTGCTGGTCATAAATAATTGCTTTGTACCATAATACTTTCTAAAAATGTATTTAGAACTCTATTATATGAACCAAGAAGAAATCATAATCACAGATTATAGTACTGTATAATTGTCAGTAAATGCTGTTTTCGAGTTATGAAATACACTTATAAACCAGCTGTATTCATAATATGTCTTTTTACTTAGAAAAGAGATAAAGAAGAGCTCTTGTTTAAGAATTCATGAATACAAGGGCAAAATAATGAGAAGTTATTTCAAATTGTCTCCTCTGGGTTGGTTGTCAGTGAAATTAAGAAATACGAAATAGGTAGAACAATTTCTAGTAAAAAAAAAGAAGGCACTACAAAAATCTCCACTGATATTGTCTGCTTAAACTCCAATTTGATCCCTTTACCCGTTATCAAGGAACGTTTAGCACAGAAGCAAAAGGGTCTGCGTTTATTTTCTATCGTTTCCTTCTCCATGAAAAGCTTCTTCTTCTTCTTCTTTTTTTTTTTTTTTTTGAAAGGCAGAGTTACAGAGAGGTGGGGGTAGGGAAAGCGAGAGAGAGAGAGAGAGAGAGAGAGAGCGGTGTCATTCATTCACTGGTTCAATCGCCAGATGGCCACAACAGCTGGAGCTACAAGGATCCGAAGTCAGGAACCAGGATCTTCTTCTGGGTTTTGCACGTGGATGCAGGGGCCCAAGAACTTGGGACTATTAGAGTCGACCGCCCGAGAAACGTCACCAAGAGACACGTCTCTTATGCAAACAGCAAGGGGAAGCTTTATTGATTATCCAGCATGCTGGGGCTGTCTGATCATACAAGAGCAGAGCAGCCCCGAATAACCAAATGTTAGGGCTTATAAAGGCAAAAACCGCAAAATCGGGAGTGGGGGGGGGGATGCACGGTTGCTATACACAGTTGCTAAGATCAAAAAGAGAGTACATAGTTACTGGGGTCAACATAACCTAAGACTTAGGTGAAATTAACATCCATCATAATCTTGACAATACCAGTTACAATCATACAATTATCATTTATGATCTTGACATTAATCCAAATTATATGTAAGACATAGACAAATCACATCTTTATCATTAACCCAGGTGCAACCTTTCTATTTTCAAGCTTGAGCAATCATGCTAGGGGTTTTCTGTGCTCTGTCAAGGGTGATGTAGTGCACTGCTATTGTCTAACTATTTGAGATCATAGTTTCAGACCAGAGTCTCACGGTGGGGGGGTTACTTTCCCAGAATGCAGTCTCAAGTGCTCCAAAATGGAGTCCCTACTGTCAAGGTGCTACTTCAGGACTTATTCTACTGCTTTCACAGGCCATAGCAGAGAACTGGATCAGAAGTGGAGTAGGTGGGATTCGAACTGGCACCCATATGGGATGCTGGCACTGTGGGTGTCAGCTGTACCCACTATGCTACAGCACCAGCCCTTATGAAAAGATTTTATACCATGATCTACTCTCAATATTAGCAATCATTTTTGTGAAGACAAATTGTCCAAGTTTGGCACAAGTTACTGAGCTGTGTCTTTACTCTTTTGAGAGTTGTTAAATGTATATCAGAAATTCTATGCATTACTTAGACTTAAGAGTGTGAATTAGGTTTTATTGAAGCATATCCTATTTACATATAAACCTCAAAAGAAAATGGCATTAGGCTCTCTTTCTAATTTTCAGAACACCATAAAAACAATTTTAACACAGTCCTCAATATAATGTTTCACATTTACATTGTATTTTACTAGTATTTGTTCTACATATTTTCACTTCAGACATTGAGATCTACTAATGGCCAATGATTTCATACCAATGATTTTTGGTTTCTAGAAAAAGATGTCACTATTATTTGCATGTAATTCACCTATAGTGGGAATGCCTATCACAAAATCCAAGTTCACATTTGATTTTAAATGGTATTTACTCATCATCTATGTGTGATGAGAATTACATGCTTTTGTTTCTGGTCCAAAGCGGTTACATTTTCACACATTCAAGCATTCATTCCAGGAGTACATGATGCAGAAGGATCAAAGAAAGGAGAAGTCAGGAGAAGCATAAGGGAACATAAATGTTTGAGGAGCCTCATCAGGGCCCAAAAAGGTGGAATTTGAAGGAGTAGATTAAGAGAAACAAAAATTAAAGTTCTGAACAAAGCCCCAAACATTCCCCATTTAATAGCACCGGCTGTCTTTTTGCATATTGAGGTCCAGGCAGAGCCTCAGAGAAAAGCCAGCTAAGATTCTGATCCTCCTACCCAAAATGCTGTTCTCACTTCTTCATCACTCAGCAATTACCTTCAATGTTAGTCTCAAGAGAAGACTTCCTTTGAGAGCATAGGTTCCAAAAAATATACAAGGTCCATTTGTCGTATACTTATTATGTATTTTATTTTTCTTCATAGTACATACTATAGCTGATAATTATATATTTATTCATGTGAAACTCTGCAGACCATATATCCACACTAAATAGTTCCAGAGATTTGTGTATATAACAGACACAGCAGAGAGAGTGGTATGTTGGAGAAATTTGGTGGTTTTTTTTGGCAAATAAATGGAAAAAAACAGAATACTAAAAAACGTAGTTAATAGACAGTTCCAAAATCACCAATTTTATCATGATGAAGAAAAATAATGCATGTATTTGGGGCTCAGACTGAGTTAGATGTAGATTCTTGCTATGTGGCATGCTAACCATGGAGCAGCATTTCCTGATGTGAGCTCCAACTTTTTCCTGGGCATCATCACCATATCTCATAGATTTGTTATTATAATTAAATGCAACAGTCGTTATAAAGTTCCTAGTACATTGCCTTAGCACACAATAACAATTTCTGATATTCATATATTAATATTAACTATAAAGATATGTGTTTGCAATGCTTATGAACAATAATATCTTGAAACAGTTAAATTTAAAATGAAATCCAGTCCACTCAAATGATTTGTAGGTATTTATTGATTTTGAAATTTAAATTTCCCAAACTCCTTCCTATACATTAGAAATAAACTTCAAAAACTTAAATATTTATATTGTTTCAACTTTGTGTCTAGCTACTGAATTTGTTGATGTGTTAGAGATTGTTACTTTAAAGTACTTTAAGCTTGAGAAAAAAATGAAGATGACAGATTATTTCAAGTTTGAGAAAACCTTGAATGCCTGCTTGCCCTGTGATGGAGGGAATATTATCAGGAATGAATAAGAATTCTGTGAGAGAATAAGTGAGTGTGTGTGTGTGTGTGTGTGTGTGTATGAGACGGGGTCGGGGGAGAGGTGAGAAGGGGAGAAAGAGACAAAGTTTCTGGGCGGACTGAATCATGACATTACCTTGTGAAACAATAAACTGAAGCATCATATCAAGCCATCCTTGAGATCTGCGGCTTATGATCCTCAAATGAGAGACACACTAATCATATTAGCTATGGTAATTTTGTAGACAACAATATGCCACTCTTCAAGAACCAGGTTATGCTGCTCTTTAAGCGCCAGATTGGAAACCCTATACAACCGCCCACGGCCACTACCAAGATTTAGAGGTATAATACATCATACCCTGAATTGCTGAGGCGGTAGCCAATGACAGGTAAGATCCCCTAGAGCAACCCTAACAGTTGGAATAGTAGTCAAAGATGGGTAAAATCCCCAGAGGGGGACAACCTAAGACATACAAGCTCCCTAAAGGGCTGATCCCAGTCAGAGGGGACAACCTAAGACAGGTACACTCTCCGCTCAGTTCCTCTTCCTCTCTTTAATATAAAACAAAAAGGGGGAAATATTGGGCATTGCCTAGAATAGTTCCTGACAACATGGCGCCTGGCAGATGTTCAAGGGGTGTGTCTGCGGCTGCTGTGGTTAAGCCATGTAAGATCGGACCACCTGCAGGGATAGGTCCACTTTAGTTCCAGACACATGGACAGTGCGTGATCCCTATACCTTGCTTAAAATGCCCCAAAGCGTTGTCCACTCATGCCTGCATGACCTTTTCACTGATTGGCTCTCCTACTGCGCATGTATTTTGTAAGCCTTATAAGCCTGTACACTTCCTCAATAAAGTAGGTCCTGCTTTGACAGAACTCACGGGTGCTTGCTGTATTCTTGACCCGTCGACCTTACCTTTCCTGTTCGCCTTGTCGGGGAGTGCTTGTACTGTCCCCTGCTGGTCAGCGGCCAGTCTCAGGCTTAAGACCTTAACACTCATCATATTAGCTATGGTAATTTTGTCTATTTAAATATTAAAGAGATGTCCAAAACTCCTAAGTTGAGTCCAGTTCACAGCTAAACTGCTTCCAGATAGAAGCATTTTTCATAAAATTTAATGACAAAGAATAACATCCATTCATTTATTTTTGAAAAAATTTACTAAGAGAAATTGGTTTTTGGAATAGGTCACACATCAATCCCAACTATATGCTGTATGTAAGAGATATAGTCCATCGAAAACATTGGACAATTAAGAACTGCATGTTTATTGGAGAAACACATACAGAGAAAGCAGAGGTGGTCATATTAACAGAAATTAAGGAAAGAAGGGTATATTAGTATGTAAGGGCTATCATTCAGTGAAGACAACACTTATAAATACCGATTTACCAAATCATCGGTTTTAGTCAGTAAAACTGCATCCTTCATATTTTTAAAAAAGAATATACATTTCAGCAATTTTCAGGAAATAAAATACATGTAAAATCAGTGAGGAGATCCATGTTAAATTAGCACTTCGTAGGAATTATCTGAAGCACCTCTGTGGTGAAAAGGATTCAACTACTGCCTGCAGAACCAGCAACCCATTTGGAAGCCAAATGGTCTCCCATTTGGAGACCCAGCTGCTCCACTTCAGATCCAGCTCCCTGCTAATGCACCTGGGCAAGCAGTGGTGGATGACACAAGTGCTCGGGCCCCTGAACCCATGTCAAGACCCAGATAAAGCTCCTAACTGTGGCCTGGCACATCCCTGCTTGTGCAGCCATTTGGGGAGTGAACCAGCAGAAGGAAGGTCTCTCTGTGTTTGCCTCTCCCTCTCTCTCTGTAACTCTGCCTTTCAAATAAATAAATATTTTTAAAAAAGAAATTATCTATACTTTAGGAAAATATTATAGGTTTAAAAATATTTGCCTAGAGAGATCCGCAGGTACTTTTCAATTTTTTTTTTTTTTTTTTGACAGGCAGCGTGGACAGTGAGAGAGAGAGAGAAAGAGAGAGAAAGATCTTCCTTTGCCGTTGGTTCACCCCCCAATGGCCACTGCGGCCGGCGCACCGCGCTGATCCGAAGCCAGGAGCCAGGTGCTTCTCCTGGTCTCCCATGCCGGTGCAGGGCCCAGGGACCAGGCCATCCTCCACTGCACTCCCAGACCACAGCAGAGAGCTGGCCTGGAAGAGGAACAACCAGGACAGAATCCGGTGCCCCGACCGGGACAAGAACCCAGTGTGCTGGCGCCACAGGCGGAGGATTAGCCTAGTGAGCCGCAGCGCCGGCCCACTTTTCAATCTTAAATTAGTATTAAGATGGACAGAAACTATTTCTATCAATTTAAACAGCTTATTGTCTAAACCCCTTAGCTTGCAATTTCTTGACACAAATACTTTTTCCTTTTTAGAGCTAAGGCAACTATTCATGGAAATGAAATATCTTACATTTTATACCTTTGATTTATCTTCAATGTGGGTTTTTCTAGGACAAAATTCCCTCTGGGGAGGCTGATCAAGCCTTCAATCTCTCTTTCAGTTGCAATTCTCCCAAAAGCCCCAAATGGAAAACAATTGGGCCTGGTTCAAGCCAAAGCCAGGAGCAAGGACTTCCATTTGATTCTCTCACATGAATGACAGGGATCTAACTACTTCAGCCATCACTTACTATGTTCCAAGGTGTGTGTTTATATGAGCAGGAAACTGAGGCAGTACTCAAGTCCAGACACTCCGTTATGGTATGTAACATCTAAAGGAACATCTTAAGTCATTAAATCAAATCCATCTTTAGTTAATTTTTGGTATGGATCAAATTTGATTCATATATATATATATATATATATATATCAGTTTTGCCAGAAGCATTTATTAAAAGTAAGTTTGAGGCAATTTCTTCAAAAATCAATATGCTGTATTTACAAGAATTAATTTCTGGGCCATGTATTCAGTTCCATTGATTTATATATCAGGTTTTTTTTAAAGATTTTATTTATTTGTTCGAATGTCAGAGTTACACAGAGAGAGAAGGAGAGGCAGAGAGAGAGAAGTCTTCCATCCAATGGTTCACTCCCCAGTTGGCTGCAATGGCCAGAACTGCACTGACCCGAAGCCAGGAGCCAGGAGCTTCTTCCAGGTCTCCCACGGGGGTGCAGGAGCCCAAGGACTTGGGCCATCATCTACTGCTTTCCCAGGCCATAGCAGAGAGCTGGATCAGAAGAGGAGCAGCCGGGACTAGAACCAGGGCCCATATGAGATGCCGGCACTTCAGGCCAGGGCATTAACCTGCTGTGCCACAGCGCCGGCCCCATATATATATATATATACCAGTTTTTATGCCAATACCATGGGTTTTTTTTTATTAATATAGCTTTGTAGTATACTTTGAAGTCAGATATTGTGATGCTTCTAGGTTGATTATTTGCTCAAGATCACTTTGGTTATTCTAGGTGTTTCGTGATTCCATATGAATTTTAGGTTTTTTTTTTTTCTAATTCTGTAAAGAATGTCATTGATATTTTGATCAGAGTTGCATTGAGTCTATAGATTGCTTTAGGTAGTATAGACATTTCAATTATATTAATTCTTCCTATACATGGGCAAGGAATATCTTGCCATTTTTTGTGTAATTGATGATTTTTTGCCAATGTTTTATAAGTTTCATTGTAAATATTTTTCATTTCTTTAGCTCAATTTATCCCTAAATATTTGTGTTTTTTTTGCTAAATGTTTGATTTTTTGTGTTGTGAATGAGATTTCTTTCTTGGTTTATCTTTCAGAGAGCTCATGATTGATGTACAAAAATGCTAATTTTTATATATTGAATTTGTAAACTGTGACTTTACTGAATTGGTTTTTCAGTTCTAACAGATTTTTGTGGCATGTTTTTCTATGTACAGCATCATGTCATCATCAGAATGGTTATTTTTATTTTCTCCTTTCCAGTTTTAATGTACTTCATTTTGCAGTACACTGGCTGTGGGGAGCAACTCGGACTAGACTAAGTTACTGGAATTAAGACTTATTCTATGCATCTGCTCTCCCACAATATGGCGCTGAGAAGGGAGAAACAGCTTCTACACAGCTGCCTCCAGTTCAACCAATAAACTGTAGGACCTACTCATGATTGGAGGAGAGCAGCGTACTCGGCGTGTGGGTAGCAGAGTTGGGATTGGTGGAAGAGGACTATAAAGGAGGAGAGAGACAACATGCACCAGGAACATCTAAGGGGAACATCTATCTGAAGGAACACCTGTGCAGCCCCCGAGAGAGCCGGCCTGCGGTGTGCCGCTCCCCCACGGAAGTGGGGAATGTGGCAGGGGGAACCGCCCTTCCACGGAGGTGGAAGGGACGGTAGCCAACCCGGGAAGAACCAGCAGCAAACCCGGGGAGGGCCAAGCAGACAAAAGAACAGCGCAGGGTCCTGTGTCGTTCCTCCATGAAGAGGGGGAGCGACAACTGGCACTCTCACTTTTAATATTTTTTAATCCAAAGAATCTTTGCTACCAAAAAAATCACAGAAACTTGATTAAAGGGTGGAATTTGAATGATATATAAAGCAAATAGTAGTTCTACAAAATAAATATAGTAAACACTATACTGTATCTTAAATTATAATTGATGAGTACAATGATAGTTTAAATCAGGAAGTTTGGAGAACACAATTTAGTTCTTTGCCTTCGTATTTTATACTGTTCATTCCAACTGAAGGAAAGCTAGCATAAAATATCTCTAGATATAAATAGTAAATAATGTTTGCCACTTGATATAGCCTTAAATTTTCATTCAATACCCCAGTAAAAAGTGAAAACAGACTTTGAAGTTTACAAGGGGAAAAAAGTTTATGAAGAATTTATAAAGAAATATTTAATTGTTAAAGTAGTGGAATGTCTCATGTCTATATGTATGTATATATATGTATATAACTTAGTTTTTTCTTGGGAAATATCTGGATATATTAATCTCTATGAATCATTTATTGGTTACAGTATATAATTTCATATAATCATAAGTATAAATTTATTTATAATTATATTTATTTTTATATTTAATCGGTTAGAAAAGATAATGTTTCATATTGTTTCCTGACAGTAGGTTTTCAGTAACTTTATTAGTCTTCTTAAGATTCTTTCTCCGCTCATTCCAGGTTAGAAATTCCAAGAGGTGGGCAGGCATGGTGGCAGAGAAAGTAAAGCCACGGTCTGCAATGCCAGTTTGAGACTTGGCTGCTTCACTTCTAATCCATCTCCCTAATAATGCCAGGGAAAAGCAGTATAAGATTGCCCAAGAGCTTGGGCCCCTGCACCCATGTAGGAGACCTGGAAGAGGATCCTGGCTCCTGGCTTTGTCCTAGAGCAGTGCCAGCCATTGCAGCTACTTGAGAAGTGAACCAGTGGGTGGGAGACCTCTCTCTCTCTCTGTCTCTCTCTTCTCTTTCTTCTCTTCCTCTCTTCTTCTCTTCCTCTCTTCCTCTCTTCTTCTCTTCCTCTCTTCCTCTCTTCCTCTCTTCGTCTCTTCTTCTCTTCCTCTCTCTCTGTGACTCTTTCAAATAAATAAAATAAATCCTTTAAAAAAAAAAGAAATTCCAAGAAAGATTTACTATCTTACCATGTTACAAATTTTTCATCTTTAGATAATATTATAGAAAAATTCTCCAGGTAAAATTTCCTTTGAAGATCTTGGCATCTATTCTTGAAAAAAGAAGTGGTTAAATACTAGATAGATTTTAATGTTTCAAGAAAAAATAAATTATCCTGTTACGCAAAAAAAAAAAAAAAAAAAAAAAAAAAAAAAAAAAAAAAACTCTTGCTTTTCTCAACTGAAGTGAGACCAAAAAAAGTTTGGGGAGGAAAACAAAATAGAAATCCTAATATATATAAATGTCATTGTTAAACAGTCAACTGACATTCAGTAGTGGAAGTCTAAAAGCATAAACTTGTGGCTAAGAGGATTCCTCAAGCAACAATTTTCAAACCTGACAGTAGCTGCGCCAGCTGTTAATTATCAACACTCTTTTAAGGTCAGCTACTGCATGATTTGGATCTCCTTAGTATTCAAGCTTTCCATCCAGAAAGAATACAGAACTACAGGCCCGATTCTATTTTGGGGATCCTGACACATCTGTGCATTGTTTGCATCTAGGCAAGGAAGAAATCCTCCAGTGTGTAAGACAATCCAAAGGGAGCCCTGTGAGTCAAAGCAAAGGCTTTTCTGAAATCCCTTTTGCTAAGATTTTCTTTTTTTGAATCAGTGCTAAAAATGGTCTGCTTTGACAGAGAGGAAACGAGCTCATTTTCAGTTTCCAAGACGGATAAATTGTTAAAGAAACAAAATGCCACTATGTTAAAATGTATTTTATCAGACAATATTGACTCCTATCTAAAAATAGAGGCATCACAGGTTAAAGAATTGAACAATAAATAGTCTGGGAATTACAAGCAAAAATTAAGGATCAGTGTGAAAAGTTAGATCCCTTTAAAACATTACTGAGGACATCGTAAGTAGTTTTGAATAAAGGCTAGGAAAGACAGACTAAATATTATAAAGATGCCATTTTTCCCAAATTAATTAATTCATATGTTAAATACACATCTGCATGTTATCTCTGGATCTCTTCCTTCTTTTTGCTTTTTATTTTTTAATTGAAAAATCTTGGAATGGCCAGAAATTTTGTTCATAATATGATTGGTAAGAATTTCTTACCCTAGCCTTGGGTGATCACTGACATCATAAATAAGAGTGTTAATTGTTAAAGGAACAACAGAAGTTACTGTGCACTTACTCCCAAAGTAGGATCTCCATCCTTAATGAGTTATACTATGAGAATCGACTGCAAATCTTATTCTCAAACTGTACTCTATATGTTGTGTGTGTGTATGTATGTGTGTGTGGGGGGGTGCAAACTGTTGTTGCTTAACATGGAGTTGGTCCTCTGTATATAAAATCAAACTAAAAATGAACCCTAATGAAGAAGGAGATAGGAGGGGAAGAAGGAGGTGGGATGGGAGTCAGGGTAGGAGGGAATTTAATGAATATAATTTCAAAAGTACAGTTTATGGATTACAATGGCTTCCCCCCCCATAATTTCCCTCCCACTTGCACCCCTCCCATCTCCGGCTCCCTCTCCCATTCCATTCACATCAACATTCATTTTCAATTATCTTTATATACAGAAGATCGATTTAGTATACATTAAGTAAAGATTTCATCAGTTTGTGCCCACATAGAAACACAAACTGTAAAATACTGTTTCAGTACTAGTTATAGCATTATATCACAATGTACAGCACATTAAGGACAGAGATCCTACATGGGGAGTATGCGGGAAAGAACTACTATATTCCTAAAGTTGTGTCTATCAAAAAATGCATTCATTAAATAAAAACTTTAAAAAAAGAATTTCTTACCCTTTTAGCTCTGAACCAATGTTTTCTTGTCTTTTTAGCTATGAACATATAAAATAATAATAGAATATATATCAATTGCAAAAATAGGTTTAAAATAATTTTTAAAATATAGATGAATTTCTGATTCTCTGAGCAAGGAAGAACTATATTTAAGGACTAGTCTGAAAGATTTAAAATTATAAATCAAAGACAAAAATAATGTGAAATATTAATCAGTGTGGCAACACATATATTTTGAGTTCTTAAAAATAACCATAAATAAAATTTAAAACATGAATTATGGATTGAGCAGGACTTTATTCCCAAAAGTTATGCAGATACTTAAACTTTGAAATCTTGTGTAAGTCTTGATGAAAGGTAGATAATAAAGAGAACCTGTTGAAGTGAAATGGACACTATGAGAAACGGTGACTTGATCAGTCCTTGCCCTGACTGTTGATGAACAACTTAATACTTTATCCGTTTTAGTATATTTTTCTGTTTGTTCTACTTAATACCATTGGTTGAATTCTGTAATTAATACACAATTATTGTTAAGTGTTGAAACTTAATTGAAAAGTCATCCCTGTTAAATATAAGAGTGGGAATAAGAGAGGGAAGAGATGTGTAATTCGGGACATGCTCAAGCTGACTTGCTCCAAATGATAGAGTTAGAAACATACCAGGGGATTCCAATTCATTCCCATCAAGGTGGCATGTACCAATGCCATCTCACTAGTCCCAGTGATCAGTTTCTGTTCACAATTGATCATAATGATAGGACTAAGAGTCAAAGGGATCATATAAACAAGACTAGTGTCTGCTAATACTGATAGAATAAAAAAGGGAGAGAACAATCCAACATGGGAAGTGGTATACACAGCAGATTGATAGAATGGCAGATGTCCTAAACAGCACTCTGGCCTCAGAATCAGCCCTTAAGGCATGCGGATCTGGCTGAAGAGCCCATGAGAGTATTACAGGCATGGAAAGCCAAGACACTCTGGCAAAAAAAAAAAAAAAAAAAAAAAAAAAAATGACCTAAATGAAAGATCTCTGTGAGTGAGATCCCTGTGGAAAGAACAGGTCTTCAAAGAAGGAGGTACCTTTCTCTGAAGGGAGGAGAGAACTTCCACTTTGACTATGACCCTATCGGAATAAGATTGAAGTTGTCAAACTCAAAAGGCTTCCATAGCCTTGGCAACTCATGACTAGAGCCTAGGGTGATTACTGACGCCATAAACAAAAGTGTACAGGAGTCCCTGTGCACTTACTCCCCATGTAGGATCTCTGTCCTTAATGTGCTGTACATTGTGATATAATGCTATAACTAGTACTGAAACAGTATTTTACAGTTTGTGTTTCTGTGTGGGCGCAAACTGATGAAATCTTTACTTAATGTATACTAAATCGATCTTCTGTATATAAAGATAATTGAAAATGAATGTTGATGTGAATGGAATGGGAGAGGGAGCCGGAGATGGGAGGGGTGCAAGTGGGAGGGAAATTATGGGGGGGGAAGCCATTGTAATCCATAAACTGTACTTTGGAAATTATATTCATTAAATAAAAGGTAATAAAAAATAAAGGTAGATAATTGATCTAAAAACAGTGTCTGAGAGGTCGGTCTCATGGGAGGGCCTTCGGTCATTCAGGCTTGCCCTTGGAGGTCTCTCGGAGGATTGACTATTGCGGCTTTCAGCCTACCTTCTCTCACTGTTTTCTGGCTCACCAGGTGGTGATTCCTATGCACCTGCTCTACCAGTGCCAGCTTCCACCAGATACCAGCCTAGCATAGCCACTCTATTCAGAACTGTGAATCTTGAAACTATAAGCAAAATAACTTACTTCCTTCCAAAGAAGCATCTCTTGGGCATTTTAGTTAAAGCAACAAAAAGCTAACTAATACAGTGTTGAAAACATGGTAACATTTGTGTAAGTTAGTATGTGTTCTTGTGCAAATTATAAAGTCAGTAACAAAAACCAAAGTTCACTACTTCTGAAATCTGGTCCTTATTGCTCTTCCTATAAAACAAGTTTGATGAAAAAGTTTCTTAGTTGTATATTCTGAAGTACATTCACATGTCTCCTAAACTTTGTTTGCACAGACCTTGTTCAGATCAGTTGGTATGGTTACTGCGTCTTGGACTGTGCTCTGCTCGCACCCATACAGTCTTATTGGCCTCATTTTTCCAACCCTCTTAGCTGAAATGTTTTCAACCATTCACCAAGACACTGGGAACGTTTTCTAAGTCAGTTTCTCAAAGGAGAATATAGTCTTTACCCAGAATCTACAAGAAGAAGCATGTTTCTTGCCTCCCCTGAACTGGTTGGTTTTCACTGGAATCTAAGAATCCCGGACTTTGTTTAGTTCTCTGGTTTCCTGCTCTCTGACTTGCTTTTCTGAGTACCCTGACACCCTTCCTTTTGTATATATTAAGGTACAGGTCACAAGCCATGAAAAACTTTTTCTTTGTATGTAAATGTATATTCACCCATATTAAATGCAAAATTTACAGATACAGTCCTACCTGTTCCCACTTATTCACACTTTAAAAATTCACTATCTTTTTTGTGCAAATTATAAAGTCAGTAACAACAACGGCTCCTTTGAAATCACTTACAATACATAAATACACAAGAGAAAATTATCAGTGGACATAAGTAGTCATCCATGAAAAATACAAATAACAATTCAGTTGTAAAGCATTCAGTCTACTAGTAATCAATGGAAGCTTCATCATAGTATTCATGAGGTTTCACTTTTATCCATTAACTCAGCAAAGATTAAAAAGTAAAAAAATATGTGATGTATGTGAGCAAATGTGACATCTCGAGATTCAATTCTTGTTTGTGAACCTTGCCTGTATTGTTGAAGAACAGTGATTTTCTCTTCTTATTACTTGTTGAGTCCTGTACTTAGTGGACTGTTATGCTTATGATTTAAAATAAACTGAAAGTATGTCATTGCAAAAATTTTTAAAAAACCAAGAAGGATGGGAGGTAGGAGCACAGGTAGGAGGGAGGATATAAGTATCATTAAGCTCTTACATTTGTAGATATAAGAAATAAATGAAATTTGTTCTTATATAATTAAAATTGAAATTTAAAAGTCTAAAAACCAGTTTTTGCAAGAATAAAGAAAGCTGTTTTGACCATAAATTTTGTAGACAGAATTTTGTAGAATAATGTCTCTATTGTTACCATATTTGTGCCTATGGATAGATACTTTAAGATTCTTATTAGTACTCATAATCTTTGACCCAGTGTTTCTCTTTGTAGGGATAAAAGTATACAAAATAGTCATAGGCGTAAACAAAGAATTATGGAAAAAGGGTTTCATAATATTAGTATTAAACTTTCAAAAATTGAAATCAGCACAAATATCCAATATTGGCATTGTAATCTCTGATATCTCTATACAATGAAATATCCATTAAAACAATAATGTCCAGTACAGGTAGGAATTTCAGTCATGATAAATTGTTTAACATAGGTAAGATATTGTACATATACTATACATATAAAGATAATAACTTCACAGACATTATAAAATGTCAAGACATTTTCCCCATTGTAAAATCGTAATCATTGTGGAGAGGCTTCTGTGTGCTTTCAGTTTTCTTCATTGTATGCACATGCAATTAAAAGCAGATATTTTCTGATTGAATAAAAATAGTTTAAGAGCACCTAAAGTATCAAATCTGGAAAACTTATTTTACTTATTCTTAATACACAATAAACACTTAAACATGTCTTTAAAGGTACAGTAATCAGGGGCTGGCAATACCAGCATCTCTCATGAGTACCAGTTTGAGTTCCAGCCTCTCCATTTCCTATCAAGTTCCATGCTAATGCACCTGGGGAACCAGTGGAGGATAGTTGAAGTCTTTGGGGCCACTGAACCCATGTGGGAGACTCTGATGGAGTCCCAGGTTTCTGGCTTCTTTCTGCCTGGAACAGCTGTAGGTGTTGCAGCCATCTGGGGGTTGAACCAGCAGATGGTAGATCTCTTTCAGTCTCTCCCTCTCTCTGTAGCTCTGCCTTTCAAATACAAAATGAATCTTTAAAAGAAGTACAATAATCAAAACAGTGTGCTGCTGGCATAAGAACAGACACAATTAGCACTGTAAAAGCAGAGAGGAAAAAGTAGACTTATACACATACAGTTAATGGATATCCACAAGGGCTCCAAAGTAATCCAATCAGTAAAGGATTCTGTTTTTCATTAAATAATGACAAAACAATGTGATATGTGTGTGCATATGTGTGTGTATACTCATAAGTGATAATATTTACATTTTGCATCAAATACAAAATTGAATATAAATAAATAATAATCCCAAATGTAAAATTGCACTATTTGTATAAGAAAGCATGAATGGGAGATTTTTGTGACAGTTTAAGCAAAGATATCTTGTATGAATTAGAAAAAAATTTTTAAGACAAAAACAGCTGATCCTAAAGTTTTTAAAAAAGATAAATTGGAATTCAACAAAAAATTGTTCTTTTTTATTTAGTAAATATAAATTTTCAAAGTACAGTTTAATGGATTACAATGGCTTCCCCCCCCCATAATTTCCCTCCCATTCACATCCCTCCCGTCTCCCGCTCCCTCTCCCATTCCATTCACATCAAGATTCATTTTCAATTATCTTTATATACAGAAGATCAATTCAGTATATATTAAGTAAAGATTTCATCAGTTTGCACCCACACAGAAACACAAAGTGTAAAATACTGCTTCAGTACTAGTTATAGCATTACTTCACATTGGACAACACATTAAGGAAGATTCCACATGAGAAGTAAGTACACAGTGACTCCTGTTGTTGACTTAACAATTTAATACTCTTGTTTATGGCGTCACTAATCTCCCTAGGCTCTAGTCATGAGTTGCCAAGGCTATGGAAGCCTTTTGAGTTTGACAACTTCGATCTTATTCCGACAGGGTCATAGTCAAAGTGGAAGTTCTCTCCTCCCTTCAGAGAAAGGTACCTCCTTCTTTGATGGCCCCGTTCTTTCCACTGGGATCTCACTCACAGAGATCTTCCATTTAGGTCTTCTTCTTTTTTTTCCAGGGTGTCTTGGCTTTCCATGCCTAAAATACTCTCATGGCCTCTTCAGCCAGATCCAAATGCTTAAAGGAATGATTCTGAGGCCAGAGTGCTATTTAGGACATCTGCCATTCTATCAGTCTAATGTGTATCCCACTTCCCATGATGGATTGTTCTCTTCTTTTTTGATTCTATCAGTTAGTATTAGCAGACACTAGTCTTGTTTGTGTGATCTCTTTGACTCTTAGACCTCTCAGTGTGATCAATTGTGAACAGAAATTGATCACTTGGACTAGTGAGATGGTATTGGTACATGCCAACTTGATGGGATTGTATTGGGATCCCCTGGCATGATTCTAAATACACCATTTGGGGCAAGTCCGATTGAGCATGTCCCAAATTGTACATCTCCTCCCTCCCTTATTCCCACTCTTATATTTAACAGGGATCACTTTTCAGTTAAAATTTAAACACCTAAGAATAATTGTGTGTTAATCACAGAGTTCAACCAGCGGTACTAGAACAAAAAAAAAATACTAAAATGGATAAAGTATTAAGTTGTTCATCAACAGTCAGGACAAGAGTTGATTAAGTCACTGTTTCTCATAGTGCCCATTTCACTTCAACAGGTTTGCCCTTTGGTGCTCAGTTAGTTGTCACCAATCAGGGAGAACATATGATATTTGTCCCTTTTGGACTGGCTTAATTCACTCAGCATAATATGTTCCAGATTCCTCCATCTTGTTGCAAATGACCAGATTTCGCTGTTTTTGACTGCTGTATAGTATTCTATAGAGTACATGTCCCATAATTTCTTTATCCAGTCTATTGTTGATGGGCATTTGGGTTGGTTCCAGGTTTTAGCTATTGTGAATTGAGCTGCAATAAACATTAATGTGCAGACAGCTTGTTTGTTTGCCAATTTAATTTCCTTTGGGTAAATTCCAAGGAGTGGGATGGCTGGGTTGAATGGTAGGGTTATATTCAGGTTTCTGAGGAATCTCCAGACTGACTTCCATAGTGGCTTTGTTCTTTTTTTTTTTTTTTTTTTTTTTTTTTTTTTTTTTTTTTTTTGACAGGCAGAGTGGACAGTCAGAGAGAGAGACAGAGAGAAAGGTGTTCCTTTTGCCATTGGTTCACCCTCCAATGGCCGCCAAGGCTGGCGCACTGTGGCCGGCGTACCGCGCTGATACAGTGGTAGGAGCCAGGTACTTATCCTGGTCTCCCATGGGGTGCAGGGCCCAAGCACTTGGGCCATCCTCCACTGCACTCTCTGGCCACAGTAGAGAGCTGGCCTGGAAGAGGGACATCCGGGACAGAATCCGGTCCCTAGCGGGACTAGAACCCGGTGTGCCGGCGCCACAAGGCGGAGGATTAGCCTAGTGAGCCACAGTGCCGGCTATAGTGGCTTAACCAGTT
This sequence comes from Oryctolagus cuniculus, assembly GCF_964237555.1. Lineage (NCBI taxonomy): Eukaryota > Metazoa > Chordata > Mammalia > Lagomorpha > Leporidae > Oryctolagus > Oryctolagus cuniculus. The sequence continues at coordinate 96,934,389 of NC_091432.1, forward strand.
TGCATTCCCACCAATAGTGGGTTAGTGTCCCATTTCCCCACATCCTCTCCAGCATCTATTGTTGGTAGATTTCTGAATGTGAGCCATTCTAACCGGGGTGAGGTGAAACCTCATTGTGGTTTTGATTTGCATTTCCCTGATTGCTAGTGACCTTGAACATTTTTTCATGTGCCTGTTGGCCATTTGGATTTCCTCTTTTGAAAAATGTCTATTGAGGTCCTTGGCCCATCTCTTAAGTGGGTTGTTTTTTTTTTGTTATTGTGGAGTTTCTTGATTTCTTTGTAGATTCTGGTTATCAAACCTTTATCTGTTGCATAGTTTGCGAATATTTTTTTCCATTCTGTCGGTTGTCTCTTCACTTTCCTGACTGTTTCTTTTGCAGTACAGAAACTTCTCAATTTGATGCAATCCCAAATGTTAATTTTGGCTTTGACTGCCTGTGCTTCTGGGGTCTTTTCCAAGAAGTCTTTGCCAGTACTTATATCTTGCAGAGTTTCTCCAATGCTCTCTAAAAATTTGATGGTGTCAGGTTGTAGATTTAAGTCTTTAATCCATGTTGAGTGAATTTTTGTGTAAGGTGAAAGGTAGGGATCTTGCTTTATGCTTCTGCACGTGGAAATCTAGTTTTCCCAGCACCATTTATTGAATAGACTGTCCTTCCTCCAGGAATTGGTTTTAGATACTTGATCAAATATAAGTTGGCTGTAGATGTTTGGATTGATTTCTCGTGTTTCTGTTCTGTTCCATTGGTCTATCCATCTGTTTCTGTACCAGTACCATGCTGTTTTGATAACAACTGCCCTGTAGTATGTCCTGAAATCTGGAATTTTGATGCCTCTGGCTTTGTTTTTGTTGTACAAGATTGCTTTAGTTATTCAAGGTCTCCTGTGTCTCCATATGAATTGCAGCATCATTTTTCCCAGGTCTGAGAAGAATGTCTTCGATATTTTGATGAGTATTGCATTGAATGTATAGATTGCTTTTGGGAGAATGGACATTTTGATGATATTGATTCTTCCAATCCATGAGCATGGAAGATTTTTCCATTTCTTGGTATCCTCTTCTATTTCTTTCTTTAAGGTTTTGTAATTCTCATCGTAGAGATCCTTAACGTCCTTGGTTAAGTTTATTCCAAGGTATTTGATTGTTTTTGTAGCTATTGTGAATGGGATTGATTTTAGAAGTTCTTCCTCAGCTGTGACATTGCCTGTGTATACAAAGGCTGTTGATTTTTGTGCATTGATTTTATACCCTGCTACTTTGCCAAACTCTTCTATGAGTTCCAATAGTCTCTTAGTAGAATTCTTTGGATCCCCTAAATAAAGAATCATGTCATCTGCAAAGAGGGATAGTTTGAGTTCTTCCTTCCCAATTTGTATCCCTTTAATTTCTTTTTCTTGCCTAATAGCTCTGGCTAAAACTTCCAGAACTATATTGAATAGCAGTGGTGAGAGTGGGCATCCCTGTCTGGTTCCAGATCTCAGTGGAAATGCTTCCAACTTTTCCCCATTCAATAGGATGTTGGCCATGGGTTTCTCATAGATTGCTTTGATTGTATTGAGTAATGTTCCTTCCAAACCCAGTTTGCTTAGAGTTTTCATCATGAAAGGGTGTTGTATTTTATCAAATGCTTTCTCTGCATCTATTGAGATAATCATATGGTTTTTCTTCTGCAGTCTGTTAATGTGGTGTGTCACGTTGAATGTTTTGAGCACATTAAACCATCCCTGCATACCAGGGATAAATCCCACTTGTTCTGGGTGGATGATCTTTCTGATGTGTTGTTGCATTCTATTGGCCAGAATTTTATTGAGGATTTTTGCATCTATGTTCATCAGGGATATTGGTCTGTAATTCTCTTTCAATGTTGCATCTTTTTCTGGCTTAGGAATTACGGTGATGCTGGTTTCATAGAAAGAATTTGGGAGGATTCCCTATTTTTCGATTGTTCTGAATAGTTTGAGAAGAATTGGAGTTAGTTCTTCTTTAAATGTCTGGTAGAATTCAGCAGTGAATCCATCTGGTCCTGGGCTTTTCTTTGTTGGGAGGGCCTTTATTACTGTTTCAATTTCTGTCTCAGTTATGGGTCTGTTCGGGTTTTCTATGTCTTCCTGGTTCAATTTAGGTAGGGTGCATGTGTCCAGGAATCTCTCCATTTCTGAGTTTCTCTTTCTCTGCTCACCTCTCAAAGGCAAGCAAGACAAAGAGCAGGCACCATCTTGGATATACGTCATAAGCAGGGCAACCTCCGGTCTAGACTGGCCCTGAGCCTAGCAGAAAAACCTGACTCTGGGGGGTGGTGGTGAATTAACAGGAGATTAGGAGCTAGTGAATGTGTGGTGCTACTGAACTGAGACTGTGAAAAAAGAGATGGTGGTGGAGAGAACTCACGGAATTCACATGAGTACTCTCCAGAGATGCTACAATTCGGTAACCTTGACAACCCAGTGGGAGACTGCAGGAGAATTTGAGCCCACACTGAGGGCAGAACAGATTCCCTGTGTGGTCCTTGGGAAAGAGCTTCTGATCTCTGGCTCCTGTGGGTATATCATTTGCCTGCTGACTACCTCCAATTCCATTCAGCTGTGCGGAATTACTTCCCTTTTGAATCAAAAAAAAAAAAAAAAGAAAGAAAGAAAGAGAGAGAGAGATTTACCACGCCTAACCTGGGAGTGTCACCTTTGGCACACCCTTAACCCTGAGATCATACTTGTTTAAAATCAACAGTATTATAAAAGCTGAACATTACGAAGTGGTACAATAAATTTCAACACCTAAGAATAAATGTGTGTTGATTACAGAGTTCAACCAATAGTATTAACTAGAACAAAAAAAATACTAAAAGAGATAAAGTATTAAATTGTACATCAACAGTCAGGACAAGGGCTGATCAAGTCACTGTTTCTCATAGTGTCAGTCACTGTGTACTTACTCCTTATGTGGGATCTCTGTCCTTAATGTGTTGTCCAATGTGAATTAATGCTATAACTAGTACTGAAACAGTATTTTACACTTTATGTTCTCTGTGGGTGCAAACTGATGAAATCTTTACTTAATATGTACTAAATTGATCTTCTGTATATAAAGATAATTGAAAATGAATCTTGATGTGAGTGGGATGGGAGAGGGAGTGGGAGATGGGAGGGGTGCGGGTGGGAGTGAAGTTATGGGGAGGGAAGCCATTGTAATCCATAAACTGTACTTTGGAAAATTATATTTACTAAATAAAAGTTTGAAAAAAAAAGTGGTACAATAACTAGCACATTTTAGAGACTCTCTTATTAGTAGCTGCCCTTCACCTTGCCACTGAATTACAATCCCACTAACAGATACTTCCTTTCAGCACCACCACCCTACAAGTAACCCATGTCAAGAATCTTACAGACACATAAACTCTACCTCTCCCACTCTACAAATATTCTTTTATTGGCAAGACTTGAAGGTTTCTTCCTAAATATGTCTTGAATTCTTCCTACCTTATCCTTAGTCTTCACAAGTACTCTAGTTAAGCTCTCTCTTGTCTTATGTGGTTCTGAAATGGCTTCCTACTTGAACTCGTAGCCAAGACAGCTTCCTACATCACTACAACAGGAAACATACCAAAATGCACATCTGGTAATCTCTCCCTCAGTACCCTGTCTTAGCTTGAAATGTTCTAATCACATGAATTGTGAACTCCTCTCCTTTTCCTCTAGCTTCCACTCCCAAATGTTCACTCCAATACCCAGTCGTGCAGATCTTGTAATTTTCCGCAGTGAAATGTTCATCCAAGTGCTCTATTGACACTGAGAAGCTCCATTTCCCCTATCCCCTGGCATAGATCATTTTAGGATTTCATTATAAACATATTTTTCCTGTCCAGAAAGAAACCTCCAAGTAGGCAAAAAGGTTAGCTTGACTTTCTCTGGGTTCACATGGGGTCCTGTGCACAATTATACCATTTATGACCTAGTAATATAGCTTGTTTTCACATTTATCTGCCAATTAAATGTCTTGAGATCAAAAACAAAGACTTCAGAGTTAAAACCCAAGCTCTGCCGGCGCCACAGCTCAACAGGCTAATCCTCCGCTTACGGCGCCGGCACACTGGGTCCTAGTCCCAGTCGGGGCACTGGATTCTGTCCCAGTTGCCCCTCTTCCAGGCCAGCTCTCTGCTGTGGCCCGGGAGTGCAGTGGAGGATGGCCCAAGTGCTTGGGCCCTGCACCCCATGGGAGACCAGGAGAGGCACCTGGCTTCTGGATTCAGATCAGCGTGGCGCCGGCCACGGTGGCCATTGGAGGGTGAATCAATGGCAAAAGGAAGACCTTTCTCTCTGTCTCTCTCTCTCTCACTGTCCACTCTGCCTGTCAAAATCAATAAATAAATGAATAAAACCCAAGCTCCTAGCACACATATGAAGTAAGCATAAACTAAATGAACAAATTAGTAATATATGAAAATTTTTCTGCCATCTCCAAGTGTATTTGACAAAAACAAAGCTTCTCTTCCCAGTTGTTTGTACCAAATACTATGTTTTCCCTGCCTTTGTATATATTCAAATGCTTTAATGATTATCAATTCCTAAGAAAAGAGATCAAGACACAACAAAAATAAAATTAGGTTTGATTCAGGAGAGTTATTAATTAATACTTCTGGCTCTCATATAGCTGCATACTTCAAATAGCTTCTCTGTTTCAGTTTTCTCTTTCTAATTTCAAAGTGGTCATTCCCTCTACTCTTTGGTAAAATTTAATAATCTCATTCTCAGTGATAAAGTTTTAGTTACCCAATTCTTTCCTTTGGAGCCTATGAGATCTTTTTTGTAGATTTCCTAGGTACCCAAGATTTTAAAAACACACAGTAATTTACTGTTTGTTCACCTTCTTGATTCTGCTTCCTTCTGTATCCCAGTGTGCAACACACTATTGCTAGATCATTTCGATACCAATCTCTGGAAGCTGTCGTTTCTGTCCTAAGTGAGTCTTCTGTGCCCTCAGATCAAATACTAGCTTCTGAGTGTTACCTTCAAAATGTTGAAGCTAGACCTATTCTCTCTCCCTTCTCTTGTCTCCTGTTAACCTTATTTCTGACCCCACATCTCTTACAAGTCCCATATCTTATATAGAAACATTTCTCACATGTTTCCCGATTCACCTCTGTTTCATCTTTCTATCCTACTAAGAGTTCAATACCTATCTTCTTTGAACACTTATGCTCAATTAACCCTGTTGCTCACTGACCTTATCACAGGGCTCCTGAGGAACCTTTCTTAGTCCACCTAGCAGGTGATGAATAATCTGACAAAATATGTTGTGAAACTCATAACAAAAAATAGTCATTAAAGAAGAAAAATGGTGAGATTAATGAGAGATAAATCCATAGTCCCCAGGTCTTGGTCTCAGTTTTATTCGGTATTTATTGATAGTCTGTCTTCTGTCTTCCCTGTGGAAGTTGATAACCTGTCTTAAGTAAAGCAGTATCAAGCCCTCCAAACTTTGTAGCTGTTTTGAGGTTCTAGTAGGTAGAATCTCATCCGATTATTACTAATCTAATAAAAGTATTGATTTTATTTAATGCCCATTTTTTTCATCAAAATACATTAAAGTCCCTTACAGTAGTACTTTTAAGACCTTAAAAACTTAAAGAATATAAAATCTTCAGTAATTTAGCCAAAATAATTTCACAAATATTAACAAATAGACTTAATGCATCATCTGGTTACAACTCATTGCACATTATACAGATAAGGACATGAAGACAAACCAAATGCAGATATTTTTGGAATATCCTCCCTGTTTTCAGATAGAAAGCTATTCCTTTCAATTTCATTGTTTAAAAAAAAGGATTATTTATTTGAAGAGCAGTGAAAGAGAGAGAGAGAAAAATCTTCCATCCACTGGTTCACATTTTAAGGCATAATTTTCCCAATCCTCAGTTCTATCATATTTGTTCACTTTTTTCCCTTTAGATACCATCAGGCTGAGGCACATACACATCATACTGTAACCATTCATTAAACTGATGTCTGGAGGGTGGGGAAGGTCAGTAGTGTGACATAAGTAAGCTGTACCATATAGCGCCAGCATCCCATATCAGAGAGTGGGCGAGAGTCCTGGCTGCAGCACTTCTGCTCCAGCTCCCTGAGAAAGCAGCAGAATGTGGTCCAAGCACTTGGACCTCTGCCACCCATGTGAAGGCCCCAGTGGGAGTCCCAGTTTTAACTGGCACCAGTACTGGTATTTGCATCCATTTGGGGAGTGAACCAGGGATGGAAGATCTCTTTTTCTCTCTGGCTCTCCTCTTCTGTCATTCTTTCAAATAAATAAACAAATCATTTATTCAGAAAATTGGCATCTGAATACAATTCTACAGTATCAGATATCAACAACTACTTGTTGGAAAATGCAAAAATAATTTTATTATAATGAACAACTTTACAGTACAAGGAACACTCTTCCGTGTCCACATTGATAAGTTTCTTCAATACAATTGAGATTTTGTTACAGAGGAAATATGAGATTTGTGCTAAAAAATATTTCTCAGTATCATCCAGCTTTGCTTCTGCCTGTTAACCTTTGTAGTAAACTGGTAAATTTTGATCTGTGACTCCTAATATCAGTAACAAAGAGCTATATTGTTATTACAGAAATCATTTAGAAATAGTTGCTGTGCATTTAGAACACATATAAATCATGAACTGAAGTTCTTAAAATATATTTCTAATGAGAAGTAATCTAATTAAATGTTAATGAAATAACTTAGTGCAATACTTTAAGACCTAATCTGTTTTGATTATATAAGTCACACATATTTCATAAATAATGCTTTTATATTTCAACACTGCATTCACTAGTGATGATAATTTGCTGTATTTTTTCTTTTTTTAATATATTTGACAGGCAGAGTTAGACAGTGAGAGAAACAGAGAGAAAGGTCTGCCTTGCATTGATTCATCCCCTAAATGGCTGCCATGGCTGGAACTGAGCATATCCGAAGCCAGGAGCCAGGTGCTTCTTCCTGGTCTCCCATGTGGGTGCAGGGGCCCAAGAACCTGGGCCATCCTCCACTGCCCTCCCGGGCCACAGCAGAGAGCTGGACTGGAAGAGGAGTAGTCCGGACCAGAACCCGGCACCCACATGGGATGCTGGCGTCGCAGTCAGAGGATTAACCAAGTGAGCCATGGCACCAGCCCCTGCTGTATTTTTTTTTCTAGTATATTATCTGGAGAAAGATATCTAAGAGGCTAGTATTTTATATTTTAATCCTGGGCATTCATAAAATTAAGAAAGTGCTAACTTTGGATCTCAATACATTTTTAAAGAATTAACATCTTTCAATAATAATTGTAGTTCTTACTATCAGGCACTATTTATCAACTTAAGTATGAAACAACATAACTATTCATCTTACAGGGTTTTAAGAAGTTACTTCAAATCAAACAGCTGGTATTTTTCTTTGAAAAAAATTTCCCTTACTCCAAAAACCTATGATCGTGAAAAATGAAAATGTCCCATTAATTGATTGCCTTTATGTGCTTCACATTAGCACCAGCTGAGTCAGGACAGATGTGAGTCAGAATGTCTTGGTCTTTATCAATTCTGTTTACAGAAAAATGTGTATTACATAAAATATTTATTTTAACTGAACATGTGCAAGGAGCTATAAGGAATAGGTACTGAATATGGGGACTTATGATTTCAATATGTCTGATTTTATACCATAGAAAAATAACTTGTTACACACAAGTTGAAAATACCCACACCGACATGAACATGCACAATGAAAGAATACTAGAAGGGTGCTTCAGGAGCCGAGGTGAGGGCAGTAGAGATGTTGCTCAAAGGATACACCTTTCAGTGATAAGATGAATAAACTCTGGAGGTCTAATTCATGGCATGGTGAACATAGTGATTAAAACTGAAGTTTGCTCTGAGTAGATCTTAAGTGTTTTCATCACACACATACACATATACATGCAATATTAACATTTTTGATAATGGATAAATTAATTAGCATGACTGTGGCAACCTTTACACTACACATCTATATCAAAGTGCCATGTTGTACACCTTAAATATGTGCAATTTTTGTTTGTCAAATATACTTTAGGGGAAAACTACTTAAAAGCATTTTAGTGTAACAAGAAGTAGGACTTAGGTAAATTCCTGAGGGGAGGTGGAGTGCACAGATTTGAGAGTAATATTGACCTCTGGTCTTCTCAACAGGATAGCTGACAATTTGGATGCTCAAGCACAACTTTATTTCACATTACTTCAAATATGTGTTTTAACTATGTTTTCTCTTGCATTATTTCTTGCAGGAAATCTGCCTTCATTATATTTTGCTTTAATTTTTCTATATGAAGCTTACCTTTATTTTCTGCATGACTGTAAGATTTTCTGTTTCTTACTAGTTTTTAAAAACCATTTTACTATGTGAAAGGAATGGGAGAGGGAGCGGGAGATGGGAGGGGTGCGGGTGGGAGAGAAGTTATTGGGGGAAAAAGCCATTGTAATCCATAAACTGTACTTTGGAAAATTATATTTACTGGGGCAGAGCCAAGATGGCGGAATAGTGAGGGTGCGCACCAATAGTCCGGGAAAAGATAGTTTAATAAAAGTGGAGTTACTGTAGCCTCAGGAAAAGGCTCAGGAAAAAAATTGCAGAGGAACCTCTTCTGGATCTAGTGGATGTGACACGGAGGACCTACAGGGAGAGCAAGGTCGCCCACCACGAGGAAGCCCAGCCGCAGAGTCTGCACGCCAGCGCTGGAAGGGGAGGTAAGACAAAAACCCCGGTAACCCGAGACATTGGCAGGGAAAGGCAGAAAGAGCCTAGAGGGAACGAGGCCTGAAGCCTTGCTGGGGAAAGTTCACCAGGCTGACTGGAGGAGAGAAAAAAACAAATAAATAAGGGGAACCAGCACGGACATTACCCTCTCTCTCTACTCACCTTGCAAAGCTGAGCAAGACAAAGAGCAGGCACGATTTTACGTATGTAAAGCGGCACCCACCATTAGCCAAGCAGAAAAAGCTGACTCTAGTGGGGAAAAATAACAGGAGGTTAGTGAAAGTGTGGAGCTAACGAACTGAGACTGTGAAAATCTGGGGGGAGGGGGGTAGAGAGAACTCACCAAGTACACAAACTTGGTAACCTTGGCAATCCGGTGAGACACTGCAGAGAAATTTGAGACCACACTGAGTGCTGCATAAACTCTTTGTGTGGTCCCAGGGGTAAGCAGACGAATACCCACAGGGGCCAGATTTCATACATCAACTACCCTCAATTCCATTCAGCTATGTGGAATTACTTTCCAACAGAGTCAAAAAAAAAAAAAAGAGAGAGAGAGAGAGAGAGAGAGAGAGAGAGACAGCGAGAGAGCAACCTGGGTGAGTCACCTTTGGCACACCCTTAACTCTGAAGAACCAAACAGAGCTATCTGGCCACACCCATCACAGCCTCTAAGGATCCATCAAAAGCAGACAGTCCACTTAATCTAGAATCATAGTATAACAAGAAAAAAACACCACAGCGAAGAAACCAAAGAATATCTCCACAATGCCAAACAACAAACGCAGAAACCGAGATAACAAGAAAAAGGAAGACACTATGATGCCCCCAAATGAAAAAGACTCCCCAATTCAAGATTATGAAGATGATGAGTTAGAAGAAATGCAAGAAGCAGATCTCAAAAAATTGATAAGAACATTAAGAAGTTCTCAAAAACAAATTCTTGAACTACAGAAATCCTTAAAGGACAACATAGAAAATCTCTCTCCCGAAAATGAAATATTAAGGAGGAATCAAAATGAAATGAAGCAACTAGTAGAACATGAAACTGTGATAGTGACGAGAAATCATAATGAAATGAAGAATTCAATAGATCAAGTGACAAACACATTAGAGAGCCTTAAAAACAGAATGGGTGAAGCAGAAGAGAGAATATCAGACTTAGAAGACAGATAACAGGAAAATATACAGTCAAACCAAAGAAAAGAAGAGGAAATTAGAAATCTAAAAATGTCGTTGGGAATCTAGAGAATACTATTAAAAAACCAACATTCGGGTTCTAGGAGTTCCTGAAGGCATGGAGAGGGAGAAAGGATTAGAAGGCCTTTTTAGTGAGATACTAGCAGAGAACTTCCTGGGTTTGGAGAAGGACAGAGACATCCTAGTACAGGAAGCTCATAGAACCCCTAATAAACATGACCAAAAGAGATTCTCACCACGACACATTGTAATTAAACTCACCACAGTGAAACATAAAGAAAAGATCCTAAAATGTGCAAGAGAGAAACATCAGATTACTCTCAGAGGATCTCCAATAAGACTCAAAGCAGACTTCTCATAAGAAACCCTACAAGCTAGGAGGGAATGGCGAGATATAGCCCAGGTACTAAAAGAGAAAAAATGCCAGCCCAGAATATTATATCCTGCTAAGCTCTCATTTGTGAACGAAGGTGAAATAAAGACCTTTCACAGCAAACAGAAATTGAAAGAATTTGTCACCAATCGTTCAGACCTGCAAAAGATGCTTAAAGATGTGTTGCACACAGAAACACAGAAACACGGTCATCAATATGAAAGAAGGTAAACGAAGGAAACCTCGCTTCTAAAGATCACAGTAGATTTAAATGACACTATAGCCCAAATGGATATAACAGATATCTGCAGAACTTTTCATCCTACACATAAAGCATTTATATTCTTCTCAGCAGTACATGGAACCTTCTCTAGGATGGACCACATACTAGGCCATAAAGCAAGTCTCAGCAAATTCAAAAGAATTAGAATCATATGATGCAGCTTCTCAGACCACAAAGAAATGAAGTTGGAAATTAGCAACTCAAGAATCCCTAGAGCATATGCAAACACATGGAGATTGAACAACATGCTCCTGAATGAACAATGGGTCATAGAAGAAATTAAAAGAGAAATCAAAAATTTTCTGGAAGTAAATGAGGATAACAATACAACATACCAAAACTTATGAGATACAGCATAAGCAGTGTTAAGAGGAAACTTTATACCAATAGGTGTCTACATCAAGAAATTGGAAAGGTATCAAATAGATGTACTTTCAATTCACCTCAATGATCTTGAAAATCTGCAGCAAACCAGACCCAAATCTAGTAGGAGAAGAGAAATAATTAAAATCAGAGAAGAAATCAACAGGATTGAATCCAAAAAAGCATTACAAACAATCAGCCAAACGAGGAGCTGGTTTTTTGAAAAAATAAACAAAATTAACACCCCATTGGCCCAACTAACTAACAAAAGAAGAGAAAAGACCCAAATCAATAAAATCAGAGGTGAAAAAGGAAATGTAACAACAGACACCACAGAAATAAAAAGAATCATCAGAAATTACTACAAGGACTTGTATGCCAGCAAACAGGGAAACCTATCAGAAATGGATAGATTCCTGGACACATGCACCCTACCTAAATTGAACCAGGAAGACATAGAAAACTCAAACAGACCCATAACTGAGACAGAAATTGAAACAGTAATAAAGGCCCTCCCAACAAAGAAAAGCCGAGGACCAGATGGATTCACTGCTGAATTCTACCACACATTTAAAGAAGAACTAACTCCAATTCTTCTCAAACTATTCAGAACAATCGAAGAAGAGGGAATCCTCCCAAATTCTTTCTATGAAGCCAGCATCACCGTAATTCCTAAGCCAGAAAAAGATGCAGCATTGAAAGAAATTACAGACCAATATCCCTGATAAACATAGATGCAAAAATCCTCAATAAAATTCTCGCCAATAGAATGCAACAACACATCAGAAAGATCATCCACCCAGACCAAGTGGGATTTATCCCTGGTATGCACGGATGGTTCAATGTGTGCAAAACAATCAATGTGATACATCACATTAACAGACTGCAGAAGAAAAACCATATGATTATCTCAATAGATGCAGAGAACGCATTTGATAAAATACAACACCCTTTCATGATGAAAACTCTAAGCAAAAAAGGAACATTCCTCAATACAATCAAAGCAATCTATGAAAAATACATGGCCAACATCCTATTGAATGGGGAAAAGTTGGAAGCATTTCCACTGAGATCTGGAACCAGACAGGGATGCCCACTCTCACCACTGCTATTCAATATAGTTCTGGAAGTTTTAGCCAGAGCTATTAGGCAAGAAAAAGAAATTAAAGGGATACAAATTGGGAAGGAAGAACTCAAACTATCCCTCTTTGCAGATGACATGATTCTTTATTTAGGGGATCCAAAGAATTCTACTAAGAGACTATTGGAACTCATAGAAGAGTTTGGCAAAGTAGCAGGGTATAAAATCAGTGCACAAAAATCAACAGCCTTTGCATACACAGGCAATGCCACTGCTGAGAGAGAACTTCTAAGATCAGTCCCATTCACAATAGCTACAAAAACAATCAAATACTGTGGGGAGCAACCCGGACTGGACTAAGTTACTGGAATTAAGACTTACTCTATGCATCTGCTCTCCCACAATATGGCGCTGAGAAGGGAGAAACAGCTTCTACACAGCTGCCTCCAGTTCAACCAATAAACTGTAGGACCTACTCATGATTGGAGGAGAGCAGCGTACTCGGCGTGTGGGTAGCAGAGTTGGGATTGGCGGAAGAGGACTAAAAAGGAGGAGAGAGACAACATGCACCAGGAACATCTAAGGGGAACATCTATCTGAAGGAACACCTGTGCAGCCCCCGAGAGAGCCGGCCTGCGGTGTGCCGCTCCCCTGCGGAAGTGGTGAAAGTGGCCAGGGGGAACCGCCCTTCCACGGAGGTGGAAGGGACGGCAGCCAACCCGGGAAGAACCAGCAGCAAACCCGGGGAGGGCCGAGCAGACAAAAGAACAGCGCAGGGTCCTGTGTCGTTCCTCCACGAAGACGGGGAGCGACAAAATACTTTGGAGTAAACTTAACCAAGGACGTTAAGGATCTCTACAATGAAAATTACAAAATCTTAAAGATATAGAAGAGGATACAAAAAAATGTAAAAATCTTCCATCCTCATGGATTGGAAGAATCAACATCACCAAAATGTCCATTCTCCCAAAAGGAATTTACAGATACAATTGAGATACCAGTCAAGATACCAAAGACATTCTTCTCAGATCTGGAAAAAATGATGCTGAAATTCATATGGAGACACAGGAGACCTTGAATAGCTAAAGCAATTTTGTACAACAAAAACAAAGCCGGAGGCATCAAAATTCCAGATTTCAGGACATACTACAGGGCAGTTGTAATCAAAACAGCATGGTACTGGTACAGAAACAGATGGATAGACCAATGGAACAGAATAGAAACACGAGAAATCAATCCAAACATCTACAGCCAACTTATATTTGATCAAGTATCTAAAACCAATTCCTGGAGGAAGGACAGTCTATTCAATAAATGGTGCTGGGAAAACTAGATTTCCACGTGCAGAAGCATGAAGCAAGACCCCTACCTTACACCTTACACAAAAATCCACTCAACGTGGATTAAAGACCTAAATCTACGACTTGACACCATCAAATTTTTACAGAACATTGGAGAAACCCTGCAAGATATTGGCACAGACAAAGACTTCCTAAAAAAGACCCCAGAAGCACAGGCAGTCAAAACCAAAATTAACATGTGGGATTGCATCAAATTGAGAAGTTTCTGTACTGTAAAAGAAACAATCCGGAGAGTGAAAAGGCAACCGACAGAATGGGAAAAAATATTCGCAAACTCTGCTACAGATAAAAGATTAATAACCAGAATCTACAAAGAGATCAAGAAACTCCACAACAACAAAACAAACAACCCACTTAAGAGATGGGCCAACGATCTCAATAGACATTTTTCAAAAGAGGAAATCCAAATGGCCATCAGACACATGAAAGAAATCATGGGACAAGCACTCTATAGAATACTTTACAGCAGTCAAAAACAGCGAAATCTGGTCATTTGCAACAAGATGGAGGAATCTGGAACATATTATGCTGAGTGAATTAAGCCAGTCCCAAAGGGACAAATATCATATGTTCTCCCTGATTGGTGACAACTAACTGAGCACCAAAGGGGAAACCTGTTGAAGTGAAATGGACACTATGAGAAACAGTGACTTGATCAACTCTTGTCCTGACTGTTGATGTAGAATGTAATACTTTATCCATATTAGTATTTTTTTGTTCTAGTACTATTGGTTGAACTCTGTAAATGACAAACAATTATTCTTAGGTTTTTTAAATTTTAACTGAAAATTGATCCCTGTTAGGAATTTGGAAAATATTATGCTGAGTGAAATAAGCCAGTCCCAAAGGGACAAATATCATATGTTCTCCCTGATCAGTGACAACTAACCGAGCACCAAAAAGGAAACTTGTTAAAGTGAAATGAACACTATGAGAAACGGTGACTTGATCAGCCCTCACCCTGACTGTTGATGAACAACTTAATATGTTATCCCTCTTGGTATTTTTGTTTGTTTGTTCTACTTAATACTTTTGGTTGAATACTGTAATCAATACACAGTTATTCTTAAGTGCTGAAACTTAACTGAAAAGTGATCACTGTTAAATATAAGAGTGGGAATAGAGAGGGAAGAGATGTGCAATTCATGACATGCTCAAGCTGACTTGCCCAAATGGTAGAGTTAGAAACATACCAGGGGATTCCAATTCAATCCCATCGAGGTGGCATGTACCAATGCCATCTCACTAGTCCAAGTGATAAATTTCTGTTCACAGTTGATCATAATGATAGGACTAAGAGCCAAAGGGATCACATAAACAAGACTAGTGTCTGCAAATACTAACTGATAGAATAATAAAGGGAGAGAATGATCCAACATGGGAAGCGAGATACACAGCAGACTCATAGAATGGCAGATGTCCTAAATAGCACTCTGGCCTCAGAATCAACCCTTAAGGCCTATGGGTCCAGCTGAAAAGCCCATGAGAGTATTTCAGGCATGGAAAGCCAAGACACTCTGGCAAAAAAAAAAAAAAAAATGACCTAAATGAAAGATCTCCATGAGTGAGATCCCAGTGGAAAGAACAGGGCCAAAGAAGGAGGTACCTTTCTCTCAAGGGAGGAGAGAACTTCCACTTTGACTACGACCTTGTCTAAATATGATCAGAGTTGGTGAACTCAAAAGGTTTCCATAACCTTGGCAACTCATGACAAGAGCCTAGCGTGATTATTGATGCCATAAACAAGAGTGTCAATTTGTTAAGTCAACAACAGGAGTCACTGTGCACTTACTCCTCATGAAGAATCTTTTCATAATATATGCTAAACTGATCTTCTGTATATAAAGAGAATTGAAAATGAATCTTCATGTGAATGGAAGGCGAGAGGGAGCAGGAAAGGGGAGGGTTGGGGGTGGGAGAGAAGTTATGGGGGGGGGAGCCATTGTAATCCATAAGTTGTACTATGGAAATTTATATTCATTAAATAAAAGTTAAAAAAAAAAGGAAATTATATTTACTAAATTAAAGTTTAATTAAATTAATTTAAAATAAATAAATTAAAAAAATTTACTGATTATGACATTCCTTGATGCCATTTTCCTTATGTTAACTTTAAATCACTAATGGGTTTCATAGAGCCCCTTAGATCTGTGGAGGTCTGGTTTTTCTTTTTAACAAATTTGGAATCACTTTCACCATTAGTTGTTTAAAAATATTCTTTCCCCTCTCCTTTAGAGATCACCAGTGGCACATATATTAGCTTCTCAGAAATTGTCTGATAGCACTCTAGTTCTCTTTATTATGCTTACATCATTTTTTGTGAATCTTCTGGATAAATTCTCTTGCTATGCTTTCAAGTTTACTAAACCCTTCCTTCTCAGGTTTACTAATTCTTTCTTCCTCAAAGTCTCATCCACCGTTTTTCTCATATCCATTGAGGTTTTCAGCTCACACAATGGTTTTCATAGAAATCCACTTTTTGCCTTTTTATGCCTTCCACATCTCTAATTAACTATTTGCACACACAGAATACAGTCAGCAGAACTATTTCTAAGTCACTCTTTTAATCTAACATCTGTGTGACTTGATTTGACTGTTTTCTCTCCACCTAATATGATATATTATTCAATTCCTTTGAAAATCAGATAATTCTGTTGTTCTTGGCAGACATTGTTTTTTACCTTGCTTAATGCATAATACTTTTGTATTAAAATATTTTTATTGAAATAGTTTGTACTTCATATAATATAGTTCAAATATAGAATTACATATTATATATAATATATTTTAATTTAGATTAGTTTTCTTGTAAAATATTTATGTCTGTAATATTCTATTAAACATACACATATATGCAAATATGTCATATATATGTACATATATATACATATTTCATCCTATGATAGAATTACTAGGAGACAATTTGATCTTAACCAGGTCTTTTAAAATAGATAAGGAGGGGTCAGAACTGTGGTACAAAAAGTTAATGCTAGGATCCTATATTGGAGTGCCAGTTTGAGTCCCAGCTGCTAAGCTTTCAATCCAGCTTCCTACTAATGTTCCTGAGAAAGTAGGGGGTGATAGCCTTAATTACTTGAGCCCCTGTCACCTATGTGAGAGACCTAAAAGAAGTTCCTGCTTCTTGACTTCTGCCTGTCCCAGCTCTGGCTGTTGTAGTCATTTGGGGAATAAAAGACTAAGTTCTGAAAGACTGAGTTCTCTCTCGTGCTCTCAAATATATAAACAAATAAGTCTTATTGAAAGACATATAACAAGGCACCCAAGCAGTGCTCAGTCTTTTCCTGTGTACCCTATGCAATGCCCTGTGAATCCTCCAGTTTTTCAGAATGTCAGGAGGGCATAGGGATTCTTGCAGGCTCATGGGAGTGCCAGGTCCTCTCTCTCTACTCCTTTCAGGTGCCTGTTTTCCTATGCCGACCATCACACAGATGAACACTCAGGGAGACCCGTCACAGTTCTCTAGGGTTCTTGTCTGGGGACTCCTACTTTCTGGCGCTGTGTCCTGCAAACTCCAACACTCTTGATCTCCCTGGACCAGCCTTACTTGCTTCACTCGGGGAGTGTTAAGTGCTGTCTGGATTCCCCCTCCCCGCACTATACCCTGGAATCTTCTTCAGTGCACTATGCTGGGACAAAGCTCTAACCTCCGTTATTCTCAATTATCAAGAACCATTGTCTTCATCACGTGGTGTCCAAAGTTTTGAAAGCCATTGCCTCATAAATTTAGTCTGTTTCCAGTTTTTTCAATTAGGAAAATACAGCTGCTCTTCTTTATTCCATTTGGCCAAAAGCAGAAGTCCACAAATAGGAATTTGAGGCAAAACTTAAATATGAGCAGATTTTTAAAAGCTCATGAAAATTGGAATTTAAAGCTAACTTCATTATGGTGCAAAAAATTATTGAGATCTTTGCACACAAAGAGTTTTCAGTAAGTTCATAAAAACTGTGTATTATGAAAATACTATGCAAGATTTCAAAAACAAGTTTTTCATCGTGTAAGAGTCTTATTCAGTTTCTCTCCTCACTTCATCCAAACCAACATCCCAATATAACCTGAAAATATATTAAGGAATATACCATCCCTAAGGAAATCCAACTATGTCTTGTTTGGTAGATATAATTCTGATAATTCTGTATAGTCAAAAGAAATCTTAACTTATATTTGAAATGAAAAGAAACTTTCTGAATTACAAAAGACACAAAGCTTTATCTTTCATTTCCCACTAAAAATAATTTCTACATATTGGCTGAAAGTTTCACGGTATAAAACCTACTGTAGGATACATTCTTTTTTGCCTTACGAGATCATTAAAAATCTAAGATGATTTTTAAGTGAAAAAAAAAAGTTTAAAATGTAATGAATAATCCCCCTTGGAAAGAAAAATAGTGGGACAACCATTTGGTTCATTGTCAAAGCACCACTAAGGACACTTGCATCCCACATTTTTGCATGCAGGCCTGAGTCCCAGCTCTGCTTTTGATTCTGTTTTCCC
Source organism: Oryctolagus cuniculus (assembly GCF_964237555.1). Taxonomy (NCBI): domain Eukaryota; kingdom Metazoa; phylum Chordata; class Mammalia; order Lagomorpha; family Leporidae; genus Oryctolagus; species Oryctolagus cuniculus. Next base: position 96,952,334 of record NC_091432.1, read on the forward strand.
ACCAGTGTGCATCTCAACAGGTGATGGTCCATATACCTGGGTCCCTGTCACCTTAACCAAGTTCAGGGCTCCCAGCCTCTTCATGTTTTTAAAGTAAATTTCATTTATTTTTCATTTGAAAGGCAGAGTAACAGAGAGAGATGGGGAGAGAGAGACAGAGACAGAGACAGATGAAGAAAGGTCTTCCATCTGCTGCTTCACTCTCCAAATGGCTAAAACAGTCAGAATCCAGGAACTCAGTCTGGGTCTTCCACATGGATGCAGGGACTTAGGTACTAGAGCCAACGTCTGCTTCCTTCCCAGGGTATGTATTAGTGGGAATTGTAGGAGCTGAGGCTGGCACCAGGTACTCTGTTATGAGATGTGAGTGTCCCAAGTGGAGGCCTTAACAGCTGCAACTAAGGTTTACCTAGTCCCCTTTTGTAGTCTTGTTTTTCCACTAACTTTTTGAAGTATTTTATATGTAAACCAAATTTCACTACTTCTGAAATCTGGTCCTTATTGCTCTTCCTATAAAACAAATTTGATGAAAGAGTTTCTTAGTTGTATATTCTGAAGCACATTCATGTGTCTCCTAAACTTTGTTCGTGCAGACCTTGTTCGGATCAGTTGGTATGGTTACTGCGTCTTGACTGTGCTCTGCTCGCACCCATACAGTCTTATTGGCCTCATTTTTCCAACCCTCTTAGCTGAAATGGTTTCAACCATTCACCAAGACACTGGGAACGTTTTGTAAGTCAGTTTCGCAAAGGAGAATATAGTCTTTACCCAGAATCTACAAGAAGCAGCATGTTTCTTGCCTCCCCTGAACTGGTTGGTTTTCACTGGAATCTAAGAATCCCGGACTTTGTTTAGTTCTCTGGTTTCCTGCTCTCTGACTTGCTTTTCTGAGTACCCTGACACCCTTCCTTTTGTATATATTAAGGTGCAGGTCACAAGCCATGAAAACCTTTTTCTTTGTATGCAAACATATATTCACCCATATTAAATGCAAAATTTACAGATACAGTCCTACCTGTTCCCACTTATTCACACTTTAAAAATTCACTATCTTCATTGCAAGTTTAATTTAGTGTCTACCTTGAACTCTAGTATGTTTAGGTTTTTAATGTTCGAGGGAGTTTAAAATTAACTAAATTGGTCAAATTGTAAAAATCAGAAATGTTTTATATTTTCATTCATAGATATTTGTTTACTATTTAGTGAATATAGTGTCTACATATTAGCAATGAATAAAAGCTAGTATCCTCACACAAAAATAAACAAAAATTCTAAAATATTCCTAAATCGTAGTGAAAAATATACCAAGTAATTTAAAAACATAGTAACATATATATTTTGTCCATGCAAATATATTAAGTGTGTGGCCTATGAAATGATGATTTTTTAATGTTAATTAAAAAGAGTGAAGAAAATAAAATTAGTGAGAAATTATAAAAGTAAGTTAAGGAAGAAAATGAGTGAACAATTTTAATGATGTGGAAAACTTTTAATTTTTAACTTCAAATTAGCAAGGGTCTAAAGAACACAATTAACTGTTGAAATTAAATTAAATGATGTTCATTATAAAACAGAGATATTATCACGTCTAAATAGAAGTTGGGAAAAATATGAGCTTTAGTGAAGGAGAAAATAGATTTCAACCACAGAAAAATGTGATCTACTAAAAAATAGAAGAAATATGATTTGGACTATATATTAAGTAGAATAGCATTAAAGAGAGAGCATCTCTGGAGGTAATAGACCAAAAATGATAAAAGGCATTTGATGAATTTTTTCTATTGGTAAAAAGGCATAACATGAGAGTTTCTAAAACGAGTAATAATCTACTCAGTATCCTACAGTTGAATAAATCAGGTTTGATAAATAAAGGAATGTGATAAATAAATCCAGGTTTTATAAAAGGTGTAGATTTTATTCTAATACCAGTAGCTACAAATATAAAACTTGATTTCTAAATTTTAAAAAGATTTCACATGGGGCCGGCGTTGTGGCTCAGTGGGTTAATGCCCTGGTTAAGCACTGGCATCCCATATGGGCGCCAGTTCTAGTCCCAGCTGCTCCTCTTCCGATCCAGCTCTCTGCTATGGCCTGGGATAGCAGAAGATGGCCCAAGTGCTTGGACCCCTGTACCCACGCGGGAGACCTGGAAGAAGCTCCTGGATCCTGGCTTCCGATAGGCCTAGTTCCAGCCGTTGCAGCCAGCTGGGGAGTGAACCAGTGGATGGAAGACCTCTCTCTGTGTCTCTACCTCCCTCTGTAACTCTGTCTTTCAAAGAAATAAAATAAATTAAAAAAAAGATTTCACATTTACATGATCATTCCTTCCACATGTAACAAGTACACACAGACATATTTTGCCTTTACATATTTAAAGGCAATAGTGAACCACATAAGATACTGAAATATTATTTTGCTCAAGGAATGCTTTTAGAAAACAGTTATTTGGTTGGAGTTGGTGAACTCAAGAGGCTTCTATAGCCTTAGCAGCTCATGATAAGAGCCTCAGGTGATTGCTGACGTCATAAATAAGAGCGTCAATTGTTAAATCAACAACGCGAGTCACTGCGCACTTACTCCTCATGTAGGATCTCTGTCCTTAATGTGTTGTACTATGCAAGGTAACAGTAAAACTACTACTCAAACAGTACTTTATACTTTGTGTTTTTGTGTGGGTGCAAACTGTTGAAATCTTTACTTGGTATATACTAAGTTGATCTTCTGTATATAGGGATAATTGAAAATTAATCTTGATGTGAATGGGATGGGAGAGGGAGTAGGAGATGGGATAGATGCGGGTGGGTGGGAGGTTATGGGGGAAAAGCCACTATAATCCAAAAGCTTTACTTTCTTTTTTTTTAACTTTTATTTAATGAATATAAATTTCCAAAGTACGACTTATGGATTACAATGGCTTCCCCCCCATACCGTCGTCCCTCCCACCCACAACCCTCCCCTTTCCCACTCGCTCTCCCCTTCCATTCACATCAAGATTCATTTTTGATTATCTTAATATACATAAGATCACAAAAGCTTTACTTTCGAAATTTATATTTATTAAATAAAAGTTGGAAAAAAGATTTAAAAAATGCTACTATATGGTCATATGAGTGTATGCATATTTGTGTATAAACAAATGATGTGTATAAATCTAATAAAATATATGCACGTTGAAAACCAGTTATTTTCATCATGATTTGAAATTATTGTAGATAGGATCACCTGTGTCTTTCAGAGTGTGCTGTGGCTCCCCTAGAACTAAGAACAAAGTTTTTTGTTTTGTTTTTTTTTGTTTTTTTTTGACACAAGACTAACAACTCAGATGGCATTCAGTTTAATCTCTCCTGTGGAATTTGATAATATTATTGTTACTAATATTTCAAAGAATATCAGATATAGATACAAATTTATTAAAACAAAGAACCAGATAGAAAAGAATCATATAATAAGAAAGTATTATCATCTTGATTAATAAGGAAAAATAAAATAAAACTGGAATTATTGAATATAAATGTTGAAGTTCTTTTTTGAGAACCCTCATAACTAGTCTTCTGCCATGTGAGCCCTCTTTAATATTTTCCTAAGTCTTCACCATTCACATTTTTTTTTGACAGGCAGAGTGGACAGTAAGAGAGAGAGACAGAGAGAAAGGCCTTCCTTTTCCTTTGGTTCACCCCTCAGTGGCCGCTGTGGCCGGCGTGCTGCAGCCGGCATACCGCGCTGATCTGAAGCCAGGAGCCAGGTGCTTCTCCTGGTCTCCCATGTGGGTGCAGGGCCCAAGGACTTGGGCCATTCTCCACTGCACTCCCGGGCCACAACAGAGAGCTGGACAGGAAGAGGAGTGACCAGGACAGAATCTGGCGCCCCAACTAGAACCCAGTGTGCTGGTGCCGCAGGGGGAGGATTAGCCTATTGAACCACGGGCGCCGGCCACCATTCACATTTTAACTTACCAATTTCCCCTTCCAAGGATGTAATAAGAAAATAATTAATGTTGCTCACAATTTCTATGAATGGTGGTTTTCAGTTTAATACACAGCATATATAATACCATTCTTGAAATAACCCATATATTAGAGATTATAAATGATTAATGATTGATAGAGAAGTAAAGTATCCAGTGTGCAATGGGAAGTTTGCAAGTAAGGTTCACAGTAGGGAAAGCTGTCCATAGACAGCTGTATGAAAGCTTTTAAATTGTTTTAATGAGATTATTGATGTACACTGAAGCCCCAACATATTATTCTTGTTGGACTCCACAAAACATACTGGTGGCTGTGGGGGGGTTAAGCAAATAAGAAACAGAATTAAATAATCGGAATCTAAGCTTCTTACCCTAGAATAAGGGAGATACAAACATGAAAAGATACAAATATAGAATGAATACTGATTTATCACAATAATAGAACCTGAAGTTAATGGTGTCATTTCATGAGTTTTAATTTGTAGAGATAGAAGTATAAATATGATTAAACAGACGTTTATAAATGCAAATACATTTTATATGCACGTATTAACATGTATACATGGAGATGAAATTTTATATGTGTGCATGTTACATGTATATACATGAGATGAAATTAAAACATAAGTTTATTTGGGACCTAAACATGTTTTAAATCTCTGAATGTTTTTTTTAAATGTTCATTTACTTTCATCTACTCAACTCAAAAGACAGGACAACAGAAAAAAAAGAGACTTTCCATCCCCTGCTTCATTCCCCAAATGTGTACAACAGCCAGGATTAGGACATGGAACACTGTCTGGGTCTCATACATGGATGATATGGGCCAAAGCATCTGGGCCATCACTGCTACCACTCAGGATACATTACCAGGAAGCTGGATCAGAAGCAATGGAGTCAGGATTCAAATCAGCATTCCTGTTTAGGATACAGGCAGCCCAACTGATAGCTTAACTTGCTGTGCCACACTATTTGCTCTGGTTTCTAATGTATACACACATGCACACACACATAACATATTAGCAACCAAGATTAATATTTCAAATGTGCTCATTACATACCAGGGGATTCCAATTCAATCCGATCAAGGTGGCATGTCCAATGCCATCTCACTAGTCATGGTGATCAATTTCTGTTCACAATTGATCATAGTGATAGGACTAGGAGCCAAAGGGAGCACATAAACAAGACTAGTGTCTGCAAATACTAGCTGATAGAATCAAAAAGGGAGAGAACGATCCAACATGGGAAGCGAGATACACCGCAGACCCACCAAGAAAGAACAGGGCCAAAGAAGGAGGTACCTTTCTCTGAAGGGAGGAGAGAACTTCCACTTTGACTGTGACCTTGTATAAATAAGATCGGGGTTGGCGAACTCAAAAGGCTTCCATAGCCTTGGCAACTCATGACTAGAGCCTTAGGGTGATTACTGATGCCATAAACAAGAGTGTCAATTTGTTAATTCAACAACAGGAGTCACTGTGCACTTACCCCTCATGTAGGATCTTTGTCCTTAATGTGTTGTACAATGTGAATTAATGCTATAATTAGTACTCAAACAATATTTTTCACTTTGTGTTTCTGTGTGGGTGCAAACTGTTGAAATCTTTACTTAATGTATGCTAAACTGATCTTCTGTATATCAAGAGAATTGAAAATGAATCTTGATGTGAATGGAAGGGGGGAGGGAGAGGGAAGGCGGAGGGAAAGGGGAGGGTTGCGGGTGGGAGGGAAGTTATGGGGGGCGGGAGTTATTGTCATCCATAAGCTGTACTTTGGAAATTTATATTCATTAAATAAAAGTTTAAAAAAAATCAAAAGTGCTCATTGTGGCCGGCGCTGCATCTCAATAGGCTAAACCTCTGCCTGCGACGCCAACACACAGGTTTCTGGTCCTGGTAGGGGAGCTGGATTCTGTTCCAGTCGCTCCTCTTCTAGTCCAGCTCTCTGCTGTGGCCCCAGAGTGCAGTGGAGGATGGCCCAAGTGCTTGAGCACCTGCACCCGCATGGGAGACTAGGAGAAGCACCTGGCTCCTGGCTTCAGATCAGCACAGTGCGCCGGCCGCAGCAGCCATTAGGGGGTGAACTAATGGAAAAGGAGGACCTTTCTCTCTCTGTCTCTCTCTCTCACTGTCCACTCTGCCTGTCAAAAAAAAAAGAGTGCTCATTGCTGCTGGTGTGTTACTTTTCAGAGGCTGTCACAAGGTATAGAAGTAGAATCTATATACTTCATACATATATAGAATAAAGTATATAGGATCAAGTAAGCATGCAGATTGATGTGCATGCAATGGTCTTTCCTCAGGAGACCAGTATCATTTTGATCTGACCCATTGGCATTTGACAGAACCATTGAACATCTCCAAGTCAGGTCTTGGTGAGATTAGGAATTCAGAAATTTACCTACTGCTGAAGAAGAAGCAGAGAAATTAGCTGAGTGGACATGTAGCTGTCCCAAAGACAAGGAAAGGTATCCACAGTTAACAAGAGTAGAATGGGATTACAAGATAATGGTATAAACTGGTTCTCTAATTTAACGTGGCAAAGTATGTATATGCTCAATCAGACTTGCCCCAAACAGTAGAGTTAGAAATGTGCCAGGGGATTCCAATTCAATCCCATCATGGTGGCATGTACCGATGCCATCTCACTAGTCCAAGTGATCAGTTTCAGTTCATAATTGATCATAATGATAGGTCTAAGAGTCAAAGGGATCACATAAACAAGACTAGTGTCTGCTAATACTAACTGAAAGAATTAAAAATGAGAGAATGATCCATCATGGGAAGCGGGATACGCAGCAGACTCATAGAATGGCAGATGTCCTAAACAGCACTCTGGCCTCAGAATCAGCCCTTCCAGGCATTCAGATCCAGCTAAAAAGCCCATGAGAGTATTTTAGGCATGGAAAGCCAAGACACTGGCAAACAAACAAACAAACAAAAAAAAACCTTATATGAAAGATCTCTGTGAGTGAGATCCCAACGAAAAGAACAGGCCATCAAAGAAGGAGGTACCTTTCTCTGAAGGGAGGAGAGAACTTCCATTTTGACCATGGCCTTGTCTAAATAAGATTGGAGTTGGCGAACTCAAAAGGCTTCCATAGCCTTTGCAACTCATGACAAGAGCCTCGGGTGATTACTGACGCCATAAACAAGAGTGTCAATTGTTAAATCAACAACAGGAGTCACTGTGCACTTACTCCCCATGTAAGATCTCTATCCTTAATGTCTTGTACTATGTGAATTAACGGTATAACTAGTACTTAAATAGTACTTTACACTTAGTGTTTCTGTGTGGGTGCAAAGTGTTGAAATCTACTTAGTATATACTAAATTGATCTTCTGTATATAAAGATAATTGAAAACGAATCTTGATGTGAATGGGATGGGAGAGGGAGCAGGGGATGGGAGGGTTGCGAGTGGGAGGGAAGTTATGGGGGGGAGCTACTGTAATCCAAAAGCTGTACTCTGGAAATTTAAATTTATTAAATATATTAAAAAAACACAAATATGAATAAATAATGACACCATGGCAAAGCCATTCATTGTACCTACTTCACAACTAGTTTCTTACTGAATAACATGAGATCAAGAGCAAACATTTGTAGGAATGCACCTCCACTTCCTCTGGTACAAAAGTTTCACAAAAATTTCATGGGCAAATGAAGTATAAGATAAGTTCTGTGTGGGCATTCTGGTGTGACAAATGAAGCCAACACTTTGGATGACTGGAGGCCATATCAGAGTGCCTGGGAGCATCCTGCCTCTGCTTCCAGTTTCCTGATAATGTGTGCCCTGGGAGATAGCAAACTATGGTTCAAATAACTGGGCCCTACCACCCAAGTAGAAGACTTAAATGAAGTTCCTGCCTCCTGACTTTGGCATGGCCCAACTCTTATTTTTTAGGATTGAATCCACAGATAGAAGATTCTCCTTCAGTCTCTGTCTCTTTCTCTATCTGTCACTCCATCTTTCAAATAACTTAATTCATTAAAAATTAGACTTTAAAAAGATAAAATTGTTTTGGGACAAAAATCTTTGAAATCCATATCTACAGAGTTCCCCAAGAAATTCATGGAAATGTGTATTATGAAAGAATTACACATGGATTGCAAAAATTTTTGGCATTAAAATAAAATTATCTCTTATTTCTATTTTCCAACAAACTTTTTGAAGTACTCTCATACCTAGACCCAGGAAAGTAGTCTGAGAATGAGAATGTTCTTGCCTTTCAGGTGCCGACCTTACCCTCTCCACTTTACCTGTTTTCCATGACAACACAAGCATACCGTGTGTTGACTTGACTGTTTCCCTGAATAGGAAGTTTTCCTCACGTTTGTGGCAGCAGTATTTATTCCAGTGTCTGATATTTACTGGATACCTCCAGGTTATATGTCAAACAAATATACCACTCATGAGCTCAGTTCTGTTAATGTTGGCATGAGCAAGTTACACAAAATTAGCCTAAAACAACATGCATTTCTTATCTCACTGTTTCCATGCATCAGAAATCTTGTGTAATTTAATAGTGTCTTCTGCCCACTTTCTCATGTGGCTAAAATCATGATATTGCTTGACTGGATCTTTACCTGTAAAATCTAAGTCGGGGAAATGTCCACTTTGTAGCTCCTTTGAGATGTTGGAAAATTAAATTTCCTGCAGTTGTGTGATTGAAATATCAGCTCTCAGAGAATACTCATAGGCCCTTTCCACAAAGTCTCTCTCATACCATTAATTTCTAATACCTTCAGTATCTGCCCTCTCTACTGCTTTTGAAACAAGATCACCCAATTTGCGAAAGGGATCATGCAGATCACAATAGGGACTAACGTTCTCTAGGATTATTTTAGAATTCTGCCTCCTGCATGCCTTAATGATATTTAAGGGTGTTTATTTCATGAATTCTGCCTCTTGCAAGCCTTAATGATATTTAAGGGTGTTTATTTCAATTTATAGGTTTTTAAAAATTTTGCACACAGCTCGGTATTCAAACACTTCACTATCTACCATTTATAGTGAGAAAAAAAATCAACCACTGAATTTTTAGTAGTAAATTATTTTTAAATGAATTTCCTTTATGCAGATTTTGAAATTGTCAGTCTAGTTTTATTCTAGTACTATAAGAGTATCTACTAACATAAACAAGAAGCTTCTTTTACCTTAAGTAAGAGAATGAGGGAAATTGAAGTGACATTTGTCCTTCTCTTTGCTACTCTCAGTCATAATGAAACAGCTAACTTAGAATGACTGCTTGCTTTGACCAGGCTCTGCACTAATGCATATATTTTGTTAGCTGATCTTTAATGAGTCATGTAGTTTTTAAATAATGTCTCCATTTTGCAAATCATAAAGCTTAAGACAAGACAGGTACTGTATTTTTATATATTTCCAAGGAACATACATTTTATGAATACATGTATTACCAGTTTATGTCTATGCATATATCTGTTCTTTCTTGGTCTTTCTGGAGGTCACATTTGAGGTTATGTGAGAAAGAGATTAAACAGTAATTATTTTCTTACTGTGCCTTTAAAGCTGTGTTTTAATATGGAATTTTTCCATCAGTTCTAGCAGTATACAAATGAAGATGAACTTTCAAGAAGAATAGATATTGTTTTATGCCTAAAACATGTTAATATTTCAATATGATGCAGAAGAATTCATAGCATATGATCACCTTTAAATTCTAAGGAAAATTTTTGAAACCATATCAATTATACAAGCTAATAATGTTTTGATAAATTGAAATACATAATTTTGAATATACACAGTTTGCATATGTAGTTTCCAAAATTCAACAGTTTAATTCTACTATCTTTTTTAACATTTATTTATTTATTTGAAAGAGTTACACAGAGAGATGGAGAAGTAGAGAAATAGAGAGAGAGAGAGAGAGAGAGAGAGAAAGTCTTCTATCTGCTGGTTCCCTCCCCAATTGTCCACAATGGCAGGAGCTGTGCCAATCTGAAGCCAAGAGCCAATAACCTCCTCCAGGTCTCCCATGCCAGTGCAGGAGCCAAAAAACTTGGGCCATCCTCCACTGCTTTCCCAGGCCATCGCAGAGAGCTGGATTGAAAGTGGAGCAGCCAGGATTTGAAATGGCACCCATATGGGATGCTGGCACTGTAGGCAGCAGCTTCACCTGCTGCACCAAAGAACCAGCCCCTAATTCTACATTCATAAGTGTGTTATATAAATGTGAAAAATTACTTTGTTAACAAATATAAATAACTACACAAGAATAATTTTCTTAATATATGTACAGAATTAAATGAGCACTTAAGTGAATAATATTTTATTCTACGTGTAAGGAATTTTTAAATACTTTGCTTCATTGAAAAAAGCATATTTATGTTAAATATAGTGATAGTTACATTCTTTCAATGTGTATATCAAAAAATCCATTTCATATGTTTTCCACAACAGAAGTAAAAATAAGCTAATATATGAATTAAGATCCTAATAAATAAATAAATCCTGTCATAAAAATCATTTAAAAACCTAAGTACAATTTCCATTTCAAAATTACCAATAACAATATATGAAGGTATATGAGGCTGGCACCGTGGCTCACTTGGTTAATCCTCCGCCTGTGGCTCTGGCATCCCATATGGGCACCAGGTTCTAGTCCCGGTTGCTCCTCTTCCAGTCCAGCTCTCTGCTGTGGCCCAGTAAGACAGTGGAGGATGGCCCAAGTGCTTGGGCCCCTGCACCCACATGGGAGACCAGGAGGAAGCACCTGGCTCCTGGCTTCGGAACCGAGTAGCTCCAGCCGTAGCGGCCATTTGGGGAAGACCTTTCTTTCTGTCACTCTCTCTCTCTCTCACTGTCTAACTCTGTCAAATAAAAAAAAAGAAAGTATATGAAATGTTTTAATCCACCAATTATTGTAACCTAGATGGACATTGAAACTTAATTCTAAGGATTTTAGTAAAACTTTGCTAAAAACTTCTTAATTAAAATAACAAAATACTAATTATGAGAATACATGATATAAGCACTATAGTTTTTAACATAAACTTGATTATCTTTGGATATCTGATTATTAAATTTTCCACTTATTAGAACAATAATCACTTTTTGCTTAATCACTTAAATATTATTTTTTGTAAATGATATTAATAAATAAGCCAATGTTTGGGGATTTGTGTTCCTTTCAGAAAATTTCATTTTTCAGAATTCACAAAAATTAATTCTCTCATTGAATAAGAAAGTTTTAATTGTTTTAAATTATATTTTGGAGCCCATGAATGTGAATTAGTGTAGCAAAATTATTAGTCCTTAGAATAATTCTAGGCTGACATTTTATATATTTTTATTCAACCAAACACCATGGGAAATATGCTGAATTATGGAAAGTGTTAGAAAATAAAAACAAAAACAATAGCCTTTAATCTCAAGGGATAGCATGTACACATGGAGAGAGTGACAAAATATTATATTATGATATGGTTTGCACTATAATGGAGGTAAAAATAGACTTCTTTGGGTTTGAGAAAAAAATTTTTAGATCAGGGAGGTGGTAATGGTTTATTGGTAAAAGTGCTATCTAAATTCACAACTTTTCAAAGAAAGATTTTGGAAAGTTTTGACATGACCTTAAAGTGATTGAAAGAAAATAGAATCTGACAAAGTAAATCTCCCTCATCTTTCCACAATCATTACTCCATAATATGAGCCTACCCTGAGCGTTCTTTTTGTATCCTCAGAAAAAAATAATATGCCTTTGCCCTGACCCAGGGCTAAAACTCACTTAAGCTCTCATACCTTATTTTACAAAGTCTTTACTGCTTCAATTATAAGCTTTTTCAGTACCATGCAAACCAAGATATTCATCAGCAACAGAGTGGTGTGTGGCCCATCACTTCATCACCTGGGAAATGCATCATGAAATGGAAATGGTTTATATGGGATCCAACTCCAGAAGGTGCAGAAATCACAAGCAACTTACACAAGTGTCCCAGATACTCATGGGTCCTAGTAATTCTGGTGTGTGGTGTTTCTCTCTCTCTCTCTCTCTCTGTGTGTGTGTGTGTGTGTGTGTGTATCTCAATTATGAGCTCATAGAGAGTTTCCCATAACCAATTGAAAGAAGAGTAAACACAGGCTTGCTTATCAAATGATTCAGCCTGACACACAGGCACCACACAAAAATTAATGGTTGAAGTACTACAGTTGCGATCTGGAATGACTATAAAGGAAAGAAATGAAGAAAAATCCTAGTGGGCAAAGCTTCTTACACTGTACTCAGTTGATAATTTTGCCTGGAAAGACAGATGAACAGAGATGCAAAGATAAATAATTTCATGAGCTGTTAAGAATAGTTTGGGGGGCTGTCATGAACATGGAAGAGCACTGATTGGAAAATTAATAACAATGAATTTTGTGTGTAGATCTCTTTGAATGGGTACAGAATATCCATTTGTATTACCAAAAATGACCTCAGCAGTGGGTGATTTTAATAATAAGATGGATCCATTTTATTGTTCACCATTTGTTGGTGTCTAGTCAGCTTCTTTCTCCAGCAATCCCATCGTTTTTCAATGGACTGATAAACAGCATTACCATGACAGCATTAATAAAAGTTCTTCATGTGCTCCATGTCATAGACTTCTACCAAACCAGTTGGCCTGGCTATAGTTTCTGCTGAGTGCTCAATATACCAACAGCAAAAATCAGCCCTGGTCTCCAGAATGTACCACACCCCAGGTGAATCATTCAGTCACAGGGTGGTAGATGAGTGACACTGGACAATTTCCATCATGTGAGGGAGAGTGCTTTCCTTCTGATATAGATTTGCCTTACTGAGCTGCAATGTTTCTACTAAAATAACCACCTCAGAAATTATAAAATGTTTTACCTAGTGGTGTGATATTAAACACAGCATTACTACTGACCGAAGACATCAATTCTCAGCAAATGAAATGCGATGGAAGACGTTAGTTCATAGAATTCACTGATCCCATGATTTCTCCAAACGTCTTGAAGCACTGGCTTCCTAGAGTGATGAAGCTACCCTTTGAAGACTCATATGGTAAGAAATAAGCGACAAAATCTGCTTGTCAAGGTTGCAGGAATGCCTTCCAGGATGTAGTATGTGCTCTAAAGCAGCTTTCCATATTTCTTCAATAGCCAGGACTCACAGTCTGAGAAGTGAAGAGTGGACGATTGAATGGTACTTCTTCATATTGCCACTATTGCTCTACCAGTGAAAGCTTTTCTTTTTGTAGAATTTGAGGCTGCTACCCAACTACTTTGAACTCTTCATGCCACTGAATCATCAGGACCAGCAGAGATCTTAGATACTTGAGTTAATCAAATTGTGATTGAGTTTATGCCAAATAATATGGGTAAGCAAGAGTATGCTTGAATAAAGAAAATATTTTAGTGTGTCCTTTATTCACCTAGATATGGTGACTAACAATGGGAAAACAAATAACACTAAACAAAATATTGCAAGCATTTCAGAATGTACAGAACTAATGGTTCAGAATCTTTGAAGTAAAAGTTTGGGTCATCTTAACAAGTAAAGAATTACAATTAGAGACCAGTGCTGTGGTGTAGCAGGTAAGCCTCTGCCTGTGACGCCAGCAACCCGTATGGTTGTCAGTTTTCGACCCAGCTACTCCACTTCCAGTTCAGCTCCCTGCTGGTGTACCTGGGAAAGCAGCATAAGATAGCCCAAATGCTTGGGCTCCTGCACAAGACCCAGAGGAAGCTTTTGGTTTGGCTCAGCCTCAGCCATTGTGGTCATTTTGGATGGAAGATCTCTGTCTCTGTCTCTCCTCCTCCCTCTGTAACTCTGCCTTTCAAATAAATACAAATGAAATCTTAAAAAAAATTACAATCAATTGAATGAGTGGTGGAAAGTCACAAAAATAGTAACCAGGTGACAAGCTACAATAATGAGCACTGTAATTATAATTGTATTTTTAACATTTTAATATATATGTTTCCTTGAATCATGTTTTTGTTTACTCCCACTCTATTTGCCTTATACACTCATGAAAATTAACTTCATAGATATATACACAAATCCATATAAATACTCAATAAATAAACAGTCAGTATGTGTTTCGAGTTAGTACCCAATATTCTTACAGCAAAGATTAGCACTGAGACTCCCAGTGGTTTAGAAGAGAACACATTTATCTCACAATTTAAAGAAAGATTATAAATCAGTTGGGATAAAAATTAATACCACCCATAGACAAAAGGCGGGGGGCTTTGTATACTCTTCTGGGGAGTAGGGTAAGATATTTTGTCCTTCCACAATGTTGTTAATTTTTATTTTTATCTATTAACAATAACAATTTTTCTCAGCCCTAATATAGCACTCTTCAAAGAACTGCTTTAGAATTTCTTAAGGACATGTCTATCTCCTCAATATTGTTAATGATCTTGAATTACAGGAACTATATCTTATTTATCTTTATGTCACCCTTAATGTCTGGCACAATCCCATCTTGAGTAAGTACTCAGTTAACATTACTTATAATAAAATATCTTGATGAATCACTGTATTGTTCTCCGTAGTGACTTCAACATTTTCATCCCCACCAACAGAGCTCCAGGGTTCCAATTTCTTTGCTTCCTCACCAACCTTAATATTATTATCATCATTATTTTGTTGTTGTTGCGTTTTAAGAACACCTAGGGTAATGAGTGTGAAGCAGTTTTTTAAAGTTGTTTCCTAGAAAATCTGATGTGTGTCCTTCAAGGCCAGATTCTGGCTATTCATTTAGTTTCTTTAAATTGGCTATGTTTCTCTATTTCTTTGTATACCTTGTGAGTTTTAATCGAAATATGGGTACTTAAAAAGTACATTCAATGCATGAAGACATGGAAATCATAATTAATTAGTGATACCCTTAACCCTCAAACCAGCCCATAGTAATTTTAAGCTCTTTGTAGGTCTTCTTTGGCCTTTATCTTGTGTAATACTATGTGTATTTTTTGTTGTTGCTTTTTTAAAAGAATGTTCTCATACACACAAATATTTTTAATTTCCCAGTCTCCCTCAACTTTTTAGGAGGACCTTAAATGTTGTATGATATCCTACTGCTTACAATCCCTGAATCTCAGCTGATTGCAGTTCTGCAGACCCATGCAGCTTTCATGAATAGAACTCTCGGTAGCTTTTTAAAACTTCTACTACTCTGAAATCCAAAGCCTGCCACCATTGCCTATCTGAACTCTAAATCAGGCAAGACACAAACCAATCTTTTGGGAAGTCTATAGTCAGGTCAGAAATGTATAAACAAGTTCTACTCTGTTCCTTTTGAAATAATGATTACTAGGAATTGAGTCTCTTCCTATTGATGACCCAGTTTCATGGGTGAGAAAAATGCATAAAATTTCCAACAATTTTAAATGTGACCTTGACAACCAAGGACCTCAATCATGACTTGAATTAAATTTAAATTTAATTCAATTCAATTTAAATATGAATTTAAATTCATAAAGTCTATCATTTTCTTTTCTTTTAATTTTATTTAAGTTATACAAATTTCATGTATTTCATATATCCAGATTTAGGAACATAGCGATACTCTTCTTACCCTCTCTCCCCCCTTAATCCTCCTCCCTCTCATATTCCAACTCTTAATTTTTACAAAGATGTATTCATTCTCAGTTTACTTAAAACCTTACACTAAGTTAAAGAATTCAACAAATAATATGAAGAAAATAATCACCATTCCTCAGTGTAAGAGACAAGATCTATAAACATTCATCAGATCTTAGAATGTCTATTTCATTCCAATACATTACATTCCAGGTACTCATTTCAGTTACTTCAGATCAGGGAAAACATAGAGATAGTATCTGTCTTTTGGGAACTGGCTTATTTCACTAAGTATAATGGTTTCTAGTTGCATCCATCTTGTTGCAAAAGACAGGATTTCATTTTTTTTTACAACTGAGTAGTACTCCATAGTGTATATATATTGTAACTTCTTTTTCCAGTCAAAAGTTGATGGGCATCTGGGTTGATTCTGTATCTAGGCTATTGTGACCCATGCTGCAAAGAACAATGAACTTGGGGAGTACAGGTAACTCTTTCATATGCTGCTGCTTTTGGTTTTGGTAAATTCCCAGGAATAGGACGGCTGGATCATATGGTAGGAGTATATTCAGGTTTCTGAGGTATCTCCATACTGTTTTCCACAGTGACTATACCAGTTTATATTCTCACCAGCAGTGGATTAGGGTGCTTTTCACCCATATCCTCACCAACACTTGTTGTTTCTTGATTTCTATATGAGAGTCATTCTAACAGGAGTGAGGTGAAACCTCATGGTGGTTTTGATTTGCATTTTCCTGCTGGCTAATGATCCTAAGCATTTTTTATGTCTGTTTGCTATTTGAATTTTCTCTCATGAAAAATGCCTGTTCAAGTTCTTGGCTCATTTCTTAAATGGAATGTTTGCTTTGTTGTTGTTGAGGTTCTTGAGCTCTTTATAGATTCTGGGTGTTAACCATTTAGCAGTTGGCATAGTTTGCAAATAATTTCTCCCATTCTGTAAGTTGCCTCTTCACTTTGCTGAGTTTTTCTTTTGCAGTGCAGAAGCTTCTCAGCTTGATACAATCCCATTTGTAAATTTTGGCTTTAATTGCTTGAGCTTCTGGGGTCTTTTCCAAGAAGTCTTTGCCTATGCCAATGTCCTAAAGAGTTTCCCCAATGTTCCCTAGTAATTTGATGATATTATGTCATAGAATTTATCCATATTGAGTGTATTTTTGTGTAAGGTATAGGGTAGGAGTCTAGTTTCATAGTTCTGCATATGGAGATCCAGTTTTCCCAGCCCCATTTGTTGAGTAAACTGTCCTTGCTACAGGGATTGATTTTAGCTCCTTTGTCAAAAATAAGTTAGTGGTACATGCGTTGATTGATTTCTGGAGTTTCTATTCTGCTCCCTTGGTCCATACATCAGTTTTTGTGCCAGTAACAGGCTGTTTTAGTTACAACTAACCCATAGTGTGCACTGAAATCTGGTGTTGTGATGTTGCCAGCTTTGTTTCTGTTGTATAAGATTGCTTTAGCTATTTGGGTCTCTTGTGTTTCCATCATTATTTCTAGGTCTGAGAAGAATGTCCTTAGTATTTTGATTGAGATTACATTGAATATATAAATTAATTTTGTTATCATGGACATTTTGGCGATGTTGATTCATCCAGTCCATGAACATGGAAGATTTTTTCCATTTTTAATGTCTTCTATTTCTTTGGTATTTTGTAATTCTTATCTTGGAGATCTTTGACATCCTTGGTTAAATTTATTCCAAGGTATTTAATACTTTTTGGAGCTAGTGTGAATGGGATTCATCTTAGGAGTTCTTTCT
This sequence comes from Oryctolagus cuniculus, assembly GCF_964237555.1. NCBI lineage: Eukaryota > Metazoa > Chordata > Mammalia > Lagomorpha > Leporidae > Oryctolagus > Oryctolagus cuniculus. The sequence goes on from NC_091432.1 coordinate 96,969,643, forward strand.
TAGTCATGGCATTGCCTATGTATACAAAGGCTACTGATTTTTGTGTGTTGATTTTATATCCTGCCACTTTACCAAATTATTTTTTTGAGTTCCAATAATCTCTCAGTGGATTCTTTTGGAGTCTCTATATATAGAATCATGTCATCTGCAAATAAGGATACTTTGACATCCCCCTTTCCATATTCCTTTGCTTTCTTTTTCATGCATAATGACTCTGGCTAAAACTTCCAGGATTATATTAAATAGCAGTGGAAAAAGTGGGCATTCTTGTCTGGTTCTGGATCTTAGGGGAAACACTTCCAGCTATTCTCCATTCAATAGGATGCTGGCTCTGGGTTTGTCATAAATTGCCTTGATTGTGTTGAGGAATGTTCCTTCTATACTCTATTTGCTTAAAGTTTTCATCATGACAGGATGTTGTATTTTATCAAATGCTTTCTCAGCAACTATTGAGATAAACATATGGTTTTTGTTCTTTGGTTTTTTAATGTCATATGTCACATTTATTGATTTGTGAATGCTGATCCATCCCTGCATACTCTTACCTTTTAATTATTTTGAATAGTTTGAGAAGAATTAAAATTAGTTCTTCTTTAAATGTCTGGTTGAATTCATTAGTGAAGCAATTCAGCCCTAGGCTTTTCTTTGTTGGAAGGGTCTTTATTACTGATTCGATTTCCATCTTGGTTATTGGTCTATTTAGATTTTTTATGTCTTCATGACTCAATTTTAGTAGATTGTATGTGTACAAGGATCTATCCATTTCGTCTAGATTCCTAATCTGTTGGTATACAGCTCTTCTAATAATTGACGATTCTTTTTTATTTCTGTGATATCTGTTGCTACATTTCCTTTTTCATCCCTGATTTTATTGATTTGTGTATTCTCACCCTTTTTTCTGTTAGATGGACCAATGATGTATCAATTTTATTTTTTCAAAAAAAAAAAAAAAAAAAAACAAGTATTCAGATCTGGCTGAAGGGCCCATGAGAGTATTTCAGGCATGGAAAGCCAAGACACTCTGGCAAAAAAATGACCTAAATGAAGGATCTCCGTGAGTGAGATCCCAGTGGAAAGAACAGGTCATCAAAGAAAGAGGTACCTTACTCTGAAGGGAGGAGAGAACTTACAGTTTGACTATGTCCTTGTCTAAATACAATCAGAGTTGGTGAACTCAAAAGGCTTCCATAGCCTTGGCAACTCATGACTAGAGCCTAGGGTGATTACTGATGCCATAAACAAGAGTGTCAATTTGTTAAGTCAACAGCAGGAGTCACTGTGCACTTACTCCTTATGTAGGATCTCTGTCCTTAATGTGCTGTACATTGTGATTTCATGCTATAACTATACTCAAATAGTATAACTATACTCAAACAGTATTTTCCCTTTGTGTTTCTATGTGGGTGCAAACTGTTGAAATCTTTACTTAATATATACTAAACTGATCTTCTGTATATAAAGATAATTGAAAATGAATCATGATGTGAATGGAAGGGGAGAGGGAGCAGGAAAGGGGAGGGTTGCAGGTGGGAGGGAAGTTATGGGGGGGAGCAATTGTAATTCATAAGCTGTACTTTGGAAATTTATATTCATTAAATAAAAGTTAAAAAAAACACAAACCTTCATTGCACTGATCTTTTGATTTTTTGTTTCAATTTTTGTTTATTTCTTGTCTAATTTTAATTACTTCTTTCCTTTTACTAATTTGGGTTTGGCTTATTATTTTTCTTGGTCCTTGAGATGCATTGATAGCTCATTTATTCGTTGCCTTTCCAATTTCTTCATATAAGTACCAATTGCTATAACCTTCCCTCTTAATACTGCTTTTATTGTATCTCATAGGTTTTGTAATGATGTATTGTCATCTTCATTTGTTTCCAGAAATTATTTGGTGTCTCTTTTGATTTCTTCTGTGACCCACTTTTCATTCAGGAACATGTTGTTCAGTCTCCATCTGTTTGCATGTGATCTAGAGATTCTTGAGTTGTTGATTTCCAGCTCCATGCCATGTGGTCAGAGAAGATGCATGGTATTATTTCAATTTTTTGTATTTTACTGAGACTTGCTTTATAGCTTTAAAGAAAGTTCCTTGCACTTAGTAGCAGAATGTGTATTCTGCAACTATGGGGTGAAAAGTTCTGTAAGTAACAATTAGGTCCATTTGATCCATAGTGTCGCTTAGTCCTGTTGTTTCTGTTTTGATTTTCTCTCTAGTTGATCTGTCCATTGATGAAAGTGGAGTGTTGAAGTCCACCAGTACTACTGTATAGGGTTGTATGTCTCCCATTAGATCCATTAACATTTCTTTTAAATAGCCAGGCACCCTGTAATTGGCATTTATACATTTATTATAGTCACATCTTCCTGTTGAAATAATCCCT